>NC_141534.1:102187500-102520000 GCF_021556685.1 Rattus norvegicus | reverse complement strand
AGCACAAGGCAACCCACTCCATGCTCATGACATATGCAGTCCGACAGCTATAGCCCATCAATCATTTAACGTCAGATTTCTTCCCCAAATCTCCACAGGCATAAGCCCAAAGGTGTGAAGGGCAATGTTGTTCCTAACCAAGGATAGAAATTCTAGTACTGTCCCCAGCCCACTCATACAGTAGTGAGGTTGCCGAATGCTAAAAGAGAGACTTATTATAAGTAATTAGAGAGAGGCTTCAGCGTCCTTCTAATTTTCTGGAGGTGATTTTCATGTTTCGGGATACTTTCCATATATAATTAAGAGAAACACTAACCCAAGATGGATGTGGTTGGTGTATATGACTGCCAGTTACATCAGAGTGATGTCGCTCTATCAGGATACCCGCACTTCCTCCTCCTCCCTCCATCCCTTTGCAAGCGGACTTAACTAAATAGAGTCCTGTGTTACAAGAAAATATGCTCCCTCTCTTCCGTCTCCTTCCACAATATGGCACGGCAATGCTAAAGTACCAACCGTTGCTTTTCAACCACAGTAGAAAAATACTAAAAGCAAAAGCTCTCACCAGCAAAAGCCTGACAGCATCTGTTGTGTTGTGACTGGGTCATGGCTCATTTCTAAGTCAATCACAGGGGTCAGGGTAATGAGGTATGATAATAGGGTTCTCTCTCTCTCTCTCTCTCTCTCTCTCTCTCTCTCTCTCTCTCTTTCTCTCTCTGAAGCTCCAACTTCTTTTCCTGGGAACCTTGGGAACAGGGTCATGTGATCCAGATATAAACAAGCTCCACACGCCCTACTCTGAGGCCCTTTGTCTACGACCTACTTCAGGCAGTTGACTTCAAACGTATCTTTGTATTCTTAGAATTTCCCCCTCTTTGCTTATGGTGTCCATCTGCATTTTTCATTGTTTCTTGTTTCTATTAAAATACTTAGCAGCTGCCCTTGGGCAATACAGACCTGTCACCCCAGCTACTCGGGGCCTCAAATAGGAGGGAGTTCAAGGCCAACCTGGGCAGCTAAGTAAGATGCTACAAGTGTGTGTGTGTGTGTGTGTGTGTGTGTGTGTGTGTGTGTGTGTGTGTGTGTGTGTGTGTGTGTAAGGGTAGGAATACAGCTCAGTGGTAGAGGAGCACTTAGCATGTGTGTGGAGCCTTAAGCTTACTCCACAGTGGGCAATGATTTGCATATTGGTTGCCCTTTTTGGGAGGAGGGTGTCTTCTCCTTTGGCCTGGTCTGACAATCTAGCTTTTCCATCCAACTGGTTGTGGTTCTAATTTTTTAAATTCCATTCCATCCAAATGAGTTCTTTGTTTTTCAGTGTGCCTTGTAATTTTCTTCTTGGCAGGTTGTGTGGTTTAAATGAGAAATGCCCCTCAGAGGCTCCAGTATTTGAATACTGGCTCCCCAGTTCCTGGCAGTTTGAGAAGGTCATGAAGCCTTTAGGAGCTAAAGCCTTGCTGTAGAAAGTATGTTCCTGGGATCAGGCTTTGGAGGCTTATAGCTTCACCCTACTTCCTGTTCTATAGCTCTGCTTCCTGTGTGTGGGTAAAAATGGAAGCGGTCATCTTCCTGCTCCAGACACCTGCTGTCATGTCTTGCCTAGTGTGATGGACTCTATAACTCAGGAACCCTAAGCCAATATAAACCCCTTTCTCTCTAAGCTGCTTTTTTGTCAGGGTGTTTTAATCACAGAAACAGAGAGAGACTGGTGGATATGATGTACTGGATAAAAGGAAGGTGTGGTAAGAAGGTTTTTAATAAGGCAGCCTATCGTCCTATGATAATACCTTTATCTTTTGGTGAACCCATGGCTCTGGGCTCTGACTGTCACTAATATACAAGTAGCTTTCTTGATACTTATCATTGAACTCTGTTAAAGCCCTCAGATATCTGGATTGTGTGTTTTGTGAACATGCAGTGCTCAGAGGGAACCACAGAGTCTATGTCTGTTGGGCAAATATTTTCCTGTGGAGTCGCCACACTTAGGATGCTTTTTTCTAAGATTTATTATTTTTACTTGATGCATGTGAATGTTTTGCTTGCATGAATGTATCAACACCATATGTATGCCTGGTGCACCAAGAGATCAGAAGAGAGCATCAGGCTCCCTGGAATGGCAGTTACAGATGGCTGTGTGCCTGAATGTGGATGCTGGGAACTGAACCCAGGTCCTCCAGAAGAGCAGCGGGTGCTCTTAACCACTGAGCCATTTCCCCAACTCCTAAAAAGCATCATTTCGAGAGCCCACACTGCTCTTGAATTCAATTAATTCCTTTTTCTTTTCAACAAACTCGAAAACGACTTAAGGATTTCAATGTGAGCTCCTTGGATCTATCTGCCTTGTTTAGCTCTGAGTTTATCCATCTCCTTTTCTCAAGGACAATTGATTAACTTTTGCCTCTGAGGATCGATTTCAGAACTGCAGACATAATCCAGTACTACACAAATACCTTCCCCCAAAATGAGAAAATTTAGTTAGCAGTCACAGAATCTGGATATCTATTGTCTTTCTTAATTCTCACAAACTACTTCAGTGTTTCATCGATCGTCAACTCAACTATTCTAACCAGTGTCTAGGACTTTGAGACCTGTTATGCCGTTTAATTTCATGATGTTATTATACTCAAGATGGCAACATAAAAACAGCAGTAACAAACAGCTATGAATGACAAATGTCACAGGCTTCGAAAAGGCTGTGCAGGACGGAGGCACCTGGCAACTTTAGAGAGATGCCCTACAATTCTGGACCAGGTAGGCATATGTTTAATGGTAAACCTACCTTCTCGTGAAGCTCCACAGTTGAAACCCACTTTTATGTAAAAATCCCCCAGTTCTTAGAATTTGCAAAGCTAAATCTGAGCTGTCTGAGACATCACACTCAAATAATAGATCAAAAAAATAGATCCTTACTGCTGTTGGAGCGCTCTCTCTGTTTTTCTGACAGTGTCTCTCCTTCTCCACACACCTTTTAGGATCCTTCTGGTCACTCTAGTTCTATCCCTTCTCATCTAAATAGAATGCGCTCTCGGGGAGCTGTAGCACAAACATTAGAAAAGTGACAAGGACAATGGGTACAGTTTCTTCCTTTCCATTAGAATTTGAAGTGGTCAGCTTATCTTTCAGCGACCTCAGCGAGAAAATATTTCATCCACCCAGCACAGAAGACGCTGAGTGTCTGTGTAGAGGACCAGGAGTGGAAAGTGCACAAATGCAGATGCTACCAGCCCTGCTTCCAGATTAGCAGGAGGAGTGAGGCAGGAAGGGAGGAGTCCAGAGGCCAGCGTTCCTCAGCATGTGGCCAGCAATTTTTGAATAGAACATCCTGAGAAGCGTTTGTGATGATGGATGCGAGGGGGCACCCCGAGGATCACCTGCATAGTGCCAACAGGAAAAAGGAAGAGGGAAAAACAAGCCTCATAGATATGGCAATCTGACCTGAGAGGGGTCCAGAGTCAGCTTCTCCAGATGAGACTGCAGCTGTCACCTTTGGTGGCGCAACCCTCTTCCCTTGGTTTTATTGTACCTTGCTAAGGTTGTAGTTTACCGTGTCCGTACACCTTTCCTGAGGCTTGGTGAGAAATGGAGGACTCCCTTTCTTTTTTTTTTTTTCTTTTTAAAGATTTTATTTATTTATTTACTATGTATAAGAACACTGTAGCTGTCTTCAGACACACCAGAAGAGGGCATCAGATCCCATTATAGATGGTTGTGAGCCACCATGTGGTTGCTGGGATGTGAACTCAGGACCTCTGGAAGAGCAGTCAGGGTTCTGAACCGCTGAGCCGTCTCATAGTGGGACTTCCTCTTCTCTGCCTGGTCTGTGGCACCAGACCCCCACATCTTCTACCTGAGGAGTGTCACATACTCCTTGGCAAAATGACAGGTTCAGCTTCTTGGAATGTCTCCCCATGCAAATAAGGTATTCCCAGAATATTAAGCCTCAACCAATGAAACTTCTCCCTAAAAAGAACCATTTCTTACTCTCCAAGGTTTAGATAGTCCCTGTTCACTCCAAATAAAGTGCATAAACTAAATATCCTCTAAGAGAGCTTTTTCACTGAATATCATCTAAGAGAGCTGTAACAGTAAAAAGACCTTCTTCCCCTGGCATTCGCTGCTGGACCTAGATCCTGCTGGCCCCCCTGATCTGGACTCTGCCTCCTGCTTCATCCTTCGTTGCTCACTAAAGAGTGTGGTGCCTGGACACCCCTAGGGAGGAAGCAGAACTTGGGACCATAGTTTTCTTTCAAGAATGCCTTAGCATAAGTGTTTTCTTTAAGAAACCCCAAATCAGGGAGAATCTTTTGTGGTCTCAAATAGCCATGTGTCCTCAGTTTTCACAGTTCTATCTGGAATCCAAGGCTCTCAAAATCAGTGCAAAGCCAGTGTCTGCTAGGGTCTCTTCTGGCCTGCAGATAAGCTGTCTTCTCAGTATATCCTCACATGGTTGGGAAGAGAACTGGCTTCGTAGCCTGTTAAAAAGTCATTATTTATATTCACAAGGGCTCAACCCCTGTGATCTAATCACTTCCCAAAAACCTTCCTTCAAAATAACATCTGGGGGTTGGAGGTGGGGGTAGTTCTGGCATAGATCCTAGAGCCCTGGGTACAGGGAGTGAAGGAAGTGTGAATGTGTGAGATCCTGAATGAAGTGAATATGTGATGTTGACACAGGAATGGTCATATTAAGGATCCTAGCCATAGACTCATAGAGAAATGACAAAGCCTTCCCTTCTGGTCCATGTTTGTAGGTTGATAATGTGTGCACATATCAACCAATTTTCTCTACCTGGATATTTATAACCTGGAGACTGTTCCCCTACAGAGTCTGCTCCTATGGAGATTAACTAACCCTAGTCCCTTGATCCAGCCATATACCATAAACTCTGCATCCTTGTTTATCTGCATATCACATCCCTACCTCTCTGTTCAACAGTGTAAAATAAAAACAATTTCTGGTATGCTGTGGTTTTTGTTTTTGTTTTTGTTTTTGTTTTTGTTTTCTGCTTGAGTCCAGATGCCCTGATCCCAGCTTTCTGTCTGTCTGGTTTGTCTTGTCTACATTCCCTCACTGTCCCAGTCAGGTCTGTTCCTGGAGCTGAGTTGGACACTGGCGCTTGTGCATCTTTGGCAGGTCCTCTGCCGTTGACCTATATCTTCAGCCCTTGGTATTTTGGGATAAGACCTCGCTAGATAGTCCAAGCTGATCTCGAAGATGCTCTCCTTGTGCCGCAGCCTCTTGACTGGTGGAATCACAAGCATTCACCACCACGCCTAGCTCAACAAAAGCACTTGAGTCCATAGCATTGAAATACAAAAAACAAACAAACAAAAAACTAAGGCTGATAAAGAAACAGGCTGGGAGAATCCTGGGGGTGATGTAGTGACTTCCAGATAGAAGGTATTTCCCTAGAGGAAGTAGTGTGAAAGGAAAGAAAGATTTAGTTATTGGATTAAGGAAGGACGCAGACTATATGCGGTGGTTTGAATGAAAATGTTCCCCATAGGCTCATGTGTTTGGACACTCAGTCCTCTGTTGGAGGTGCTGTTTAGGGAGATTTTGGAGATGATGGCCTCATTGCAGGAAGGGTGTCTCTGAAAATGGATTTTAAAGAGCTTAAGGATACATTTCATTTTCAATTTGTCCTTTGTGCTTTGTACTTGATGTAAGCTCTCAGCTTCCTGCTCCCACCACCACCTACCACTTACTGCCACACCTCTATACCACGATGGACTCTGACCCCTCTGGAACCATAAGACGAAATCAATTCTCCCTTTAAGTTGCTTTTTGTCACAGTGTTTTATCACAGCAACAGAGAAGTAACTAATACATAGCTACAAAGATGAGCGTCTGCTGTGTGTAGTTCTTCTTACTAACCTGCTTTAATCTCCAGGCAGACCTCCCTACCAGCCCCATCCAGATTCCCTCAGATTCGCAGACGAAAGACACACACACACACACACACACACACACACACACACACACACACACACACACGGGCTTATTTTTATATTGCTTTAGCTCAATGACCGGACTCTTCTAAGCCTTCCTCGGCTATCATGCCCTTTTTTTCACTTCCAGCTTTAGCACCCTAAATCTGCCCTCAGCTTCAGTTGCTCAGTTACCTTTAGTCCCAGCTCAACGCCCTAAATTTTCCCTCAGCTTAGATGTGTTTCTAACCTCCCTCCTGCTAACCCAGGCCCAGTGGGAAAGTGGCCAATGGCCACTCCACCTAAGATCTCACTTGGCTGGTGGCTCTCTCTCACTCCCTCCAAAGGATGGCAAATCTCTTTCTCTTCCCTCTCATCTGCTAACCTGCCTTCAGGAAAACTGGAAGTCCTGCCTATTCCACCCAGCTCATTGGCCATTATCATCTTTATTTTTTTGATCAAGAACCAATTGGGGAATAGGACCTTCAGTGTTTACATGCAGATTCCTGATCAAGGCACCGAAGCACCCTGCAAAAGTACACACAAGGCACCAGGTGGGAAAGCACACATTCTGGGCAAGGACAGGAGGTGGTATTGAGCACAGCTACTTCTGTGCATCCAGCCCCTTCTACAGGGTCTGTGGAACAATGGAACAGTCTATTTGCCTTGATTGACTCCTGTGGGTTCTCACACTATCTACAGACAGCAACCTGACAGAATGCAATTAGGATACTGAAAGACCCAGGTAACTTTAATCTTCCTGAGGTGACAGCAGAACCTCCCTGGAGCCAACAGCTCATTTTTATTCTTCACCCACTCAGCTCCCGGGATAGACTGCTGATGCTAGTGGTTTGGCAGAGGGCAATTGCACATGCCCTCTCACAGCTGGCTGCCTCCTATCTGTTTATGAATACATAAGCTCACCTGGTCTACTTCCTCTCTTACTTCATAGAGAAGACTTTTCCTCTGTCTTGGCCATAGAAGGTATTGCTTGTAAGCTTGAGCCAATACTGCATCTGAAGAAGGGCTTGGGGTTTAGGGCAAACTCCTTTCTTTTACAGCATGCTGACCTTTGGAGATATAGGTGGTGAGCTCAGTTTAGGGCTCCAGGTTCTCAAAGCAGTCAGAGCCTAAGGACCATTTGCCAAATATACACAGACATTGAAAGGGTGTAACCTTGTCAAACATGACTTCAGGGCCTTACAACTCCACAAACACAAAAATCAGAAGTGAGTATGGGAATAGGAGCTGGACAGATAGGAAAAGGGGCCAGTGAGAGATAAATAACGATGATGTGCGTCTCCCTGCTTCTTCTTCCTCCTGATCTCAAAGGCCTGGCAGGCCTGTTCTCCCACTAGCAGGGATGAACCTAGACGTCTTTACCCAAAACTGTGGGTCTGTCAGCTTCCTTTTCTATGTCTAAACTGATAAATCCTAAATTAGGGAGAAGAGATCCATCCTGCAAAACCATTTAAAACCCTCAGCCTGCCCTCCATGGGAAAATGGGCTTGTCCCTTCTCTCCCCCATAGACAATCTTTCCCTCTGTCTTTCTGACTGTCTGTGTTTCTTCATCTTTGATAAAACTTATCTGTGACTGCCTGCCAAGATTTTTTTCCCTGCCTTTTTATTCTTTTAATTGCCAGAGAAAATAAATCCATTCAAGAGCCCTAGATGGTAATGCAGGGGGATATTGGAGTAGAAAGGCTGTTAGGCATTGGGGATAGGGAACCTGAAGAGGCCACCTCCTGTAGTGATGGGGACACAAACCCACCCACAAAACTATAAGACCTGCAGGGACAGAGGATGAATCAGAGACTGAGGGAACAGCTAACCAATAACCCATCGAAATGGGCAAGCACCAATATCTGACACTATTAATGACACTGTGTTATGCTTACAGACAGGAGTCTAGCATGGCTGTCCTCTAAGAGGCTCCACCCAACAGCTAACTTAGACAGAAGCAGAGAGCCACAGCCAAACACTAGATGGAACTTGGAGACTCTTATGGAAGAATAGGAGAGAGGGTTACCAGCCCCTCAGGCACTCCAACAGAGTTGAAAGACCAACAGAATCAACTAACCTGGACACTTGTGACTCTCAGAGACTGAACCACAAACTAAAGGACATACACCTGCTGGACCTACGCCTCCCCAGACATACATAGCAGATGTACAGCTTGGTCTTCATGTGGGTCCAAAACAACTGGAGTGGAGGCTATTCCAAAAGCTGCTGCCTGTCTGTGGGATATGCGCTTCTATCTGGGCTGATGAGTATGGTATCAGTGGGAGAGTATGCACCTAGCATCACAGAGATTTATTGTGCCATGGTGAGAGGATACCCAGGGGCCCCTCACCTGCTCAGAGAAGGGGAGGGGGAGGAAGAAGGATTGTGGGAGGTGTCAGTGAGTGGGATATAAAGTGAATATGTATAACAATAATTATTATTAATTAATAATAATAATACTATTAGGTTTGGGTTCTGGGCTACTCATTCTACACTCACCAGCAGCAGCCTCCCCTAGTCTCCATCCTCACCGATGCTGTAAAACAAATGCCAGATACCCTCCTTGTTGCAATTCTCACGCTCCTAAAGGAAGCTTACCAGGCACCCCCATCTATCAATAGCTGCAAGCAGAACACCTCATATGAGGAACAGATATCAACTAAAGGCTTTTCCCTTTGCCTGCCACCCAGGAGTCAGAGTTGCTGGCTACAACAATGTACTATGGGCTACTCATCAGCCTCATGGCGTGGGATCCCTCTGAAACCTATAGGACAGGCACCCACTCTGCCTCATGGAACTCTCTTGAGAGCCTGCTTTGTGCTGTCTATGGTATTTTCAACTCTCCTAACAATTCTCTTACCCAATAGGACAATCTACCTCTGAGACCTTATAGGAAAGTAGCTGGAATGTGCAGGAGAGGAACCCAGAAGAACCAACCCAAAGAAAGTACGCATCAGAAAGCCATGATGAAACCTGTTATGTTAGATGCTGGTTTAAAGCAAACAAGATATGTGTTTTTACCAGGAAGAAAAAAGGTCTGGGGAACCTAAAAGAATTTTGGTCTGAACTCTCAGCTCTTTCTTGCTGGGGCTTCTAACATAAAGCAAATCTTTACGAGTCTCTATTTAGTGACCTTGAAAATGAAAAGTCACAAAGTCATATCCCCTGTGACATGTACTGTCAGCTCTACTTAACATGTACTGGGTTTGAAGCCCGTGGGTATGCCTGTGAGGGTGAGCCCAGAGATTAAATGGGAGGAAAAACTCGTCCTGAACGTGGATGACATAACACCGTCCCATACACTGGGGCCCCAGATGGAATAAAAGGGGAAAAGGAAAATGCCAGCTAAGTGCCAGCTCCCCACTTCTCCCTGCTCTCTGTCAACTACCACACAAGTGCTCTGTAATGCCCTGGCCACCATGATGAACTGAATTCTCTTTGAGGCATTCTGTTACAACTTTCCAGAAAGCATTAATGTCCCACCACCACCGACACTTACAGTAAGGTTTTTCATGACATCTTGGAGCAGGTAGCTGTTTGTCATGGCGTCCTAGGCATAAGATATATAATAGCATTTCTAGCCAGTAGCACTCCCTCAGTTGTAGCCCCAAGACTTGGCTTCCTCAGGTGAAACGGCAATCAGTTGGACAGCTTGTGAGTTATGTGAGGTCAAAAAATGCCAGCTCTTTGCCTTCTTGCCCTTACCCTGCTGGCCCATCTATTCCTTCATTGACATTGGAGCCAACTTCTTCAGGATTCCAGCAGATACAGAAGACCAGCCTTGTTGGGACCGAGCCACTACTAGATTCTTGGACTTCCCATTCACAGCTAGCCATTGTTGGATTAGCTGGAGTGCAGCCTATAATTCATTCCAGTAAATTCCATACACACACACACACACACACACACACACATCTATCTGGGGGATAAGGAGGAATAATCTAAAGTACTGACATGGGTCCCCCAAATGCCCACTCAAAAGATTTTTTTATTTTATTTTTTAATTGAAAATAGATTTTTTCATAAAATATATTCTGACTGTGGTTTCCCCTCCCTCTATCCTCTTGATCCTTCTCACATCTCAGACCACTAAAATCCAAACCCTTTCTTCCTCTTATTAGAATACAAACGGGCATATAAATAATAATAGAAATAGTAGTAATAGTAATAATAATAATAATAATAATAATAATAATAATAATAATGGAATAGGATACAACAAATGGGGGAAAAGTCAAAGACAGCGCAGATGAAACATATACAGACACTGATACACGTACATTAGTACACACAGAAAACACACAATGACAAAATTGAGAACCATAATATATAAGCAAAAGACCTGTAAGAAAAAAATAAAATGATGCCCAGACAGAGCATATGACACAGAGGGGAAAAAAGGACTCAAAAAAAAAAAAAAAAACCCAAACCACTGTGTGTTAGTTTTGTGTTGGCTACATACTGTTATAGTAGGTCCAGTGAGATTCTTTTGGTGAAAACTACTTTTTCCCTTGTGGGCAGTTATCCTTTCTACTAAAAGGAAATATAAGGGGAAATGTGGATGTGGAACACATGCATTTGACACTCAAAGTTCTCTTTAGCAAGGAGGATTAACTTGCTTCACTACTATGTGTTGAATTAATGTTTATTTAATAAATCCTGGTCGCAGGGTTACTACCCACCTCAATAAATCATGTTCCGAAATGAAAAGCACGCACACATACACAGTTTTTATATTTTAATATGCCTTGTGCAGCACAATGGCTGGGTGACTGAGTTACTAATTTCTATGTTCCATCTTGGATACTCCAGACCACTTTGGGTGGCCCTCTGCACCAAGCCCAGAGTCCAGGGCACTCTCCTTGCTTCTCTACCCCATGTTGACCTCTGTCTGTCATCTCACCGCACTCTCCTAAAGCACAGTGGGTCTCCTTCCTCTTCCTCAAGATCCCAAGCCCAGGAAATCCTAAATTTCTGCCACTCTCTCCTTCCCAGCTATTGGCTGCTGGCGTCTTTATTTACCAATCAGAACCAACTGGGGGCAGGGTCTTGTGCCTCTTGTGCAAACAGTTTTGTGGGGGAACATAATTAACATTTGTAATACAATCAGCTACAGCTACGAATGCCTCTGCCTCCTAAGACTTGTTCAGAGTCTCAGCAGACAAAAAAGAAATTCCTCTTATCAACCAGATCTCTGTTCAACTTCATGCAAGCTAATAGCTGTGGCGCCATTTTACCTAGAATAGTCTTGCACTGCCTGTCCCGCACTGCTGGGGACTGGGCAACTCTATGAATGCCTTGACATGTCATGCCAGTATAATTACCAAAATAACAGGCTGGACTCACAGGCTAGAATAAACAAGACGTGGGAGGAAGGACTGTAGAAACTGGAGGAACCTAAGACACCAGGAGAACACGGCCCACAAATCAAATAAGCGTGGTTCATAGAGACTCACAGAGACTGAAGTGATAAACCATGGAGCCTACACGGCTCTATGCTAGGCCCTCTACATATATATTGTGTTTTTTTAGCTTTTTTTTTTTTAGGACTCCTAATAGTGGGAGTGGGGATGTCTCTGATGATTGCCTGCTTGAGGGACCCTTTCCCTACTTCTGGGTTGTCAAATCCAACCTTGATATGAGGGTTTGTGCCTAATCCTATTGCATCTTGTTATTCTGTGTTCTGTTGATATCCCTGGGAGACGTGTTCTTTACTAAAGGGAAATGGAGAAACAGTGGATTTGAAGGAGAGAGGTGGGAGAAGCTGGAAAGAGTAGAGGAAAAGGAGGCTGCAGTTGAGATGAGAGAAGGATAAATTTTAAAAAGAATTAGACAAGACACATGTCAAGTGTTAATCAACTCCTTAGGCACTAGAACATCAAACTCAGTTAAATGGAAATTTGGGGAGAAAGAGTATCTCAGACACTAAGGGAATGTTGGGTCATGATCACTATGCTAGATTTAAAAAAGAAAAAAAAAACTAGTTAATGTTTGGATGTCCAAAATCCAAATCAGTTTGCTTCCACAGCAGCAGACAGCAGTCAACTCCCAGAGGATGCTGACCAACTCAGCACTAAGCTGCTGCCAGGCCATCCATCACCTGCCATTTCCTAATGTGTCCTGTCCTTGTCACTGATGACTCCAAGAGGCTCTTCCACTGGCTAGCAGCTGCATCGCCACTGCCTGTCCTCAAAAGAATAAAGTCCAGGAGGGCAGCAGACCACTAAGTGTAACCTCAGTAGTGTTGCAGGGACAAAAAGACTGCATGGAGCTCCTGAGAAAGGAGACAAGGCCGTCTGCTTGCGGGGCTTCCCGGAGGCTCTAGTGAGTGCACTGTATTTAGATAGGGCTCATTAGCTAAAGGAAGGTTACAATTTTGTTCATTGGAAAATTAGAGAAAAGCATTTGAGACTGAAAAACAGTCTGTTCATCAGCCCAGAGTCAGGGAAGAGCAGGATCATCAATTCTGGATAAAGGGCTAGCTAGATAGGCATAGAGACCTTTTGGGGAAGGTGACTTACCCTGCAGGTGCAGAACAAACTACACACTCAGTTAGTGCTGTTAATTATTGAAACTTGAAAATGGACATGGTCTCAGCATGAAATGTCCTTTCTTTCTTTTTCCTTTTTTTAGATAGGGTCTCTCCCTCTCCCCCTCTCCCCCTCTCCCTCTCCTCCCTCTCCCCCCTCCCTCCGTCCCCCTCACCTCTCTCTCCCCAGCACCCTCCCTCTCCCTCCCTGTTTGTGGATCAAGATGTAGGCTCTCAGGGATTTGCTCCCATGTCGTGGCCCCAAATTAAATGCTTTTTATAAGTTGCCTTGGTCATGGTGCTTTACCACAACAGTAAAAAAGCAACAGACAAAATGTCTGCCTCTTCAAGTTCCTGATTTGGCTTCCCTCCATGACCTGTAAGAGCTAACAAACTCCTTCCTCTTCAACTTGCTATTGGCATTGATGTTATCAAAGCAGCAGAAAAAAAAAAAAAACTAGAAAACATATCCTCTTTTCATATGGAGAAAACCAAGGAAGGACACGTAAAGAAAACACCCATAGGAATTTAAAATGTGGTTCCTGTTGAGATTGGGGTCTTCCTAGACCCCAGGACCTTTGTTCTGCTCACCTCTCACTTTGGATAACTGGAGACATCAATCATAGTGAGGTTAAAACAAACAAACAAACAAACAAACAAACAAACAGGACTCCGTGGTGAGAGTTCAGTAGAAGCGTAGAATTTCTGTAGGACTGAAAAATATACCTGCTGACATAGTCAATAGTTAATATTAGTAATAATAGGAATTATTCCAGAGAACAGTAGTGGCTAGTGGCAGACAAAACAACTGTGGTGTTGAAAGAGAAGTATTCTTTCTGAGTATTAGAAGTCTTAATGAGTATTAGAAGTTAGACATACGGTACCTGATTGAATAAAATGGCAATCATTTGCAAGAGATCCAAATATGGCAATGGTGCCATATGCCACAAGATCATATAGAAAGCCCTTCTCCCAAGACTGAGGCTCTGGGAAAGTACCTGGATTTGAAAACACAGCAAGTTTGTATTGATGAAAACTCTCAGTGGGGAAGGTGTTTTCAAGCTAGGGTTTAACTCCTGCTCAGTCAATCACTGAGAAGAGGTGTAACCTTTTACCATCATTCAATCCCACTGTGACTTTACTTCCCCATCCGTTAAAATAAGAATAGAGCCTCCTTTGGGAAACTGTAAAGAACTCAATAAACACATATAAAAATTGGGGTTTTTTTTTTCCCTGTGAGTTCTATGTAGGCACCATTTTCTTTCAAGCCTTCTGTGATGTTGCACAAATTCCTTCTCAGGAAAGGAACATAAATGATGTATTCCCCTTCTACTGAGTTCTCAGTGACAAACCAGACACCATTCTACCTAAGTTCACTCTGGAAACTAATGAGTTTGTTGGGCTTCCTTACAGGGCATAGGTCACCTGTAGAGGTGTGTGTGTGCTCCTCCCCCAACAGGCTACACCTGAAATGCCTTACCCAGCAGGGATGAGATCTTTTCAACAGCATAGATAGAAACCCTTGCTTCAGCCTTCCCAGATTATATGCTGTAGTCCCTCCCCAGACCATATGCAATAAGGTAAAGTCACATACAATAAGCGGTATGGAGCACGTCGATATCCTGGTGAGAGTCTTATGCCCTTTCCCCCCACCTCTAAACAGAGTGTATGTGGTGGCTGTTCTTGGTTGCCAATTGGCCATACCTGGAATTAGTTAAAAACCCAAACTGCTGGGTAGATCTGTGAAGGACTTTTTTCATGATTGGATCATTTTCGGTGGAAAGACCCACCTTATATTTGGGCCACACCTTCTCATGACAGCCTATATAAAAAGGACATGGACAAAGGAAGTTTTCTCTCTACCTGTGTGCCCTAACTCTCACTGACAAGTTCATTCTCTCACTGGGATTGGAGCATACTTTGGGGGAATTCAAGTATATACTGAAGACCGTCCACATCCAGCCTTACAGGATAAAGAGCTATTGGATTCTTGGGTTTCCCTCCAGAGCCAGCCTTTGTTGAACTCTTGAAATAGTTTGACTACAGCCTGTAAGCCACTGTAATAAATCCTGTTCTTTTATGCATAGAGATTTATTCTATCAGTTCTGTTCTCTAGAGAACCCCGACTAATACGGGGCACAATCATCCATCAACAAATCCACCTGGGATGACCTTCTGTAAGGGGCACAGCTGAATACCCCAGGACGGTGATGACTTTGCTCAGAGGACAGTCATTCACAGCAGATGGCTACTAGGCCTTATTAAGTTGCTAGTTTTCTGGACTGCATAGTAAAGCCAGCCTACCACTGTAACTAGACAATGAAGGCCCCCTGTCTTATTTGATCTTCACATAGAGAAGCAAGTTCTTATCAAAGATTAACGTTATTTGCTTCCTGTTAAACCTGATGGAGGATAAGAAGGCTATCTGGAAGGGATTAAGGCTATCTGGAAGGAATTGAGTCACTGCTAGCTCCTCAACCCAATTATTCTTATCTGATTGACTCATTGATTAATACTGGTTTTTAATTCCTAGTAATCTCTGTTCACTCAAGACTTTCTTTTAAAAGAGGCTTTCTAGGCACATGCTGCCTGTGCCCTGAGCTACTCACTGCCCGACCCTACCTGCCTTTGGGGGTTGGAGGTGAGGTGGCTCAGAATCAAGGACACCAACTCCGGGAGTAGGTGAGGCTCATCTGAACACTGCTGCAAACTCCTTTAATGCCCTCCACTTGTACCCTATTGGTCCTAAAAAAGCATCTCTTCCAAGCAGAAGTTCCCTATTGGCTGGCTTTGTCTGTGTCAACAATCCTTGGTCTCTCAGGCAGTCTTCAATTAGGTCCTCTTGAAGGAGGTGCCTAAGTTGCTGCACACATACACACACATCCCATCCCCCGGCATTGACGTAGATGTGGCCACCACTGGTCCACCTAAATATACAATCTCGATAGACTTTAAAGTTAAAATCCTCCTTCTTCCTCCTCCTCAATGCTACATCACAGGCCTCCTTAAGGGTTTTCAGTGGCCTCACAGGAATTGGCTATGTGGTCACACATTGTACCAGTGAGTTTTGTGTCACGTTGATACAAGCTGGGGTCATCTGAGAAAAGGGAATTCAACTAAGAAAACACCCCATCCTATTGGCATATAGGCAACACTGTGGGACATTTTCTTATTTGTTGATTGATGTAGATAGACCTACCCCCACTCTAAGTAGGGCTGTCCCTCATAGGTAGCCCTGGAATGCATAAAAAGATCAAACTGAGAAAGCCACGAGGAACAAGCAAGTAAACAATGTCTTTTCATGGCTTATGCTTCAGGTTTTCTCTCCAGGTTCTTACCCTCCTTGAATACCTGCCTTGGCATCATTCAGTTTATATAAGCCAAGATATGTGAGCTAAATAAACCCTTTCCTCCTCAGGTTGCCTTTGGTCATAGTGTAAAGGTAAACTAAGACACATGTCAATACTCCTGGGTTTGGCAGAATGTGCACTTGTAGAACCCTGTACTTTCTGCTGGATCTAAGTTTAAGGGGTTTTTAGCATTAACTGAGTTTAGCATTGGGCTTTATGCCAGCAGTCAGCCTTGGAAACACAGCACTGAGTGGGCTTCGTTGTTACTTCTCAGGCCAATTATAATGTGAGAATCACATGCGTCCAAATCTACACCCTCACACACGCCTGCACATGCAAATACCTGTGAGTACTACATACAACACGTACCTCCATTGGCACATGCCTCACTCCCTGTTGTCATCAGTGAGCACAAGTCCTCACAATTAAGAATTAAGGAATCCCAGCACATTGGGAAAGGTGGAAAGCATGCATAAGTTAAATGTTGCAGTAACATATAATCTAGAATGATCTTAGGATTCATTAAGCCTCAAGACTTACAGAGACATTCATTTTAAGCCTCATCTAAAATATAAGCAGTTAACACACCCTCCAGGGACTCTTATTTGTGGGACGGATGATTCAGCAGTTCATCAGCACACTTAGCGTCCCCTCTGGGGCAAATCAAATTTATCTGCAGTCATTAAAAGCTTAAGCTTTATGGCATCACTCTTGTTCTTAAAACAAGGGCCATGCCTTGCAACAGAGGACCACTGTGTGTGTTGGGAGTTGCCCCAGGAAGGCTTTTGAAGGTAAAGCATGAAAGGGACCTCAGGGGCAGTCATCAATCCCTTATGTGGTTTTAACTTACAGGGGACACCACTGGTACTTCAAATATGAAAATATACAAAATATAAAAATATTACATATGCAAATTGGATCTAGGATCCATATCCTATCAGGGCTTTGGGGGTGACAAAGGGCTTCTGCTATGGTACCTCCAAGCTGTTCACCAATTCTACTCACCCATCTATGTCTCTGATTCCCAGCTTTCTTGACCCCACCTCCTCCTTCTGCTCTTTAGCCTGTTGGTCCATTGGTGCTTTACCTCGTGTTTTTAACATGACCCAGTCATCTTCTCCTCTATTCTTTTAGTCATCCATTGGTCTTTTTAGAAGAATTGACTATAGAATTTATCTCATACTCAGGTTTAAAGGTTCTCCCTAACTGGTTACTTTCCAGACCTTTGGGAGGAGATCAGAATGTTGAATGGTTCTGTAACTGACTAAGCTCTGACTAAGGTCCTGAATGAGGCTCCTTCTTAGTAAATGCCTAACCCTGACTGCCTGAATGTGTTGGTAGCCGCCCGTACCAGCTGTTGTCAGTTAGTAGCCGCCCGTACCGCGCCCAACGTGGGGCCGATTTCCTGTGAGTGAGTCAACAGGGCACAGCTGTTGTCCACCCCGAAGGACACAGTGCGCATGAGCCAAGCATGTCACAGCCTGCTCTCGGGGCATGCAAATTGGGCATTGGGGTTTGCACCGATCGGGTATCGACATGAGTCTCCTAAGTATATATAAGCAGTGCCTTTTCCTCCCTCTGGGTCCCCTGTCCCTGTTCAAGAGAGCTGTACAATAAAGGCTTGTTCGCAGAAGAATCCTGTTGCCGCACGTGGTTCTTGCTGGCGAGACGTTGGCTGAGCGACATGAATGGGTATATGGAAGAATGATATCCTTGTCTTCTTGGATAGGGAGCATACTGTGGAGGGTCCCCCAGACATCTCTTGGGTAGCCTGTACTTCCTACGATACCCTACTAAGAGATGCAATCACTCAGGGTGTGCTGTGGAACAATGTACTTTCCTGTTGTTAGAATTTTCTCAAGCAACAGACTTGAGGAATTAAATTCTCAAACTGCAAACTCTATCTGTCCTAGGTGCTCAGAGAATAATAGAAAATATGCCAGAGGCCAGCCCCAACTGAGGTCTTCTTTCTCATGTTGGTTCTTCTTGAGGCAGTGGAGGGGGAAGAGCATCGGTGGAGTGTAAGACTTTGTCTTACGAGATATTTAGGGTTGTTGTATAATAATAAGCTTACTTATCTAAGTCTAAGTTACTATGTTACTGTAGCTGATTTACTTATCTATGTCTAAGTCACTATGCTTTGCTACTGTAACTGACCCACCTTCTGTGTTCCTCTGAGGCCAGAAACCGCAGTCTCTGGCATTTAGCACTTCATTCTAAAACAGCAGGAGATAAAGTAGAGTGTTAATTGCTAGAGCCTTTTCCCTTTTGTCCCTATGCCTCTTGCTTGTCAGGCTAGGGGGAAGTTTGGAGCAATAAACTGCTATTGAACCAAGAGAAGTGAATAGTGCTTGCAGAAAGAAAAACTTTTACATAGCCAAATATGCATAAACATATATAATTTCACACATAGATTCATAAATGTACATTTATACATTTCCACTCAAATCAGTTGGACCCAACTTACATACATTATCACAATTACATTCTTACACACACACACACACACACACACACATATGCATACATTCTCACAATTACATACTTACACACACATCCATACTTACATATGCATATGGAGCAAAAGACCAAGCACCGGTGCAGAAGAACTCACTCAGTCTGGATGAAAGATGAGCTCCAATCTTTATTACATAGAGGAAGAAATTGCTTCTACCCTCTTAATGCTAAGTGAATTAAACCCAAGTTTGTAAGAGAAAAGGCTTGTTCCTTTTAATAAGACTATTAAGAAATGACCTTTCGGTCCCCAGCTCCGAAAAAAAAAGAAAAGAAAAGAAAAGAAAAAAGGAAATTCCCTGTTCTGTCCCATGGTAAGGAAAAACCTGCCTGCTCCTTCTGCTCTCTCCAGCTTCTTCTTTTTTCCTCTTTTCCTCTGCATTCTGCACATTACTCTCTTATATTACTTATAATCTCTAAGTTATTCCTCTCTGCATTTCTTCTTGACCTAGATCTTTTTAGCTCAGTTCTACTTAGTTCAGTTCTCCTTAGCTCAAACCTGACTCCAGCTCAGTTCCTCTCTAGCTCAGTCCTTCTGTGTCTCTCCTCTTTGTCCTCAGTACTTTAACATCTTTCAGAATACATAATCACATGTTACAAAGTTCATCACAAGTTCATATGAAAGATCAAAGCATAAATTGAAATAGAAGTTTACACCAGAGAATGTTTACATGACTATCCATCAGGAGTAATTATCTGGCTAACCATTCATCACAGTGTCAGCTATACAGATTCGCTGAAGGTCTAAAACCATACCTAAGTTGTTAGTGAAGTTTTGTATAAATAAACCCAGTCAATATTTTATCCTTTGTCCTTGCACCTGTAATAAATAATTTGTTCTCTTTTTATGACCCTTGATAATTGTTTTACAACCTCTTGGAATGTGTTCTGAGTAAGAGAAAGTCTGGTTACTATCTAAGAGCAATTAACTGATGACACCTGGAAGATTGGCAGAGTTCTCACTGCAGTTTTGACTATCAGAAAAAGAATTAATAGCAGTTCCACTATAAAAGAGCTTAATAATCATTGATATAATTTTAGGAATTCTTATAGGATCATAATAAGACCTAAGAAGTCCTCTATTTGTCTTTATAAGACAGTACATCTTCATAGGTCTGCAGAGATCTGCTCCAAAGGGGTGTGCTATTACTCAATGATTGTTACATATGTCTAATAATAACAACAGGAAAAGCATTTTAATATCAGGGATCTTTCCTAAAATGAATCTCTCACAGTCTTGCTTAATAAAGGTGAACCAGTCACAGGTTATATAATAATCCGAGGCTGGCCATCTCAGGATGATCACCTGCTATTTATTAGCTTGTCCTGTTATGACGCCCAACAAAAATAGAATGTAATTTAAGCTCCACCCATAAAAAGGTGATTTTTGTCTCAGGTCCCATCACCACATAGCACAGAAAGTATAAGGGGAGAATGGCCAGATACAGACTGAAATAAGAGATGAATTACTTAGTCAATTAGTACTATTAGATTTAAAAAAACAGGAAAGACAGAGACAGACAGACATACAGATAGATAAACAGAGTCAGAGGGAGGTAGTGAGAAAAGGCATCTAGGTAAGGATGTGCTGATTAAGATATATTATTCAGAATTATATTATTAGAGATATTATTATATCTAGAGTCACAGAGCTTATATAATATCTATATATTAGGGGAATTTATTGGAATGACTTACTGTCTGCAGTCCAACTAACCCAACAATGGGCAGCTATAAATGGGAAGTCCAAGAGTCTAGTAGCTGCTCAGTCCTATGAGGCTAGGGTTTTCAGATGGTCTTCTGCATAAACTGGAATCCTGAAGAAGTGGGTTCCAACAGATGTGCTGGCAAGTAAATGCAAGCACTCAAAGAAGATTAAACCCTTTCTTTTTCTATTGTCCTTATGCAGGCCTCTAGCAGAGGGTATGGCCCAGCCTAAAGGTGTGCACTGCCACACCTGGATTTGGAACTTGCTCTATCCCAGGCTGGCATTGAACTCGGAGATATGCTTACCTCAGCCTTCTGGGATTAAAGGTGTATACTACCTTGCCTAAACCTAAGCTTTTCATGGCCACTATGCCTCAAGATCTGAATCAAAAATATGTGCCATCCCATGACAAGATCCAGGTCAGAAGCCTGTGTCTTACAGCATCAAGACCTGGATCACAGGTGTACCCTACATCTCTGGGTTGTAATTCATTCCAAATGTAGTCAAGTTGACAGCACAGGAATAGCCATCACAGATATAGAGATGTATTGATACTTATTTCAGATTTAGAATAAAAGAATAGGTCCTTTTATTGCACTGACCATTACCCCATCAGTCCACATCAGAGTCAGAAACCAGGAAGAAGTCAGTCATTTGAGGTACCAGGAACAAAACAACATCAGTTGCCCTATCATTTTCTTAAGTGACTTAAAACTCTAGACACCACTGATTAAATAGTTTCATTCTTGGAGCCTCTTCTGATCAACAGGAATTTCTTTTTATATTGCTATAAAATTTTGTGGTTGAGCACTCTTTGTTTTAAATCTGCAAGCTTCATTATTCATAGACACTGAGACAGAATCCCAGGTGCAAGAAATTTAGTAATGTGTCAGTGTTGGAACACTGATCGCTGATTGCTTCATAGTTCACTTTCAATGAGTTTTCTCCAGTCACTACCACTATTACTCAAGTAAAAGATAGGATCCCCTATCTCTTCCCATCTTTCAGAGTCACAGGGTACATCTGATACTGCTTGAAAAAGAAACATCTTTATCTCAGCTGTGGAGGAAATCATCTTTTATGGATCTCCCATTGACATCTCCTACAACTAACCCAGAAGTTGTTTCAAAATGGGCTGGCATAAACTACATCTCATGCACCAAATATATTAATATGTTAATATTCTGCTATTATCACAATAATTCTGAGGCTACATCACTTTGGTAAACAGTTTTGGAAGTTAGAAAGCCCAACCATCATGGTGTAAGTTCCCCCACTCTCTGAATGACATCATGATTGATAACACCACAATAGCAAGACCAGAGGGAGATATCCCAGGAAACTGAAAGACAAGAGAGCAGCCAATAATGACTTCTGTGAGGCTCTACCTTTTGAAGGTATTATCATCCTATTAGCAACACATGTGCTTGGGATGTACAATCAAACAACATCCAAACCATAACCCCAACCCTCTATGTTATCATAAATACAGTTCACTTGGAATGAAACCACACTCCTTCCTTTAAGTATTGCCTGTGACTGCTTCTGTGAGGAAGAAACATGGGTGGGTGAGTACTTAAAACAGAGAACACATGGTTCTTAGAAGCTAAAATGTTTATCCTCAGATTCTTTGTGGATAAGACATGCCAACTCTTATTTTAAAGCAATAAGCCAAAATAACAGAAATAACACTGTAAAAACACAGGTCTAAATGGGGCTATTATCCTTTCATCTACCTGCATGACATAAAAAAAAAAACCACTCAAAGCACTTTTACATATCAGCCTTGAAAATGTTCATCGTGCCCTGGGATGTCCCCTGATCTCTCATCAGTAGATGCTAAAGCTACTTCTGGCAAACTCACTATCTAGAATTTTTGCCAAAAAAAGCCAGATCTCTGTCTTACAGTTCCTATTCCTGTGCAAAACATCATGACCAAGAAGCAAGTTGGGGAGGAAAGGTTTTATTCAATTTCCACTCCCACACTGGTGTTCTGCACCAAAGGAAGTCAGGAATGGGACTCACACGGGGCAGGAACTCTAGAGTCAGAGGTCATGGTGGGGTACTGACTGCTAGATTGCTTCCCCTGGCTTGCTCAGCTTGCTCTCTTTTAGAATTCAGAACCACCAGCACCATCCACAATGAGCCCTCCTGCCTTGATCACTAATTGAGAAAATGCCTTAGAACTGGATCTCATGAAGAAGTTTTCTCAAGGGAGGTTCCTTTCTCAATGAGAACTCCAGCTTGTGTCAAGTTGACACATAAAACCAGTCAGTACAATCTTCCTGGGGCATATATATCTTAACACATCAAGGAAGGAAGATGGGGAGAGACGATACTGTTATTCACTCTCTGGTTCCTTTCAGGACAGCAAAGACTCTCAACAAATCCCCTTCCCAATTACCCTTGTCAGTTTAAACTATACCTTATGATGACACGGCTGCAAAGTGAATAACTCCCTCCTCAACCTCATTTCAGAGAAGCAGATTCCAGACAGGAGCAGGAAACAGCTGTTCTGTTTCACCAAACTTTAGCATTGGCCACTGTGGTGGTTTGAATGAGAAATCTCCCCAGAGCCTCATATATTTGAGCATCTCACGACTGTTGGTATCACTGTTTGGAGAGGCTGTGGGGAGGTGCAAGCTCACTGGAGGAAGTATCACTGGGAGCAGGCTTTGAGAACTGACAGGCTCCTCCTCTTGCCAGCTAACTCTCTCTTGTTTCTATGTATGTGCAGGCTCCCTGTGCCTGCCACCATGCCTGTCACTCACGGCCATGTCTCATCACGATGAATTCTTATCCTTCTGGAACCATAAGCCAAAATAAACTCTTTCTTCCAGAAGTTGCTTTAGGTCGTGGTGTTTAACGGAATCAGGGACTCCTAATGCAAAGAGAGTTCACTTAATGTAATTTGTAAAAAAAAAAAAAAAAAAAAAAACAACAACAACAAACAAACAAAAACAAAAGGCAACACTTCCCAGCAGTCATAAAAACACAATCTCATTTTAACAATTTAAGATCCTTGCAATCGAGACCCGGTGAGAGAGAGACCCAACCGCCTGGTCAGGTGGGCACTCCTGAGGCTGCAGAGCGGAAGAGACCACCAACACTGCTCACCCCTGCCCACATCCCTGGCCCAAGAGGAAACTGTATAAGGCCTCTGGGCTCCCGTGGGGAAGGGCCCAGGAGCGGCAGGGCCCCTGTGCCAGAGACACCGCCGGACACTGAAGGAAACAGACCGGATAAACAGTTCTCTGCACCCAAATCCCGTGGGAGGGAGAGCTAAACCTTCAGAGAGGCAGACAGGCCTGGGAAACCAGAAGAGACTGCTCCCTGCACACACATCTCGGACGCCAGAGGAAAAAGCCAAAGACCATCTGGAACCCTGGTGCACTGAAGCTCCCGGAAGGGGCGGCACAGGTCTTCCTGGTTGCTGCCGCTGCAGAGAGCCCCTGGGCAGCACCCCACGAGCGAACTTGAGCCTCGGGACCACAGGTAAGACCAAATTTTCTGCTGCAAGAAAGCTGCCTGGTGAACTCAAGACACAGGCCCACAGGAACAGCTGAAGACCTGTAGAGAGGAAAAACTACACGCCCGAAAGCAGAACACTCTGTCCCCATAACTGACTGAAAGAGAGGAAAACAGGTCTACAGCACTTCTGACACACAGGCTTATACGACAGTCTAGCCACTGTCAGAAATAGCAGAACAAAGTAACACTAGAGATAATCTGATGGCGAGAGGCAAGCGCAGGAACCCAAGCAACAGAAACCAAGACTACATGCCATCATCGGAGCCCAATTCTCCCACCAAAACAAACATGGAATATCCAAACACACCAGAAAAGCAAGATCTAGTTTCAAAATCATATTTGATCATGATGCTGGAGGACTTCAGGAAAGACCTGAACACACTTAGGGAAGCACAGGAAAACATTAATAAACAAGTAAAAGCCTACAGAGAGGAATCGCAAAAATCCCTGAAAGAATTCCAGGAAAACACAATCAAACAGTTGAAGGAATTAAAAATGGAAATAGAAGCAATCAAGAAAGAACACATGGAAACAACCCTGGATATAGAAAACCAAAAGAAGAGACAAGAGCTGTAGATACAAGCTTCACCAACAGAATACAAGAGATGGAAGAGAGAATCTCAGGAGCAGAAGATTCCATAGAAATCATTGACTCAACTGTCAAAGATAATGTAAAGCGGAAAAAGCTACTGGTCCAAAACATACAGGAAATCCAGGACTCAATGAGAAGATCAAACCTAAGGATAATAGGTATAGAAGAGAGTGAAGACTCCCAGCTCAAAGGACCAGTAAATATCTTCAACAAAATCATAGAAGAAAACTTCCCTAACCTAAAAAAAGAGATACCCATAGACATACAGGAAGCCTACAGAACTCCAAATAGATTGGACCAGAAAAGAAACACCTCCCGTCACATAATTGTCAAAACACCAAACGCACAAAATAAAGAAAGAATATTAAAAGCAGTAAGGGAAAAAGGTCAAGTAACATATAAAGGGAGACCTATCAGAATCACACCAGACTTCTCGCCAGAAACTATGAAGGCCAGAAGATCCTGGACTGATGTTATACAGACCCTAAGAGAACACAAATGCCAGCCCAGATTACTGTATCCAGCAAAACTCTCAATTAACATTGATGGAGAAACCAAGATATTCCATGACAAAACCAAATTTACACAATATCTTTCTACAAATCCAGCACTACAAAGGATAATAAATGGTAAAGCCCAACATAAGGAGGCAAGCTATACCCTAGAAGAAGCAAGAAACTAATCGTCTTGGCAACAAAACAAAGAGAATGAAAGCACACAAACATAACCTCACATCAAATATGAATATAACGGGAAGCAATAATCACTATTCCTTAATATCTCTCAATATCAATGGCCTCAACTCCCCAATAAAAAGACATAGATTAACAAACTGGATACGCAACGAGGACCCTGCATTCTGCTGCCTACAGGAAACACACCTCAGAGACAAAGACAGACACTATCTCAGAGTGAAAGGCTGGAAAACAACTTTCCAAGCAAATGGTCAGAAGAAGCAAGCTGGAGTAGCCATTCTAATATCAAATAAAATCAATTTCCAACTAAAAGTCATAAAAAAAAAAAAAGATAAGGAAGGACACTTCATATTCATCAAAGGAAAAATCAACCAAGATGAACTCTCAATCCTAAACATCTATGCCCCAAATACAAGGGCACCTACATATGTAAAAGAAACCTTACTAAAGCTCAAAACACACATTGCACCTCACACAATAATAGTGGGAGATTTCAACACCCCACTCTCATCAATGGACAGATCATGGAAACAGAAATTAAACAGTGATGTAGACAGACTAAGAGAAGTCATGAGCCAAATGGACTTAACGGATATTTATAGAACATTCTATCCTAAAGCAAAAGGATATACCTTCTTCTCAGCTCCTCATGGTACTTTCTCCAAAATTGACTATATAATTGGTCAAAAAACGGGCCTCAACAGGTACAGAAAGATAGAAATAATCCCATGCGTGCTATCGGACCACCACGGCCTAAAACTGGTCTTCAATAACAATAAGGGAAGAATGCCCACATATACGTGGAAATTGAACAATGCTCTACTCAATGATAACCTGGTCAAGGAAGAAATAAAGAAAGAAATTAAAAACTTTTTAGAATTTAATGAAAATGAAGGTACAACATACCCAAACTTATGGGACACAATGAAAGCTGTGCTAAGAGGAAAACTCATAGCGCTGAGTGCCTGCAGAAAGAAACAGGAAAGAGCATATGTCAGCAGCTTGACAGCACACCTAAAAGCTCTAGAACAAAAAGAAGCAAATACACCCAGGAGGAGTAGAAGGCAGGAAATAATCAAACTCAGAGCTGAAATCAACCAAGTAGAAACAAAAAGGACCATAGAAAGAATCAACAGAACCAAAAGTTGGTTCTTTGAGAAAATCAACAAGATAGATAAACACTTAGCCAGACTAACGAGAGGACACAGAGAGTGTGTCCAAATTAACAAAATCAGAAATGAAAAGGGAGACATAACTACAGATTCGGAGGAAATTCAAAAAATCATCAGATCTTACTATAAAAACCTATATTCAACAAAATTTGAAAATCTTCAGGAAATGGACAATTTCCTAGACAGATACCAGGTATCGAAGTTAAATCAGGAACAGATAAACCAGTTAAACAACCCCATAACTCCTAAGGAAATAGAAGCAGTCATTAAAGGTCTCCCAACCAAAAAGAGCCCAGGTCCAGATGGGTTTAGTGCAGAATTCTATCAAACCTTCATAGAAGACCTCATACCAATATTATCCAAACTATTCCACAAAATTGAAACAGATGGAGCCCTACCGAATTCCTTCTATGAAGCCACAATTACTCTTATACCTAAACCACACAAAGACACAACAAAGAAAGAGAACTTCAGACCAATTTCCCTTATGAATATCGACGCAAAAATACTCAATAAAATTCTGGCAAACCGAATTCAAGAGCACATCAAAACAATCATCCACCATGATCAAGTAGGCTTCATCCCAGGCATGCAGGGATGGTTTAATATACGGAAAACCATCAACGTGATCCATTATATAAACAAAATGAAAGAACAGAACCACATGATCATTTCATTAGATGCTGAGAAAGCATTTGACAAAATTCAACACCCCTTCATGATAAAAGTCCTGGAAAGAATAGGAATTCAAGGCCCATACCTAAACATAGTAAAAGCCATATACAGCAAACCAGTTGCTAACATTAAAGTAAATGGAGAGAAACTTGAAGCAATCCCACTAAAATCAGGGACTAGACAAGGCTGCCCACTCTCTCCCTACTTATTCAATATAGTTCTTGAAGTTCTAGCCAGAGCAATCAGACAACAAAAGGAGATCAAAGGGATACAGATCGGAAAAGAAGAGGTCAAAATATCACTATTTGCAGATGACATGATAGTATATTTAAGTGATCCCAAAAGTTCCACCAGAGAACTACTAAAGCTGATAAACAACTTCAGCAAAGTGGCTGGGTATAAAATTAACTCAAATAAATCAGTTGCCTTCCTCTATACAAAAGAGAAACAAGCCGAGAAAGAAATTAGGGAAACGACACCCTTCATAATAGACCCAAATAATATAAAGTACCTCGGTGTGACTTTAACCAAGCAAGTAAAAGATCTGTACAATAAGAACTTCAAGACACTGAGGAAAGAAATTGAAGAAGACCTCAGAAGATGGAAAGATCTCCCATGCTCATGGATTGGCAGGATTAATATGGTAAAAATGGCCATTTTACCAAAAGCAATCTACAGATTCAATGCAATCCCCATCAAAATACCAATCCAATTCTTCAAAGAGTTAGACAGAACAATTTGCAAATTCATCTGGAATAACAAAAAACCCAGGATAGCTAAAACTATCCTCAACAATAAAAGGACATCAGGGAGAATCACTATCCCTGAACTCAAGCAGTATTACAGAGCAATAGTGATAAAAACTGCATGGTATTGGTACAGAGACAGACAGATAGACCAATGGAATAGAATTGAAGACCCAGAAATGAACCCACACACCTATGGTCACTTGATTTTTGACAAAGGAGCCAAAACCATTCAATGGAAAAAGACAGCATTTTCAGCAAATGGTGCTGGTTCAACTGGAGGTCAACATGTAGAAGAATGCAGATCGATCCATGCTTATCACCCTGTACAAAGCTTAAGTCCAAGTGGATCAAGGACCTCCACATCAAACCAGACACACTCAAACTAATAGAAGAAAAACTAGGGAAGCATCTGGAACACATGGGCACTGGAAAAAATTTCCTGAACAAAACACCAATGGCTTATGCTCTAAGATCAAGAATCGACAAATGGGATCTCATAAAACTGCAAAGCTTCTGTAAGGCAAAGGACACTGTGGTTAGGACAAAACGGCAACCAACAGATTGGGAAAAGATCTTTACCAATCCTACAACAGATAGAGGCCTTATTTCCAAAATATACAAAGAACTCAAGAAGTTAGACCGCAGGGAAACAAATAACCCTATTAAAAAATGGGGTTCAGAGCTAAACAAAGAATTCACAGCTGAGGAATGCCGAATGGCTGAGAAACACCTAAAGAAATGTTCAACATCTTTAGTCATAAGGGAAATGCAAATCAAAACAACCCTGAGATTTCACCTCACACCAGTGCGATTGGCTAAGATCAAAAACTCAGGTGACAGCAGATGCTGGCGAGGATGTGGAGAAAGAGGAACACTCCTCCATTGTTGGTGGGATTGCAGACTGGTAAAACCATTCTGGAAATCAGTCTGGAGGTTCCTCAGAAAATTGGACATTGAACTGCCTGAGGATCCAGCTATACCTCCCTTGGGCATATACCCAAAAGATGCCTCAACATATAAAAGAGACACGTGCTCCACTATGTTCATCGCAGCCTTATTTATAATAGCCAGAAAATGGAAAGAACCCAGATGCCCTTCAACAGAGGAATGGATACAGAAAATGTGGTACATCTACACAATGGAATATTACTCAGCTATCAAAAACAATGCCTTTATGAAATTCGTAGGCAAATGGTTGGAACTGGAAAATATCATCCTGAGTGAGCTAACCCAATCACAGAAAGACATACATGGTATGCACTCATTGATAAGTGGCTATTAGCCCAAATGCTTGAATTACCCTAGATCCCTAGAACAAACGAAACTCAAGACGGATGATCAAAATGTGAATGCTTCACTCCTTCTTTAAATGAGGAAAAAGAATACCCTTGGCAGGGAAGGGAGAGGCAAAGATTAAAACAGAGACTGAAGGAACACCCATTCAGAGCCTGCCCCACATGTGGCCCATACATATACAGCCACCCAATTAGACAAGATGGATGAAGCAAAGAAGTGCAGACCGACAGGAGCCGGATGTAGATCGCTCCTGAGAGACACAGCCAGAATACAGCAAATATAGAGGCGAATGCCAGCAGCAAACCACTGAACTGAGAATAGGTCCCCTATTGAAGGAATCAGAGAAAGAACTGGAAGAGCTTGAAGGGGCTCGAGACCCCAAAAGTACAACAATGCCAAGCAACCAGAGCTTCCAGGGACTAAGCCACTACCTAAAGACTATACATGGACTGACCCTGGACTCTGACCCCATAGGTAGCAATGAATATCCTAGTAAGAGCACCAGTGGAAGGGGAAGCCCTGGGTCCTGCTAAGACTGAACCCCCAGTGAACTAGTCTATGGGGGGAGGGCGGCAATGGGGGGAGGGTTGGGAGGGGAACACCCATAAGGAAGGGGAGGGGGGAGGGGGATGTTTGCCCGGAAACCGGGAAAGGGAATAACACTCGAAATGTATATAAGAAATACTCAAGTTAATAAAAAAAAAAAAAAAAAAAAAAAGATCCTTGCAATCAAATTAAACGATATAGAATAAGAGGAGTGAGAAAATATGGCACCTTTTCTTTTTCTTCTTCTTCTTCCTTTTTTTTAAATTTTTGCTTTTTTTCCTTTTTAGATTAAAGGCCGAATAATTCACTACATGCAGTCAAGACGTTGTTACAAGCTGTTTAATTATTTTCAGACCAGGTATAAAAAAAAGTGCCCAGGAGATTTATCTGGTGTGTTAACACATTATTATTTACACCAAGGTGACATTTTAATAGCAAGGGGGAGCATGAGCCCCCTCCCAACCCCTACACATGTTTTGCCACATCCTGCTCTGAGTGCACATGACTTAGCTCTGTCAATGATGATGAAATGTAGAAAGCAGGCACCTGCTGGGGTCCTTAAACTTTTCCAGAGAAAAATATACATAATTAAGGAATTGTGGGCACTCACCTCTGATTTATTATTAAAGGGGCATACCTTGCGCACCATTTGCTCTCTGGCTTGGCATTAAGCAGACAAGTGATTAAGCACTAACATGCTGGGGGGGGGTCTCCCAACATGTTCCTCTTGCTTGCCACAATCGGGCCACCTGTTCTCAAGGAGCAAAAGAGGAACAGCACAGCACGCCAGAATAGGAAGTGGGAGCCAGGCATCTGCGAGCCTTCTGGCCGTCCACTGGCTCAGGTTTGCTTTGTTATTGGTTTTTAAGAGAGTAGAGGTCATGGTTGATCGCCTTCCGGGGCTGGCTGGATCTGGATTCAAGTTCTTTCTATACTACTTTCTGAGTTGAGGTGCCTTTGCCAAATGGGATAATGCCTTCTGTCTTCTAAGAGTATTGAGACCCTCGGGAAGTCTCCAGGGCATCTAAGCGCTTATGTTCACACTTCAGCTCAAGTATCAAATCCACATTCAAGACAGCAAGAGCTGAGAGGTGGTGATTCCAGTCTTACCTCATTAAAAAAAAAAAAAAAAAACAATCCCTCCAACAGCAATGGGACAGTATCGGCAGGGAGCTTTTCTCTCCTCGGTGACATTTAGGTTACTTCTCTTATTGCTGTGACAAAATATTCTGACCAAAGCAACTTAAAGGAAGAAGGCATTATTTTGGCTCAGAGTTCCAGGGTACAGTCCATCATGGAGAGACGTCATGGTGGCAGAGGCTGAAGGAAGCTGATCCTACTATATGCACAGGATTCAGCAACAGACAAAAACTGGCAATCAGCTGACTTTTTTTGTTAGTTTTCTATTTGTTTATCTTTGAAACCTGGTCTCATTATGTAGCTCTGGATGGCCTGCAACTTGCCATGTAGATCAGGCTACGCTTTAACCCCTACATATGAGGATAGGGGTTAAAAGCTGAACATATTAGGAAGACTCTAGACTAGACTAGACTAGACTAGACTAGACTAGACTAGACGACTAGACTAAACCAGACCAGAAAGAAACAGCTCCTGACTAGAGAATGACTAAGATCTTTCAAGTAATGGCTTCCTGGAAAACTATCAGAAATCCTCAGTGCTGGTAAGCTGGAGAAGGACTGAAAAAGGCATTGAGCTGTCACTTACTTGCAGAGGGGAACATATAGGCCAAAGGGGAGTGCCTTAGGGTTTTACTGCTGTGAACAGACACCACAACCAAGGCAACTCTTATAAGAGCAACATTTAATTGGGGCTGGCTTAAACGTTCAGAGGTTCAGTCCATTATCATCAAGGTGGGAGCATGGCAGTGTCCAGGCAGCCATGGTGCAGGAAGAGCTGAGAGTTCTACATCTTTATCTGAAGTCTTCTAGGAGAAGACTGGCTTCCAGGCAGCTAGGACTAAGGTCTTAAAGCTCATGCCCAGGTGACGCACTTCCTCCAACAAAGCCACACCTACTCTAAGAAGGCCACACCTCCAAATAGTACCACGCCCTGGGCCAAGGATATTCAAACCACCACGGGGAGCATGTTACAAGCTAGACAAGCACAAAGAGAGAATGAGGAAGAGGGGAAGAAGAAGGTGGGGGGAGTGAAGATGTAGTGCCCAAACACCCCTCCAGTGACTGTTGGTTAAGCACATGGACCTGTGGAAGGACATTCTACATCCAAACCCTGTGAGTATAGATTTGAACAGGGCTCTCATTGGTCATTCTCATGTCCACCACTGGTACAGAGTTACGTATCCTCACTGAATCTTAGAGCAAAGCCTTGGCTGGTTCTATTTTATAGAACCAAAATTCAGGAGATGAGAGGTTTGGTGGCCTACTTGAAGTCTTCTCCAGCCTTCTCTGACTGAAGTTCCTGACAAAGCTCATGCGTAGGAAGAGTCATAGGCTAAGGAAAGAAGGAAAGAGTTGCCCTGGCCAAGCCACCTTGATCACATTATTAGCTGACCACCCTCATAGCACCACGTGCCACTTGTGTTAAACTCATGTGACTGACAAGCCCTTGGTGGCCTGTGTCACCCCTCTCACTTCCATTTCACTTCCCTTGTCCGCAACTGTAGTGCCTTGACCCTCTTCCTTGGTGTCCTCCTTGTTTTTTCTTGCCTGGAGGACTGATCACTCCCACCTCTGCCTGCAAAGGCTCTTCTATCCCAGGGGTGAAGAAGGTGACTGCACCTCATTTTGCTTTGCTTTTCTTGCCAACCAGTCACAGAACTGTGGTTCTCGTTTCTTCCTTTAGGACACCCTGAGGTTACCCTTGCATGCTGTAAAGCAGGCTCCCCTTGGAAGCAGGCCTGACTTATTTACCCCATAGTTTCACTGTGTGCATTTTACGTAAATGACTAAATCTTCTCTGACACCATAAGTGGCATGCCTGACTTTAAACAAGCCAATCACCACGTCCCTCCATGAGTTAAGTTTTACATGTGCTCTCCCATTGAGCTACAGGCCTGGCATTCCTGTTTTGCTACCATTTGCTGGCTTCTCTGCAGATGCCTCATTTTCCCAGTCCCAATCCTCATTTGCTGTTTCATTACTCTTTTGCATATCCCATTGGCTTTACTATAGTTAGTGTGTACAATGGATCTACCTATCAGATTGATACAATCATGTCCTTCAGAGTTTGCCTATTAAGAAGTGTCTTTTTGTACTCCAGCCCAGCCTCTAAAGCTGTATCATTAGCTACAGAGTGTCTTCTGACTTAATCAGATAACGTGTTTAACCCACTTGGATGTTTTATTAATTCCTTAAGCTCTGGTGCCTCCAGTGCTTCGATCCCACCTACTGCATTAACAGGCTCATTGGCATTCTTCGAGCAGGACCTGTGCAATGTGAAATGGGAAGATAAGGCTCCCAACGATCTGTTCACCCGGGCACCGTGCATGTGCCCACCTCATGCACACGTCAGGAAGAGGGAAATGAGGAGTAAGAACTGCATATGCCTTCCAGTGGGAACTGTCACAGCCCGGCCCAGCAACCGGCCTAAGCAGGTATGGAGCAAAGGCCTTTCATTGGAAAGAGTCAGGAAAGCAAGGACTTTTTTTTTCCTTCTTCAGTCTGCTTCCTCTCGTCCCTGACAACAAGCACACTCTTTGTGAAGGCAAATTGGATTTTTTTTTTTAAGTTTCAAAGACATGTGCTACAAGGGGGCCCAAAGCAGAATGGAGACAGAAAGTTCAAATTCTTTAGCCAGGCATTCCCTCATGCCCTGGCCTCCACTCTGAGGTCTTTGCTGCCCGGAACCCAACTGTCACAATTAGAGAAAGAAAAGTGTGGTTTTAAAATGGGAGGCGTAAACAAGAAAACCAATATTCAAATGTAGTTTCTTGAAAATTCAGAATTACTGTTAAAAATGTTCATGTTAAATAAAATAGCACCTCCCCAGATGGGACTGGAAATAAAGATGCTGATATCTTTGAGCTCATTGGTAATTCGACCAATTCCGATAGTGTGGCAAGACGCACATGTGTTCAGATGTTTCTGAAGTATGAGCTCCCTTCTTGATATTTGACACTTTTGGCTATCAGATTCCTTAGCGTCCATGGCATGGCATGCACTCCTGAAGCTCAGGGAGCAGCCTGGGCGTCTCACTTCTTGTAGGACTTTCCAGAACCTGCCTGGACTTGGTGCAAATGCCACATCCACAACTCTAAGAACAGTGGCAATGGCCAACAGATGGAACCCACAGCCTGGTGAGGAGGCAATGAGACAGTCATAACTGGACACAGTCATTGTGAGTACCATGTCAGATGTCACTGGAAAGTAGACACAGGATCCACCCTGCCTGGCATGACCCTTTGTCATGGGCTGAAGCACAAGCCCAGCCCAGTGGATGCCTTCTAGCTTTCCAAGTATAGCGTCATGTTCTACATCCCCTACCTAACCTTTGCCTGTGCTGCTGTCTCCATGTAGTCCAGTTCTAGCTGTTCCGGGCCTGGGTGCCAGGTCACCCAAGCATGGCTTCTCTGATGCCCACATGAACTACTTTGTTAATCTCATGCCACTGGAGTTCCAGTGATGTCTGTCATAATACTCACAACGACAGGGAACCTGCACCTATGAGACATCAACAGCACAGCTGCCTAAACATGGCCTGAACAATTCCCACACCAGCTGGCATCCCAACATAGAAAGCTGATGCTCTCGAGCGTTAACAACTGCTGAGAAAGAATTAGTTTTCACCATGGATGAGTCACCCATTGGTCACCCAGTGCTGAGTGATCTATCTTAAAATTTTATAAATACAAGCAGCACTAAACAGACTCAGCCTGTTGTGTTTATATATTTATCATTTATAGTCAAATGTAATAACAATGAGTGAAGAAGTGGGGGCCGTGAATTTGGGAAGTAGGAGAGACAGGAAGGAGAAGAAGTTGTGGGAGCAGGGGTGATGTAACTATCTTCTGTTTCAACTTAAAGAGTGAATATAAGGGCTGGAGAGATGGCTCTGAGGTTAATGATTGTTCTTTCATTTTCATAGCCATCTGTCCATCTGTCCTGTTTCTCCCCACACCAGATCCTGAAAACCCCCCACTCACCTCCTCATCCTCTCTCCCACCCCGTTCCTTCCATCTATCTGCCTCCTACTACTATTTTGTTCCCCCTTCTAAGTGAGATTCAAGCATCTTTGCTTGGGGCTTTCTTCTTGTTTATTTCTTATTTTTTGATTCTGTTGATTATAGCTGGGTATCCTGGTACTTAAGTGGTTAATATCCACTTAGAAGTGTGTATATGCCTTGCATGTCCTTTTGGTCTGGGTTACCTCATTCAGGATAGTATTTTCTAGTTCCATCCATTTGCCCACAAAATTCATGATGTCCTTGGTTTTTTTTTTTTAAGAAAACATTTATTGAATCAAAATCAATACTTTCTTTTTTAATATCTACAAGCCAACAGTGAGCTCACTTTATTCAAGAATGAACACAATGTACAAAAAAAGTATGCTTAGATTATAAAAATACGTCCATCTTGTCTTCTGGGGCTGAGCACGAGTCACCGAGCAGATCAAGCAGCTGCTCTCACCAACAGCTCCGTTTCATGACCAAAGGGAAGCTAATGGACAAACACTTTCCAGGCCCACTGGAGAAGCTGCGCCCAGCACACCGCTGCGATCTGCTGTTTCTCCTGCTTACTAGTTGTTACCATGTATTTCAGAGAAATATTAGCAATATAATAAATTCTGGGTACAAAATCCTATTAGCTCCAATTTAAAAATGAGATGTGTGACTAGGGGAACAGAGGAGTTCCCAAGGTTTACGATCCCATTGGAGGAGGTGGGACGTGTCCCTGCACCTTTGCCGGCATCCTCAGGCCTCCATAACCAGCATGTACCAGGTCACGCTGTACACTCTCTCGACCTTACTGGAACCCTCCAGGGCACCAGGCGCTGCGCTGGGGACAGTGTCTCACTGTGCCGAGAGGTCAGAGGCTGCCAGGACCATCACGGGCTTCAGGAGCCTTTGGCTTATTAATGACTGGCCTTGGAGCAGCAAACAGTGATGGGGGAGGGGACAATGGCTCCCTGTGCTGTCCCATCCATCAGTGCCGATGATGCCAAGAAAACCCTGTCTGTTATACAGAAAGTCTGCACACAGCAGTGCCCTGGCAGGAACCTCACCCTGGCTAAGCAAAATGGCAGACTCTAGAGTGCAGTGTCCATCCGGTGAATGAAAGACAACGATGAAGAAAACGTTTCTCCTAGACAGAGAAATCCTCTGTGCTCAGGACTGACACCTAAGAATGGTAAGAATCACAAAATCAAAGAATCAGGTCATCCAGTGTTCCACCCTATGTAAGTTACGCTCGGAAGAAACAGAGGGAAATGCTTTTGGCTTTGCCTGCCTCAGCCTAGTGGCTCTTCAGTCAGCATTCTCAGGACGGGGACAGGTGAAGGCAGAGAAGAAAAGATCACAGCTTCTCTAGCCGAGGACCTATGTGCCTTCAGTGCTCTAATCTGAGTTAAGACCCATCTTCTGCACAAATGCTAATCGATCAATCAAAGGCAGATAGAAAGTACTGTGGACCACAGGGCCCAGCTACTTACACTCAGCAGGGAAGAGGACAGAACAGGACCTGAGCAAAGGCCTCTTACTACCCTCAGAATGTTACTGAGGGCTGGTCACTGAGGCAGCCAGGCAGCAGGCTGCTGTTGGAAGCTGCCACAGCGTCCATGGTAAGTGAACACTGGAAGGCCAAGGACCCTGCAAGTCACAGCTGGTGGCAGAGGCTGGAATCTGAACTCACAGACAGTGGGAGCAATCTGACCCCAAAAGTCGAAGTAGAAAACAGACAGGAACACAAAGAGCTAACAGGACGAAGATGCTGAGAGACTGAATGGGCTTCACACACTCAGATCCAGACTGCATCTGCTCACAATCACAGGTCCTTACTCTCAAATAAATACACTGAACATTTACAGCCAAGCCACTGCCTCTGCAACGCAGGCTTTCCTGTCACGGCTCTGTCAGACCAGAACCCACTCGGAATATGTGTAAAGAGCCTCCTCTGAGAGGGGGGCCGCCTCAGGCTGCAGCAGCTCAGGATGGAGGTCTGGTGTCCCATGGGGTCCCCTCTGAGCAGCACCATGGAGTGTGCAGACGCACTCCACGCACGTTTCCAACAGCTGCAAAGGACTATTGTGCTGTGGGTCTCATACCTTCCAAATATACATAAACGATGGCAGTAATTACAGGTCTTTGTTTACCAATAAATCATACGGCAGAGGGGCTGGAGGTGCAACGAAAAGGTTTAAAATGGAAAATTATAATACAGTGCTAGCAGTCACAAAGAAGACCATGCTAAGATCCGATCCATGTCAATTAAACATTGAAAATTCAGCTACGATCCAAAGAACTCTGTCAGAGTCCCAGGCATGCATGCCGCTGACGGCAAGGCAGGTCGGCCTGACACTGCCTTCCCTGGAGCAGGAACATCTTTGCTGGAGATCACAGGGTGAACAGATTGCCGCCACACTTCTTTTTTATAATTAAAATAAAAGAAATCCAATCACAAGACAAAAATATTATAGAACTGTGGACAGAGAAAATACGGGAGTTCACAATGACGGATGAAGGGACCAGGGCTATCCTGCCTTTGTGTCCACAAGCTGCATCTGCACATTGGCAGGCATTCCTCCTCCATAACCTCCCTTGGACTGCATCTGGTTCTGAATGGAGCTGACCGAGTTCATCCCACTAAATAGGTCTCCGGATCCTACGTGAGCTGTGTGCACAAAGTTGGTTGGTTCCCCAATCATACTTCGGTCAATCCGTCGTCGCCTCTTAGGCTGAGGCTGCTCTGCAATACAGCAGTTGAAGCACAGCCAGAATTCACTCATGCTCAGTCCAAGGCCTGAGCAAGCACCACGAAGGCTCCAAATCTTCACACAGGAAGCTCCACTATGTGCGCCCTCAAAGTGAGGATGGTCGTCAGATAACTATTTCACTGTGCCTCTGTCTCTGGAGTCAAATGTCACGAGTTGATTGAAAGGGAAGTCTGATTGCTTCTTTTCTCTGCTTCCGGTTCTACAGACTGGTTCCAAGTCAGTGGGAAGGACAGAACAGCTTTGGTCCAGAGCCGGCAGCAGGTCACTCATCAATGGGGCCACTCACTCAGCTCTGAGTGGAGACTACGCTGAAAGACACACAGTCGACTCTGCAGACTCATTAGCAGTTGTTCCTTGAAGACATCTTCTCATTTGGTTTCTGTGTTTCACTCAACACTGGCGCTATCGTCGCCTTTGTCTCCGTCGCCTGCTCCAGTCGCCCGGAGCGCAGGCTCCGAAGCTCCTAGGATCTCCACATGCCCGCAGCTGCGCTCCAGGCTTCGGGCTCCACATGCCCGCAGCTGCGCTCCAGGCTTCGGGCTCAGGAGACTACGCTGAAAGACACACAGTCGACTCTGCAGACTCATTAGCAGTTGTTCCTTGAAGACATCTTCTCATTTGGTTTCTGTGTTTCACTCAACACTGGCGCTATCGTCGCCTTTGTCTCCGCCGCCTGCTCCAGTCGCCCGGAGCGCAGGCTCCGAAGCTCCTAGGATCTCCACATGCCCGCAGCTGCGCTCCAGGCTTCGGGCTCCGCCCTCCCGCCTAGTCTCTGGCGCGCAGAGGCGGAGCCACCGATGTCCTTGGTTTTTAATAGTGCTATAATATTCCATTGTGTAGATGTACCACATTTTCTTTATCCATTCTTCAGTTGAGGGACATCTAGGTTGTTTCCAGTTTCTGACTATTAAGAATAAAGCTACTATGAACACAGTAAAGTGACCTTGTGGGGTGGTGGAGCATCTTTTGGGTACAGCTGGTTCTTGAGGTAGATCTAGTCCCAGTTTTCTGAGAAACAATTAAATTGATTTCTGAAGTGTCTGTACAAGTTTGTACTCCCACCAACAACTGATGAGTGTTTCCCTTGCTCTGCATAAGAGTATGCTTTTAATCAGTGAGCCATTTTCCTAGCTCCTCACTAGCATATTGAAATGGAAGCAAAATAAAACAGCCCTAGCCATACATAATAAAGAAGGTTTTGCCACACAAAGATCACCTGTGAAACACAACATCAATTTTCAATTTGTAAATGGGGCAGACAACAGGACAGTATTAATTGGAAGCACAGGTGACACATGGGGACACCTAAAAACAAAACCAATGTCACTGATTTTTTTTTTCTCCTTTAGCACAGGCTTCAGTATGGCTAACATAGCACTGTGTCGATCTCACCTATAAATAGCTAAGGGTCTGTTAACTGTAGATTTAAAGATAATTTTTATATATTGCTATACTATATTACTTATCTATCAATGGGTCTGTAATATATTACTTATCTATCAATGGGTCTGTAATATATTACTTATCTATCAATGGGTCTGTATTACTTATCTATCAATGGGGCTGTAATATATTACTTATCTATCAGTGGGCCTATAATATATTACTTATCTATCAATGGGTCTGTAATATATTACTTATCTATCAATGGGTCTGTATTACTTATCTATCAATGGGGCTGTAATATATTATTATCTTTCAATGGGGCTGACCCCATATTTAAGCCTCAGTTTCCCTAGCATGGAGATTATAGCTGCAAGTCATCATACCTCAATTTTTCTTTTTAAAACTTCTTAAATATTTTTGCCTTAACAGACATATTACTTTACTTACCCACCTCACCTGAGTCCCAGGCTCAGTGCTTCAGACCCTCCCAGCACCTAGAAACAGGGATATTTACATAACTGCCCAGATACCATCCAGAGTTTTGAAGTCTATTACACCATGAAAATCCAACACAGGGTTACTTACTGGTCCCTTCATGACCCATCTCACGTGTCTTATGTAACAAACAGAATGTGGGCCCACATCCTCACTCCTCTGAACATTGACACTCATCTTAAGACTGTTGTTATATATGGCTCTTTCTATGTGAAGAGAGTCTGATAAGTGACAGTAAGATAGTGATCTTATTGACAGCGCACTAAGCATATCATAGAAATCCAAATTGTCCCATCTCCCAGCAGAAAGGTAGGTAGCAGGCAGTGAAGCATGATCTTGAGAATGTAATTATTACAAAAGAAGATAGATTTAATTAAGCCATCCTAATTGTCTGTGCGATATTCATTTGTGTGTGCATGTGAGTGTGTATGAGCATGATGGTATGTGTGTGAGTATGTGTGCATGAGTACACATGTATGCACATGCATGCATGCATGCAAGTTGCTCCATAAGGATTCAAAACTCCATTTATGGTAATAAAATAAGCACCCACAGTTGTTGTCCTGTCTGGACAGGAGATATACCTCAGAGCTCTGACTCAAAGAGGTTATAGGCTCAGGGCCTGCAGAACACCAGCTTTTGCTGTTAAATAATTTAGCACATGTTTGCCCTGATCATTAGAACTGTAGCCTGACTATGAATCCATTAAGGCTCTCAAACTTCAAACAAGGAAAATGAACTCCGACACACCCAATTTCCACCATATTCCTCTCCTGATTGAGTTAGCCAAAGACTCTGGTGTACAGAAGAACACCAGAGTTAAAAAGGGAACCATGCAGGATGGGCAAGGTGATGAACTGGTGACACTCCTGTCAGAGTTCACCTATAACAAAGGGCTCTGGCTTGCATTTAATATCTAGTGCAAAGCCACCTACATGCAATCCCAAGGAAATGAGCCCAACTTTCCATGGCTAGGGATGTGTTCAATAACACTGTTCTAAAGAAATGGAGAAAGGAGACTCAGTGGGCAAGAACCAGAGAGAAGTCAAGACTTCTCAGAAGCCAAACCTACAGTCCACGATGTCTATTCACACTACCGTTCCATTGTTCAAATGCTTTCTACTTAATACTTTTCTGCTTCATGTTTTTGTGGTCTGTCTTCATGGTGTCATCTATAAGAGTTCAGTGGAAATTTCCCTTCTGTTTTCTTCCAGCAGTTATGGCTTCAGCTGCTATTTCTCAGTCTTTCACACTCTTTTGTTGACTGTTGTACATGGCATGAGATGAGAGTTCACACTCACACTTCTACATCTGAATATTGAGTTCCCCAACAACATATTTTGAAAACACTATTTTCCCCATGGTAGGTTTTCAGCCCCTTTGGAGAAAGTCAGTTGACTTGGAGTACTCACTCATGTGTGCTCTATACTTCTGTTCTGATTACTATGTCCTTTTATAATGCTAGTTCCATAAGTATTTTGGTTGAAATTATTTGATTCTGAGTCAGAGAACATGCTGCCTTTGACTTTTGATATTTAAAATTAGTTATGGAATATTAGTACCACACCATTAAGATGCTGAAACCAGACGTCATCTCCCAGCCACCTTAGTCCTGATGTGCTTAAATCGCTATGGTTCTGTTCTTGCAATCTGCTCTGAAAGTGGGGCCACAAGATAAACAACTCACAACCCAAAGCAGTGTGTATTAATAAAGGAATGTTTTCAATCCATGCTGTGGTAGAGAAGCGTCCTTTGTAGAGGTAATCTTTTATTTCTCCCTATTAAAGAAAAAATGCACTATCCAGAAACATATCTTTAATAACATGTAATTTTGAGGAATTGGGGAAATGGCTCAGTGATTAAGTAATTTGGGCTGTTCTTCCAAAAGACCCAGGTTTGACTCCCAGCATGGTTGGTGACTTGCAACCATCTGTAACTCCAGTTCTAGGGATCTGACCTTCATCTGACATCCATAAGTACCAGGCATGAAGCAGTGTGCAGACATATGTGCAGGCAAAACACACACGCACACACACACACACACACACAGAACACACACACACACACAGAACACACACACACAGAACAAACACATACACACAAACCACACACACAAACACACACACACAGAGAACACACACACAAACACACACACACAGAACACACACACACACACACAAACACACACACACACACCAAAATAAAATAACATGTAATTTCTAAACATCCAGAAATACAAGGAAAGTGATTCTTCCAAATGTGCAACGGTATCAAGAGGTGTCCTTAATCATGCCACAAACAGTACTGTAAGTCACCTTACACACGAATGCAAAGTCCCTGTGGATGAAAATTAATAAAGCAGTTTTCAATGTGTACATATGCTGTTTCACCTGGTCCAGGATGAGAAGGTCCTTGTCTTAGTTAGGGTTTTACTGTTGTGAACAGACACTAGGACCAGGGCAAGTCTTAGAAAGGACAACATTTAATTGGGATGGCTTTTAGGCTCAGAGGTTCAATCCATCATCATCAAGGCAGGAACATGGCAGTGTCCAGGCAGGCATGATTCAGGAGATGCTGAGAGTTCTACATCTTCATCTGAAGGCTGCTAGTGGAAGGCTGACTTCCAGGCAGCTAGGGTGAGGGTCTTAAGCCCATGCCCACAATGACACACCTACTCCAAAAAGGCCACACCTCCTAATAGTACCACTCCCTGAGTCAAGCATATATAAACCATCAGAGTCCTTATGTATGGACATTGAACATCTGCCTTACTGGCACTCTATTGGTAGGCTTTCTTCCTGTCAGCAGTCCAACTTTCCAAGCAGTGAGGAAGCCATGGATCCCATGGCTGAGCTTTCGTCTTGATTGGCAAGGACTGGACTCTTCAGGTTAACACTTTAATTCTTCCAACCCCTCTGCTTCTCAGTTAGATGTAGCTGCAGCTATCCTGGCACAATGCCCAGGAACCCTGGCAACAATGGGAGACTACACACAACAGAAACAGTATCACCACTACAATTACACACTCTGCAGACACAACAAACACAGACACAACAAACACAGACAGCAGGCAGTATTGCATTCAGGGTTTCTTTTTACAAGTTAAACAAAATGTTTGAAATAGTGTGCCAGTGCACAGAAAGTTGATGTGTGTACTACAGCCTGTTTGCCCAAGATGTCCTTCCATCCACTCTAGGCGACAAAGGGAGCACATTCTCAGTTAAGAGTTAGTAGGAAAGAGGCTGAGAGATGAATCAGCACCTTCTAAAAGTGCTTTCTGCTTTTGCCATGGACCTAGGCTCCCACCCCAGCACTCACGGGGCAATTCATTTGTGTCTGGTGCCTGCTGAAGCCAGAAGAGGGTGTCAGATCCCCTGGGACTGGAGTTGTAGGTGGTTAGGAGTCACCATATGGTGCTAGGAATTCAGCCAAGGTCCTCTGAAAGAGCAGCCCAGGCCCTTAGCTGCTGAGCTAATTCCCAGCCCTTAGGATTATTTCTTGAATCAGAGCTTTCATAAACTTTCAGGAAGAGGTGAGATGTTTACATGAGAACCTACTTTTCTAACATATCTTGAGCTTCTTGATGGATGGAACAAATTCTAGTTGAAATACAGCACCACTCCAAGGATAATGCCAATGATGAGCCCCCTGGGAAATCTAGGAATGTTCTGAAGAAAATGGACAGGCATAGGTGTTTCTGGGTCCAGGGAAAGAGCACCAGAAGTAGCCAACCTGTTGTTTCCTCTTTTGCTAGACATTCCTTCTGGGACAAACTTCACAATCTATAACTTCTCAGTCTTAACAGAGCTGTGTCTCTTGATAGCATACCAGAAAGGAAATGAATCAGATGAGAGTGTGCTTCATGATGAAGCGATGCCTCCAGAATAGCTTGCTTCTGGAAGAATCCTCCGTGACCACCTGGACAAAATCTTTATTGTCCACTCAGTGAGCACTGTTGGCTGACCCTGCATGGGGCTACAGAAGGTGCATAGCCAACGATGGCTTTGGTGGACTTGAGCCTCGACCATAGAAAATCACGCCTGCCTTTTGCAGCACAGACCCACACCTCTGCTATATGTGAAGAACCACACAGGCCTATCTATGGTGACTTAGTCATAACTGCATACATTAGTTTGGGGGAGGGGCATATGTTACTAATTATCTCCTTGTTTCTATGCTTTCTTAGATGAACCAATGTCTTCAAGCAGGGCTATGTTCCTGAACTCATTTTCCACCTGGGTGGCCAAATAATGTCTTACTTCTTATGATAAACAAGGCAACAGAGCATGATTAAAGGGTTCTCTCTTTGGAGGACAGAGTGGACAACTCTCAGATACTTGGTTTGCTGGGTAATTATTTATCATTAAAACTCCAGTTTTTTATTTGTTTGCTTATTTTTGTTTGTTGTTATAGGTAGTGCTTTGGTATTTGATTTTTTTTTTTTTTTGGCTCTTTTTTTCGGAGCTGAGGACCAAACCCAGGGCCTTGCGCTTCCTAGGTAAGTGCTCTACCACTGAGCTAAATCCCCAGCCCCTTTGGTATTTGTTTTTGTTTTGTTGTTGTTCTGGGGTTGTTTTTTGCATGTGGTCGATATGCAATATGTCTTTCTGTTGAAGATGACATAAGTTTCTTGAATCTGTTGAAAGGGAAGAAAACATGTCTAAGCATGGTGGGACAGCCTGTTCCCTATTCTTCCTTCCATTCTCCACTCCTTTATTCCCTCAGATTCTGCCAGCCCCTCCGGAGCACTTAGCTCTTTGCCTTCCAAGTTTGACTGTGATGAGCTTCACTATGTTGCTTTTCATCTCAGCTCTCATTGACCCCTTGTGGTAGTTCCTCTCCTGGAGAAAAGGGGCATGATTGCTCTCACAGCATGTGTGGAAAGTGCAGTCTTGCAGTTCTACACACCCCATCGTCTTCCCAAAGCCCAATTTGTAGCTCTGCTTCTTCAACTCCTGATGAAGCCAGCCTGGGTTTTCCAAGATGAAGGGGCTAATGGAACAGTATATAAGCACAAAGCAACACAGGCAGTCAAACCAACTTTTGTGTAGCAATATCCTCCTAATAGAAACATCATCTCCTGGAGGGAGCTCAAAGCCTCAGAAGACTCAAGAATTAGAGAAAATTTGGGAAGCTCCTAGAACGTTCAGGGCCCTCAAGACCTCCTCTCAAGACACAAGCAGTAAGCGATCACAAAAGAGAAAAGGAGTCCCTGGCTGTCAAGCTGTTTACAGGTGAAGACACCACCAGGAGTACAGCTTTCCTGAGTACCACCCTGCTGGAGGTGAGTCTAGGGCCTCAGGTCACCCTCCCACATGCAAGCATCGTGAAGCTAGGGCAAGGTGGTGTGCCAGGGGTGTTCAGGGCTCAGACACTCAACATAGACAGTGAAAGGGGCTTGAGAGATGACTCAGTGGTGAGTTGTACTTATTGCTCCTGCACAGAACCCAAATTCAGTTTCCAGTACTCGCATGACATCCACAGTCATCTGTAATTCCAATTCCAAGAGATGTGGTGATGCAGGCAAAACATTCAAACACACAAAATAAAATGAAATAAATCAGATAGATAGATAGATAGATAGATAGATAGATAGATAGATAGATAGATAGATAGATAGATAGATGAATAGGTAGATAGATGATAGATAGATAGATAGATAGATAGATAGATAGATAGATAGATAGATAGAAAGCAAGATTAGATATGGGATATCAAGCATGGGGTACAGATAAAAATACTGAAGACTTACTTATGAGGAACATAAGTTGGGAAGTTGGGGTAAGGGATAAATATAGTACTTTGAGTAACTATGCATTTACTGATGGCAGTTAGTAACACAGAAATTTAAGCTTTAACCACAGAGCCAGCTTCAATCTATGTGTTTAAGCACAGTGCAGGTGCTTGTCTCAATGCTGAGCCCAAAATGGATAGGGCCATTTTTCTTGGACGCCATAGTGTGCTCATCTGGATGACTTGTCATTCAGAAAAATCTATTTCCTCTGTAGTTCTACTTCACTTATAAGATGAACAAAATAATTTGATGATTTTCTTATTTAGTTTTTGTTTTATTTAATACTCTTTATTTTTGTTCATGTGTCCACGCCTGCTTGTCTGTATGTGCAGTAGTGTGTGTGCGGGTGCCTAGGGAGGCCACCAGGGAGTGCTAGGTTTCCTAGAACTGAAGTTATAGGTGACTGAATGTTTCAGTTGAATGCCAGAAGGGCAGGAAGTGTTCTTAACAATTCAGCCATCTCTCCAGCTCAACATTTTGATTTTTTTTAAGACTGAAGAGATCAGATGATCTTGTCTGTCCTTAAACGTATACGTCAAGCTAGTGATTTCAACTGTTTTACGTCTTACAGGCACCACAGAGTTGTGTATGTATGTGTGTGATGGGGAAGAAACAGAAGAAAACAAAAACAAGCAAACCAAAACACCAAAACCCCCAAAACCTAATGGACGTTTGGGGCAAGATAACCTGGTTGGGTGTGGTCTGTAGTCTCCACGAGGTGTGAGGCAGAGGAAAAGGAAGCGGGTAGAGAGCGCAAAGGGAAAAGTGACATTTATAAGGCTGATTGTTCTGATTGGAAGTACAATAGAAGCAGTCAGAAAGGCTAGTCTTGTAAAATTTTGCTTCTCCTTTGTGGGGCCATGTCTCAGAATTCACATTCAGGAGAACTGGTGCAGTGTAAAATGTAGTGAGGAGGGACGCTCACTGTAATGACAGGGAGTGGTTCAAAGCAGGCCCCCTGTATGTGTGACTCTCCCTTACTCCTTCATGGCCTAGTGGAAAGTCCACTGTGATTAGCTGACGCTCCTGATCCATGGATTGAACGTGAGTTCCTGAGTCAATGTGAGTGGAAATGGGCTTTGGTGTAAGCAGAGATAGGCAAAACTAGTAGTAATTTCTCTGTGAATCTGATCAGGAGTAGGACCGTGTTACTGTTTGACTGCACTCTAAGAGACCTCTGTGTTCCTTCTTTAGGACTCTCCTATGGACCAGAGCATAAACCACTATACACGTGACATTGGACTTGTAATATAGAGCAACAAGTTGGGTAAGAAACATATGAGATACCCACTGGGTGCTGGGGAATCCATTCACTGTCTTGTGGAGATATGCACCTCAAAGACAGGGTTATTCTGTGACAGTTTGAATAAATATGGGCCCATAGACTCATGTATTTGAAGACTTAGCCCAAAGGGAATGGCACTACTAGGAGCTGTGGCCTTGTTGGAGAAGGTGTGGACTTGTTAAAGGAAGTGTGTCACTGTGAAAGTGAGCTTTGACATCTCCCATGATCATGCTCTGCCCAGAGTGAAACACAGTCCCTTTCTGCTGCCTGCAGATCAAGATGTAGAACTCTCAGCTGCTCCAGCACCATGACTGCTCATGCTTCCCGCCATGACAGTAATGAACTAAGCCTCTGAAACTGTAAGCCAGCCCCAATTAAATGTTGTCCTTTGTAAGAGTTGTTTTGGTCATGGTGTCTCTTCACAGCAATAAAACCTTAAGACAGTCCCTCTCTGTATTTCTCTTTCATCTCCAACTGTTCCAGAAATTCTAGTCTTACCCATGAAGGATATTTTCTCACCTGAAATCATCAAGAATCCATTAAGACCCCCCCCCCCGTGCTGCCTCCATGTTAATAGTGATAAATGGTCTCATTCTTTTTTTATTAACTTGAGTATTTCTTATATACATTTCGAGTGTTATTCCCTTTCCCGGTTTCCGGGCAAACATCCCCCTCCCTTTCCTTATGGGTGTTCCCCTCCCCATCCTCCCCCCATTGCCGCCCTCCCCCCATAGTCTAGTTCACTGGGGGTTCAGTCTTAGCAGGACCCAGGGCTTCCCCTTCCACTGGTGCTCTTACTAGGATATTCATTGCTACCTATGGGGTCAGAGTCCAGGGTCAGTCCATGTATAGTCTTTAGGTAGTGGCTTAGTCCCTGGAAGCTCTGGTTGCTTGGCATTGTTGTACTTTTGGGGTCTCGAGCCCCTTCAAGCTCTTCCAGTTCTTTCTCTGATTCCTTCAACGGGGGTCCTATTCTCAGTCCAGTGGTTTGCTGCTGGCATTCGCCTCTGTATTTGCTGTATTCTGGCTGTGTCTCTCAGGAGCGATCTACATCCAGCTCCTGTCGGTCTGCACTTCTTTGCTTCATCCATCTTGTCTAATTGGATGGCTGTATATGTATGGGCCACATGTGGGGCAGGCTCTGAATGGGTGTTCCTTCTGTGTCTGTTTTAATCTTTGCCTCTCTATTCCCTGCCAAGGGTATTCTTGTTCCCCTTTTAAAGAAGGAGTGAAGCATTCACATTTTGATCATCTGTCTTGAGTTTCATTTGTTCTAGGCATCTAGGGTAATTCAAGCATTTGGGCTAATAGCCACTTATCAATGAGTGCATACCATGTATGTCTTTCTGTGATTGGGTTAGCTCACTCAGGATGATATTTTCCAGTTCCGACCATTTGCCTACGTATTTCATAAAGTCATTGTTTTTGATAGCTGAGTAATATTCCATTGTGTAGATGTACCACATTTTCTGTATCCATTCCTCTGTTGAAGGGCATCTGGGTTCTTTCCAGCTTCTGGCTATTATAAATAAGGCTGTGGCTGGGGATTTAGCTCAGTGGTAGAGCGCTTACCTAGGAAGCGCAAAGCCCTGGGTTCGGTCCCCAGCTCAAAAATAAATAAATAAATAAATAAATAAATAAATAAATAAATAAATAAATAAATAAGGCTGCGATGAACATAGTGGAGCACATGTCTTTGTTATATGTTGGGGCATCTTTTGGGTATATGCCCAAGAGAGGTATAGCTGGATCCTCAGGCAGTTCAATGTCCAATTTTCTGAGGAACCTCCAGACTGATTTCCAGAATGGTTGTACCAGTCTGCAATCCCACCAACAATGGAGGAGTGTTCCTCTTTCTCCGCATCCACGCCAGCATCTGCTGTCACCTGAGTTTTTGAAATGGTCTCATTCTTATTCCTGCTCTTATAAAACAAAACCCCAAACCCTAAAGTGATCCTCCTTACCCACATGTGATGTCCAAACTGGGCTTAAACGCGTCTTATCTTTGCTTTTACTTAATGAAATCTCACAGGTCCCAATTTCTTCCCTTGCTGGAATCTCAGCCTCCCCTTAAGGTTGTGTGGACTTAAAACATCTTCAGAAGATGCATGTAGGAATGTGCACCTGTAGTTCTGAAACAGGATGGACAGATGGAACATTATCAAAACAGAGAAAGGAAAATGAGGCTCTCGAGTCAAGTCAGGTTAGAGCTTCCCACCAGTCAAGAGTTGGGAATTCCAGCACAATTAACAGTAACTGCAAAGATTGCCTACAGAGAGACAATATTCCTTCCACTGAGTGGGAACTGAATTCCAAACTAACAAACAAACATAACAGATTCTATAAGGCAGGTTGACTGATTAGAACTTCTGTAAATATGAAGAGCTGAGATGTTGCGATGTTAAAGACACACTACTTTGGCCAAAATTCTGGCCTCTACCTCCTGCTGCCCAGTTCCACCTGGTGAAGAGGCGGGCAGAAGGATCAAATGATCCAAGAGTCCGAGTATTACTTGTGGCTAACCTGAACAACATAGCAAGACCATGCCTTAAAATAAAACCAGCAACCAGAAACAAACAATGCACAAACAAAAAACAAACAAACAACAAAAGCAACCACTCTTCCCTGGAGACATGTGGTGTCAACATGGCTCGAAGAGCCAAAACAAAGTCAAGGAGTTACATACTCTCAAATAACAGTTTCCAAAATGTTTATATTTAAGGACATATTATGCAAAGTTTTCTAAATAGGATAAAATGGATTTTTAGCTATCAAAATCCCCCAGAAGAAGAAGAAAGCCAAAGGTGAAAATAACCTGTCCACGATAATCAGAAATAATGAGAAATCAGAAAACCCTTCAACACCGCTGGTGGGAATTTAAAATGCAATTAACACTTTGGAAAATAGGGTGGCCAACACTCAAAAGGTTAAACATAGAATTCTATGTGACCACAGGAACTATGTTCCCAGACACTAGAGCAGTGAAACATACACAAATGAACACTATATCCCTAGATGTAGAGAAAAATGCCTACTCTGTAATGCCCTGAGCCACACTATAAAAACAGTTTCTCTTGGTCTTTAATGTAGGATCCATGGTCAAAGCTTAAAGCTGTTCTCCAGAAATTTTGCTTATATGGTATTCTAATACAATGGTTCTCACCTGAAGGGAACATTTAGCCATATCACATTTGGTTGTCATAGTTACTACTCTCATCTAGTAAATAGGGCCTGGGGTTTTTTGTATACATTCTACCACACACAGGATATCTACTTACACCAAGGTACTAACCATCTCAAAGCATCCATAGTGACAAAAATTAAGAAAATCGCCCTGAGGAAATAATCAGACAAATATGGGTTTAAAAAAAAGCCTTTTGTTATACACAAAATAGTGAAATTTGCCTGAATGCTCACCAAACAGATCAGGTTTTCAAGTATTATTAGTAAATGTAGTTGCTAGGCCACATCAAAGTAACACTGTATTTTTATCATCAATGGACAAGGCCAACATTCAGTTGCTTTCTGTCCCAGACTTGTTTATAAAGCTTTGTTCACACGCCTGCAGCTCCCAGGACAGCCTTGCACATAAAGACACCTCAGAAAATCTTTGCTGGAGGAGCGCCTATGGATTATCAAAAACATTAAGGTTTGTTTTGTTTTGTTTTGTTTAATGTGTATGGGTGTTTTGTCTACATGTGTGTCTGTGTACCGTGTGCGTATGGTGCCCATGGAGACCAGGAAAGGGAGGCAGATCTTCAGGAACTGGAGCACAGAGCTTCTGAGCTGCTTAAAATCCAGTTCCGAAGACTGACACATTAGCTACTTTCACCAAACTGCTTTAGCTGGTCTGAAGGTCTGAACCCATTTATGCCTCTGACATCAAAGACTCTTCCAAAGAAATCTAAATCTTCCTGGTATTGCCCAGTCACAAGCACAGGAGTCAGTAGGTGGCCGCGAACCCAGTTACCAACGCTCTGCCCGGGCTCAGGTATAAGATGTGACAGGCTTTAGTACCAGTGGTTCTCCTGCTGTTAAATGACCCTGCTGTGTGATGTTTGTGTCACTCACTCGTAATCCAAAGGTTAAGGACGGCAGTACCCTGTACTGGGCTAGTCCCCAAACCCAACAAGGCTGTTAATGCCTTAAAGCAATGGTTCTCTGTTCTGGTAAATATTTAAAAACTGGTGGAACCCTTTATCGACGTGGACAGCCATGGGGCCGCATGGCACTGAGGGGTGTCTTTAACTCAGAGGTTCCATGCTGTCCCCAAGTACTCTCTGACCCAGGCAGTTCGTGGGCCGTTCCAGTGTGGCACTTTGTCATGCTGGTCTCTAGTGTTAGTGAGGCCCAATGGGACTAACCATAAGTTGTCTCTGAGTAGTATCTCTTCCAGCAGCTCTCTGCTAGCCTCGAATTCTCTTGTTCCAGCTACCCAGTAAAAGCAAGACTCCACAAACTGCAATCCAACAATCAGACTTATATGTTAAATTCTCAGTCTACAATACGTCCACACAATAAACTCACAACCAATTGATAAGGCTATAAACCGCCCACCTAGATAAGATAAATTTGCCTACAGAAATCCATCCCTTAAGAAATAAACATAATTACCTTGGTAATTCAAGACGAGCCGGATCTGGTTCCTTCTTCTCCATCTCTATCTTGATTCTTTTTCTCCTTCCCCTTCTCTCCCGCCTTACAAAAGCTTTGTCCCCACCTTATTTTTTTACTGTCCAGTCATGGCCTTGACCTAACTTGTGCCAGCCCTCACCTGCATATAAACACCAACCTACAGCTCTCAACCTTCCTAATACTGCAACTCTTTAATACAGTTCCTCATTTGTGGTGACCCCAATTATCCCATTGTTACTTCATGATTGTACTTTTGCAACTGCCATGAATCATAATGCAAATGTCTGATATGCAGGATATCTGATATATGACTCCCTAAAGGGGTTGCCACCCACAGGTTGACACCCACTGTCTTTTTTTTTCTTTTATTTTTTTTCCATCTTTATTAACTTGGGTATTTCTTACTTACATTTCAATTGCTATTCCCTTTCCCGGTTTCTGGGCCAACATCCCCTTAACCCCTCCATCTCCTCTTCTATATGGGTGTTCCCCTCCTCATTCTCCCCCCATTACCGCCCTCCCCCCAACAAACCCGTTCACTGGGGGTTCAGTCTTAGCAGGACCCAGGGCTTCTCCTTACACTGGTGCTCTTACTAGGCTATTCATTGCTACCTATGAGGTTGGAGCCCAGGGTCAGTCCATGTTTAGTCTTTGGGTAGTGACTTAGTCCCTGGAAGCTCTGGTTGGTTGGCATTGTTGTTCATATGGGGTCTCAAGCCCCTTCAAGCTCTTTCAGTCCTTTCTCTGATTCCTTCAACGGGGTCCCATTCTCAGTTCAGTGGTTTGCTGCTGGCATTTGCCTATGTATTTGCTGTATTCTGGCTGTGTCTCTCAGGAGAGATCTACATCCGGTTCCTGTCAGCCTGCACTTCTTTGCTTCATCCATCTTATCTAGTTTGGTGGCTGTATATGTATGGGCCACATGTGGGGCAGGCTCTGAATGGGTGTTCCTTCTGCCTCTGTTCTAAACTTTGTCTCCCTATTCCCTGCCAAGGGTATTCTTGTTCCCCTTTTAAAGAAGGAGTGAAGCATTCGCATTTTGGTCATCCCTCTTGAGTTTCATGTGTTCTGTGCATCTAGGGTAATTCAAGCATTTGGGCTAGTAGCCACTTATCAATGAGTACATACCATGTGTGTTTTTCTGTGATTGGGTTACCTCATTCAGGATGATATTTTCCAGTTCCATCCATTTGCCTATGAATTTCATAAAGTCGTTGATTTTGATAGCTGAGTAATATTCCATTGTGTAGAGGTACCACATTTTCTGTATCCATTCCTCTGTTGAAGGGCATCTGGGTTCTTTCCAGCTTCTGGCTATTATAAATAAGGCTGCTGTGAACATAGTGGAGCACGTGTCTTTTTTATATGTTGGGGCATCTTTTGGGTATATGCCCAAGAGAGGTATAGCTGGGACCTCAGGTAGTTCAATGTCCAATTTTCTGAGGAACCTCCAGACTGATTTCCACCAACAATGGAGGAGTGTTCCTCTTTCTCCACATCCTCGCCAGCATCTGCTGTCACCTGAGTTTTTGATCTTAGCCATTCTCACTGGACACCCACTGTCTTGATGGTCCGTGGTCCTTTAAAATGACACTAACATTTTCTTGTTCTGTCTTTTGGAGAGCAAAGAAGAAATGTATTGACATACATTATTTTTCTTTTGGTCTGAGAGCAGTTTCTTTGGTATTATTTCATTCCCTGTGTCATTTTTTTCTTCCACATCCACTACTTTAGGAGTGAGCATTGACTTGCTTCCAAAGCTTAGCTTTGGGTTGCTTCTATGTCACATCTACCTGACAAAACTTGATGGGCAGCGATAGCTTAAAGTAAGGTAAGTCTGTTGCGATTCCTACGGGACAATCCCAACTTGGGCATCTCATTTCTGCTTGATGTATGAGTCATTAAGGGCCTGCCTTTCAGTTTTTTAGAAGACAATGCAAATTTTATGTAAATTTCTATGGGCTTAATTTCTTTTGGTCACACACACACACACACACACACACACACACACACACACACACACACAAATTACATATGCCAAACCAAGTATATCTGTCGGGTCACCAGTTTCCACTGTTTGAACACCCAACCTTAAGTTTCATACTGACTCCAAACCTCTGTGCCCCTGGAGAACACAGAGTCTAGGTAAACAGAAGGACAAACCACTGCATTCAAATGTGCTCACCTTGATCTCAGGCCTTTCCTCATGCACTCCAGAAGCAAAGATTGCTCTAAAACTAAATTGCCATTTTCTCTATATCATGTCTGCTTAGAAGTCACATTAATTACACTCTCAAATTCATTTTCTCCTCTAGTCAACTGGATAATAGGAGTGCAGGCCCTATTCCTAGGAAGGATGCTTTAAAATTTCAAAGTTTGCCAGGACCTAGATTCCCTAACTCTTCATTGCCCTAGACTCTAACAAAGATGTGCAGCCAAGGTCACTCTGACCATAGTACTGCCACAGAAGACTGCCTTCCAGGAACAGTGGAATGAAGCACTGGCCTTAAAGTCATTGCAGATGCCATGGTTGCCCTACCAGGCACCCTAGAGCCCCTGCCCAAAATTCCTACCCTCAGCCTGCAACTTTCTGCCCCATGCATCTATTTCTCTCACCCTAAAACTTTCCGTATCAGATTTCTAGCACATCTCTCCAGACTGCCAGGGCCAACACCTGCTCTACCAACAAGAAAAGGCAAAGCACTCTTCAAGGTGGAAGGATCTGACATGGTGGAGACACATGCCACTGTACAGTGTTTCATAGAAATAAAGTCTTCAGGTCAAGGCCATTGTTCAGCCCTAAAAGAAATTTTACACAAAAACTCTACAAGTCTTATCTCTTTTGTGCAGAGGGGGAAGCAGAAGTATAGAAAGGTCACTGTCGGGGCTGGGGATTTAGCTCAGTGGTAGAGCGCTTACCTAGGAAGCGCAAGGCCCGGGGTTCGGTCCCCAGCTCCGAAAAAAAGAACCAAAAAAAAAAAAAAAAAAAGAAAGGTCACTGTCCTCATTTGCTCTGTGTTTGCTGTGATAAAACACTATGACCAAAAGTAACTGTCTTAGAGTTTCCACTGCTGTGGAGAGACACCAGGTCCATGGCAACTCTTACAAAGGACAACGTTTAGTTGGGGCTGGCTTACAGGTTAAGAGGTTCAGTCCATCCTTGTAATGGCGGGAAGTGTGGTGGGAAGCATAGCGGTGTGCAGGCAGATGTGGTGCTAGAGAAGGAGCTGAGAGTTCTGCATCTGAATCTGCAGCCACTGGGAAGAGTGTGAGATACTGGTTTGAGCATTTGAAACCTCAAAGTCCACCCCAAGTAGCGCACTTCCTTCAATAAGGCCAAAACTACTCCAACAAGGCCACGCCTACTCCAACAAGGCCACACCTCCTAATAGTGCCACCCCCTGGAGACCAGGCATTCAAGTCTATGAGTTTTGGGGGTTCATTCCCATTCAAACCACCACAACAACTCAGGGAAGAAAGGATTTATCCGAATTACAGGTTTATCAGCAGAAGTCAAGGCAGGAAATCAAAGCAGGAGCCTAGAGGCAGGAACTAAAGCAGAGACCATGGAGGAACACAGCTTATTGACTTGCTCTTCACCACTGGGTCAATATGATTTTTTTATACAGTATAAGGCCTATTTAGGGGTGGCCTTTATCCTCCAACATCAGTCATCAATCTGGAAAACACCCCTCAGGCAATCTCTTGAAGGCATTTTCTCAGTTGCAGTTCCCTCTTCCCAAATGACCCTGGCCTGTATCGAGTTGACAAAAACCCAGATAATTACTAAGCAGAAAACAAAGAAACAAACATTTCTATTTTTGAACTTCTGTCTTGGTAGAACAATCTAGGCACTGGACCTAATCCTACCTTCCCAAACTCTCCCATCAAATGCTGCTAGGCCCAGCACTAGAAGACTCTGGCAAGCATCATCCCAGAGAATGAGCGTCTCACGTGGCAAGATTTAGAGCAAAATGAAATGTGTGCGGAGAACACTGGGCAGCCGTGAAACAGTGGATAGGAGGTAGCAGTCCACAGACAAACAAGCCTGCCTACAGAGAATTCACCAGCTACAGTTTCTCAAAGCCTGTCCCTGCTTACTGCAGGTTACCGTACAGATATGGCCGGCCTGTCCCTTAGGGAGGATGCACTAGGAGGGTTGAATGCCCTGGAGGTGCGATGGCACGTACCTGTTCTCCCATCTACTCAGAAGGCTGAGGCAGGACCATCAAGCATTCCAGCTCTGCCTTTGTTACAGAATGAGTTCAAGGCCAGGCTTGGCAACTTAGAGAGGCGCAGTCTCAAAAAGGATCCTGAAATCTCACTGGTAAACAGCACTTGCCAAGCATATGCAAAGTCTTGGGTTTTATCCTCAGTGCTGAAAAGAAAACCAATGAACCACCTGATAAAAGAAGCCTGAAGTGAAATAAAGGATGTGCGTTTTCAAAAAGAATACAGGGATTTAGCAATCCATAGGTCAAGGATGAAGACAGGGTGGCTTGGGAATAATACACTAAACTTGCTCGGGAAATAGATTTCCCGGAGTAGAATTTCACTAATAGAGCACTCAAGGACGAAAAGTGTAACGAACTGACTTGTAGCTGTAGAAAGAAAAATGTGTACTTTCAGCATAATTAAAGTTTAGGTTTGCTAAGCCTATGTTTCTGCTAAGTTCTGTTCACTGAGATTGCTGCCAATTAGACCTTATCCCCATAAGAAAGGGAGATGCCCTTGGCTCCCAATTGGCCATGATGCCTACTCTCATATCAAAGAACATGCCTAGTGGGCAGTTCAGTGGAGGGGCACTGAGTCAGGGCTGCTATTACTGAGTTCTTATTCTCTTATCAGAAATGGTGTAATTCTACCAGTCATCAGGATAGTCTTGGTTAAACATCTACCTGAAAAAAACAGCCGTCCATATTGGAATAACTATAACAGTGTTTTTCCTTGGTGAAACTCCCATTTGTCCAAAACAGCCCAAACATGGGGATTTTGTCTCTGTGATTCGTGTTTAATTGCTTGTAGTATAACTTGGGGCTGTGAAAGCTGATGAGAATCCCTGATCAGGGTTGATTTCCTTTTGGACATTAGCTAGAACCAGTGATGTACTATTTTTAAAGGGTTTCTTCTTTTTGTTAAGTGCTGGAGTGATTTCTCCCCTGGAAGGTATATTAATTCTATAAGAGAATTCACAAGTGAAGTCACAAGTGGCCACTCATATGAAGATGTGTTTTCAGGAGATGAGAGCAGATGAGACTATTTTTTTTTTGCCCCCTCTTCTCAAATCTATGTAGACAGTGGAGATATGAAATGTAGAACAGACACTTAGGGGGAAATCTAGGGATGTGCTCAGATTTCGTGCAATCCCCAGACAGCACATTATGATTGCCAAGCAGATACTCAAGCAAGAAACTAAAAAGTTCCCTTAAAGTATCCTTCTTTAGAAGTAATTAATAAAAACCAAATGATAAACATGAGGTTCAAGAACCCTACCACCACAGCACAACAGCTTGGGTCATATTGGTGGATGGTGATCTTCACTGTGGTGGCGTGAATGGGAATGGCCACCAGAGGATTGCATGCTTCAATCAAGAGTCGCCAGGGAGTGGAACTTCTTGGGAAGGATAAAGGATGTGGTCTTGTAGGAGGAGATGTGTCACTGGGAGTCAACTGTGGAGTTTCAAAAGCCCATACCAGGCCCAGCCCCTGTCTTTCTGTCTGTCTGTCTGTCTGTCTGTCTCTCTCTCTCTCTCTCTCTCTCTCTCTCTCTCCTCTCTCTCTCCTCTCTCTCTCTCCTCTCTCTCTTCTCTCTCTCTTCTCTCTCTCTTCTCTCTCTCTTCTCTCTTCTCTCTCTTCTCTCTCTTCTCTCTCTCTCCTCTCTCTTCTCTCTCTCTCTGCCTTTCTCTCTTCTCTCTCTCTGCCTTTCTCTCTTCTCTCTCTCTTCTCTCTCTCTTCTCTCTCTCTTCTCTCTCTCTTCTCTCTCCTCTCTCTCTTCTCTCTCTCTCTGCCTTTCTCTCTTCTCTCTCTCTTCTCTCTCTCCTCTCTCTCTCTCTCTCTCTCTCTCTCTCTCTCTCTCTGCCTTTCTCTCTCTCTGCCTGTTACCTGCAGATCAAGATGTAAAGCACTCAGCTGTGGCCCCAGCGCCATGCCTGTCTGCTTCCCACCATGATGATCATGAACTAACCTCTGAAAGGTAAGCAAGCATCTAATTAAATACTTTCTTTTGTAAGAGTTGTATTGGACATGGTGTTTACTCATAGCAATAGAACAGTAAGGCACCAATGTTGCATATCAAGCCTAGAAGGTCCTTGGGGAGAAGTTGCCCCTTAACAAGAGCACAGAGGCTTAAGGAGTTAACATTTTTGAAGTCCCCTGAGTATTTTGATGGGAACTGCTACACCACTATGAAGTAATTATTTGCGCCTATGTGGAAGTAGGCCTTTTTCTCTCTGATAACTCCCATCTATCCAGCTGGTGCTAAGAAACCCACCAAGAAGGTCTCTTCGAGAGGTCAGGAGAGAAGGCAGCTCGTGCAGTCTATGCACTGTGAGATCCTTTCCTTCTTTGCCTAATGCCCCTTGGCTAATTTTGCCCACACAACATCACTGGTGACACAGGTAATTCTGCTGTGATGATGGATGCCATCTGAAGCTAAAACCCTTCTCCCAGGAAATGAATGCAAATAGATTCCCCATCCACAGAAAGAGGTCAATTAGTGTTGAGTGCAGCTTGCTTCCGCTTCCATAGTCCTCCAGGCTTATTCCATTCAGCTGCTGTGGAAGGAACTCTGGCTTTGGAGTGAAACTGGTAACAAGAGCTGGCAACCCTGGAGGCCAGCAAGCCTCCTACTTGTTCTGTACACTTCAAACCCAACGAGGGGAAGTATCCTTGTTATTAAAGATGCTACCAAAGTCTCTTATCCTACAGACTCAACTCCATCAAGACTCTGAGGCACCACTATACAGACCTTTCCACAGCCCTTAATCCTGTGGCCAATTGAAAAACAGGAGTGTGGGTCTCCCTTTCCCCGGGGTCATTGACCACAAGTCCATGAGGACAAGGGGAGCTGAGTGGTTTCAGATGGTTTGTGAGTATGAATGGAAATGGCGACATTCTGGGATCAGTTACAGGACGACAGATCAACTTTATTTGGGGTGAATCAAGGGTTATATAGTTTTGGGGTTGGGGATAGGAATACGCAGGGTAGGCAAAGGTCATTGGTTGAAGACTAACATACGAGATGCCTCAGTGCATAGGAAGGCATTCTAGGAGCCTCAAGGGTTTGCTGAATGGGTTTCTTATTGGAAGAAAAGAAGCTGAACCTGTAATCTCACCAAGGATGTGTGACATTCTGAAGGTTGAGGGTGTGGGGGTTTCAAGCTCCCCAGACAAAGTCAGAGAAGGAGTAGTCCCACTGACAAAGGGAGTCCGCCATTTTGCACTGAACCCAGGGCTTTTCATTAATGTCCGACTTCTACCTTAGCAGGGCTCAATACGGTAGCTGCTCTTTCAAGCTATAAGAACCCAGCCCTGAACCAAGTGACCCCAAGCAATGAAGAATTAACAAAATGGTAGCTGAGAGAAAAGATGGACAGGAAAGATATGGTCAGCCTTGATGTGGGCACTTGTACTGTCTTGTTTTCTGTGTCAACCTCAGTTGAGAAATGCCTTCATGATATCCAGCTGTCGGGCATTTTCTAAAACCTAGTGATCAACAGAGGAGGGCCCAGCTCATTCTAGGTGATGCCATTCCTTGACTGGCTGTTCTAAGTTCTGTAAGAAAGTAGGCTAACTGGGCAGCAGAAGCCACCTAAGAAGTATCACCCCTCCTTGGCCTCCAGGAACCTGCCCTGTGTGAGTTCCTGTACTGACTTCTTTTGGTGATGAACAGCAATGTGAAAGTATAAGCTGAATATAAACTTTTTCCTCCCCAACTTGCTTTTTGCTCATTTTATTTTGTTGCAATAGAAGCCCTAACTAACAGCATTCTTGCAAGGCTGAGAGGTAGGAAGAACTTGTGGGCTGTACACAGATCACTTAACAGTCCTACAGGAAAATGTTACTGTCTCCAGTTTGGAAAGGAAATAACCCTTCGCTGATATCTCAAAAGTGGAAGAAGAAGAAGAAGAAGAAGAAGAAGAAGAAGAAGAAGAAGGAGGAGGAGGAGGAGGAGGAGGAGGAGGAGGAGGAGGAGGAGGAGGAGGAGGAGGAGGAAGAGGAGGAGGAGGAGGAGGAAGAGGAGGAGGAGGAGGAGGAGGAGGAAGAGGAGGAGGAGGAGGAGGAGGAAGAGGTGGAGGAGGAAGAGGAGGAGGAGGAGGAGGAGGAGAGGGGGGGGAGCCATACATGATAATTTCCTTTAAAACATGTAATTAAATTACTTTAGGAGAAAGAAAATCGAATTACTTTAGGGGAAAGAAGCCACCATTTGCTAAACAGCAACAATAAATTATATAATGTTTTACATTTAAAAAAAAGATTTGGGACTGCTGATTCTACTCATTATATTGAGGAATATCTATGTAATATGGAAATTTTACAGTGACTTGGCTTAACAAAGTGGTTATTTAAAAAATAAATAAATGGACTTACAGGAGTGCTCTGTCACCAAGATAATATGAGTTTCCAAAAATAAGAAGTAGAAAATCATGTTAGCCTTTCTAAATCCCTAAAATGGGAAAACCCCAGGGCTCTGTAAAGTCTAACCTAATATCAGTACTACGTAGAAGGGCCAAAATGTTAATTTGCTCCACCAGTAGAAAGGATTTGTCTCACTATCAAATTCTAGATATAAATACCAAGCTATAAAAATAACTCTCTAATGACTCTAAACATTTTACCAATGACAATGGATTTGAAATGCATTTTAGAATGGCAGGGAAATAAATGGATTTCAAGTGCTGAAGGCTTAATATTACTTTAAAAACAGCTTAACTGCTGTCTATGGCTGCATTGCCTTGAATGTACCTGATCTCCTCAGAGAGTGTCAAACTGTCAGCCTGTCTTCTCTGCAGTGTATGCGGCACCGTGCAAGCACTTAAAAGGTGAGGAGAGGGATGCTTTCTTACCAGAGACCACGTCAGTGCTGATATGCATAACACCACAAGAAAATGTTTAAGGTCTCCAAACTAGGTCAGTTTGCAAAAGCCTTGATGGAAAATAACACGAATCCCAGGGCCCCAGTGTTAGTGGGACCTAAACTGATCCATTACCCACTGTGTTGGTGGGAATTTTGGGAACCTGCTATGGCAGTTTGACCCAATTAAAAGCAGAAGCCTTGGCCCTCTCGGTCTGGAATCGGGTTGCATGGCAGAAAATATATCTCAAGTAATGCCGGTGATCAGAGCACTGGGGTCCCCTGTGTAGGTGGATGAGAATACAGGAAGATGAAAAGGAGAAAAGACAAGGCACACTAAGGAGGCTGGGATGGGCACATGAGTGCTTGTGGCACCGAGAAAGCCTGTGGGTCTCTAGTAGCTTTGTGGATCCCATGCAAACATGAATGGTGCCATTTTGCCTCTTCTCTGTTCCCCTGCCTGTAGGACTCCTGGACAGCAATTGTACCCATCTTGCTCTCTGTTATCAGAGTTTCTGCCAAATTGTGCCTGTATCTGAGTCAGTGGGTTCAGTGTGAACAACCCAGAATACATGTGTCACCCTAGGCAGCTGCTTCCTAGATTTTCTTTTTAGTTTTCTCTCTCTCTCTCTCTCTCTCTCTCCCTTCCTCCCTCCCTCCCTTCCTTTCTTTTCTTTTTCTTCCTTTTCTTTTCTTTCCTTTTCTTTCTATAGATGTTTCTTCTTTTTTAAGCATTCATTTATTTATTTTATGTATATGAGTACACTGTAATTACCTTCAGACACACCAGAAGAGGGCATCGGATCCCATTACAGATGGCTGTGAGACACCATGTGATTCCGGGAATTGTACTCAGGACCTCTGGAAGAGCAGTCAGTGCTCTTAACTGCTGAGCCATCTCTCCAGCCCCCAATTTTTCTTTTTTTCAATTTTTCTTTTATTGCATGTGTATGGGTGTTTTGCCTTTGTCTGCGTATCACATCTGTTCCTGGTGCACACATGAAGAGATCAGAAGCAGATGTGGAATCCTGTGGAAATGGAGTTATAGCCAACTCCTAACCACCCCACTCCCTACCTCCCCACCATGATAGGTTTCAAATTGGCACTCTAGGAGACTAGGCCTAAGAACTGGGCAAGTCGGTTAAAAAACCCCACGCTTTAGGCAACTAATCAGAAACTAGAAGGTTCCCAGCCACCTAGCCTAAAGCAAGAACAATGGGTCGGCAAGTCTCCAGACCTCCCAGGTAACAAGATTCAGCCCCCATGCTCTCGTAATGGAATGCTCTTAGACATGAAGTAAGATGGAGGTCACGGAGCCGAGGATCCCCTGAACGTGCTCTAACTCTTGTTTGCCAGTTCATTCGGTTGTCTCTCTCTATCTTGGTAATGGGGAGACCCCAGCATGCTGGACTCCTCCAGAATAAAACCCTCTTTGAGGTTACATACTGTCTGAGTCTGCGGTGTTACTCTTCCGTGAATCATGGACCCTTACAATAGGATAGATTTGTGGCAGTCCTCTGTCTCAAGTTTGTACACTGCTAGTGTTCTCACTCACCTTCTATCCATTGAGCTTCCTTTCTTTTTCAGCAAATTGGCTTGGGCATGTTCCATGTGCTACACAACGCTGGGGTTGGGGGTGGGGGACTAGCGGTCCTCTTGATGCCAACTGGCTCTTTTTGTGTTCATCCTGCATCTTTTTGTCAGCCCCTTAGCTCCTCTCACAAGTGCTCTCACAGGTCCTCTCACAGATGCTCTCACAGGTCCTCTCACAAGTCCTCTCACAGGTCCTCTCACAGATGCTCTCACAGGTCCTCTCACAGGTCCTCTCACAAGTCCTCTCACAGGTCCTCTCACAGGTCCTCTCACAGGTGCTCCCACAGGTCCTCTCACAGGTCCTCTCACAGATGCTCTCACAGGTGCTCCCACAGGTCCTCTCACAGCTCCTCTCACAGCTCCTCTCACAGCTCCTCTCACAGCTCCTCTCACAGCTCCTCTCACAAGTGCTCTCACAGGTCCTCTCACAGCTCCTCTCACAGCTCCTCTCACAGGTCCTCTCACAAGTGCTCTCACAGATGCTCTCACAAGTCCTCTCACAAGTCCTCTCACAGGTCCTCTCACAAGTCCTCTCACAGGTCCTCTCACAAGTCCTCTCACAGGTCCTCTCACAGGTCCTCGCACAGGTCCTCTCACAGGTCCTCTCACAAGTCCTTTCACAAGTCCTCTCACAGGTCCTCTCACAAGTCCTCTCACAGGTCCTCTCACAGGTCCTCTCACAGGTCCTTTTGGGTGTTATTCTAGAAAAGCCCAACGACCATGGCAGGAAGCAGATCAGTGGTTGCCGTTTCCTACTTAGAAGCACAAGACTAAATGTAAACACAGAGAAGGAAACTTCTGGAAGCAGGGACATCCTATTGTAATGGCACTCGGGCAAATGGATGTGTTGTCAAGGCTCAAAGAAATGTACACTTTAGCATTTAAGTCTTACTTCAAGGCCATTAAGGTGACCGATATAATTTTTTTTACATTTATATAATTACATTATAATTTTCCATACATGTTCCTTATATGTTTGGTGAGATATTCTATAGATGTATTAAAAACAGTGGATTTGTGGTATAATTTGCCTCTGGAGTTTGTTGGTGGTTTTTAGTTTGAATAACCTCCTTAGATGTAGTAAGGAGCTGCAGAGAGAGTCATTCAGTCAAGTGCTAGCTGAGCAAACGTAAGGACCTACATTTGGTTCCCCAGACCCCTCTAAAAATCTGGGTGCCAGGGAGCATGCAAGAGATGAACCCCGTCCCCCTACACTTTTATAGCAAACGGGCAGCTTGACCTTCATGTGGGTCTCCTAGGAGGGGAGCAGGGGCTGTCCTGGTCTGTGTTTTCTACCATTGGATCTCCTTCCCCCTCTCTGGACAGTGGGAGAGGATGTGCCTATTCCTACTGGGACTGGATGCCCCAGGGTTGGGTAGCACCCAAAGGGGGCTCCCTTTCTAGTGAATCAGAAAGAAAGAAAGAAAGAAAGAAAGAAAGAAAGAAAGAAAGAAAGAAGGGAGGGAGGGAGGGAGGGAGGGAGGGAGGGAAGGGAAGGGAAGGGAAGGGAAGGGAAGGGAAGGGAAGGGAAGGGAAGGGAAGGGAAGGGAAGGGAAGGGAAGGGAAGGGAAGAGAAGAGAAGAGAAGAGAAGAGAAGAGAAGAGAAGAGAAGAGAAGAGAAGAGAAGAGAAGAGAAGAGAAGAGAAGAGAAGAGAAGAGAAGAAGAATAAAGAAAGGAAATCTGTTTGCCCTGGTGCTCACCTGGAATCCCAAGACTGAGGAAGTGGAGACAGAAAAATCCATGGAGTTTGCTGGAGACCCAGCATTACTAGTCAGTGAGCTCCAGGGTCAGCAAAACCCTGTCTCAAAAACATAAGACAGAGAATAATTGAAGATACACAACGCTATACCCAAACCTGCACACACATGTGTGCATGCATGAATATCTGCGCGCGTGCGCGCACGCGCGCACACACACACACACACACACACACACACACACACACACACACACAGGCTAATCTAGACATAAGGTAGAGTGTTGAAGTTTCCCACTGTTACAGAGTCAGAAAATATGTAGCCACCTATTTCTTTTTACGTTTATTTTACAAAACTAAAGAGTCAGTGTATAAATATAACTGTAATAACTTCCTAATAGTGTTCCCCTGTTAATGTGAGTCATTGTGCTGGTTTGTTTGTGGCTTTCATTTTGTTTGCTAAATAGATTGATTTTCATCCTTTGACTCCCTCCCCCTCCCCTATTTTTTTGGTGCTTTTTTTTACTTACTTGAGTTTCTTTGAGACAACATGCATTTGTGTCTTGTTTTGTAATCCCATTAGTCTGCATCTTTAAACCTGTGAGTTAGGGCCATTTGTATTCTAAGTTATCATTGAGAAGGTTTGCTATTAATGATGGTGTCTAGCTGGTTTGTTTGGGATGCTCTTTTCTTCTGTTTTCATATTGGATGCTCAATGGTTCACTGCATTGGTTACAATTGACTCCCTCTCAATTCTCCTGTGTTCATCTGTGGCTTTCATGAAAATGCCTCTTTACTGTGGATGGACATGACTGCATGTGCAATCTTCCTTTAAGAATTTTCTGCAGTGCTGGCTTAGCTGTCATGAATTACCTCAGCTTGGGCCTGTACAGAAACATTCTTATTTTTCTGTAAATTTTAACTTCGCTGGGCACAGCAGTAAGAATGAACTGTATCATGTGGTGCTTCCCTGCCTCTTAATGTTACTGGTAACAGGGGTGATGCCGTTCTGGTGTTAAAGGGGAAGGATAACAGTGAAGAAGAGAGCTCGTATGTTAGAGGAAGGCATGACAGTGCAGAAAACACTGTGTATTGTGTCTAGAGGAAAGAAGAACAGGCCTAGAGTCCTTTCCAATGAGATACTACTTATAACATACTAACTGGACACATACAGTATGAAGACATACACGCTAGGTTTTTAATTTAAAAAAAAAACAAAACTTCAAATAAAGTAGAATGCAGTGGAAGCAGAGGCGTGGTGCTGAAGGCCGGCACTTCCTCCTGACTGAAGGAAGGCCCGCTCCTGTTTACTCTAGCTCTGTTTCCCCCATCACAAAAGGTCTGTGATCGATACAGCTCCTCTGAGTTGTGGCTAGAGTACGGTATGTTGAGGGTCATTCAGCTTCTGACCCCCTTCCCAAACTTCTGCAGCCGCTGCCACTGCCTTGCAGCTTGGGTCCGTGGCCTCCATCTCTGTGGCACCGCTCACTGAGCTCCACCTCACGCTTCCAGGCTCCAGGCTAACCTTCTCCTGGCAGCTGGCATACTTGGTGAGGGGAGGTGATAAGTGCAATTCTCAGTCTTAGCTCCCTAACCTTACCCTGTCTCTGAGGCTGTGTGGCTGGGAGTTGCTGATCTCATTTTCTTCTCCTGGGTTCAGGCTGGAGATCCAGCCTCTCTCTGCTGAGCTATCCCACCTGACCAATAACTGAAGCACATCGGTTTATTTACTGTTTACACAAATTAAAAACTAAATTTGTTAAGATATAAAATAAAGAAGTGCTGACAAAATCAGCAGAATGACCATGCTAAAAAGAAACAAAGCATTAACATTTGTTAGCATTTTTCTAGGCTCCGCCCCCTAGTTACCTGGCAACAGCCAGGTGCACCTGACTCCCTTTGAAAGGGGCTGCTTGTCCCCTCCTCTCTCTCTCTCTCTTGCTCTCTTGCTCTTCTTTCTCTCTTCCTCTCTTGCTCTTCTTTCTCTCTTCCTCTCTTCCCCCTCTGTCCCTTTTCTCCTTTTCTCCTCCTCTGTCTCTCTCCATGTGCTCATAGCTGGCCTCTTCTCTCCCTCCCTCCCTCCCTCCGTCCCTCCCTCCCTCCCTCTGTCTCTACTACCCCCTCAACTCCCTTCCCTATGCCCTGAATAAACTCTATTCTATACTATATACCACCTGTGGCTGGTACCTCAGGAGAAGGAATAGCATGGGCCTGCAGAAACAACCCTTCCCCTGCACCATACCGCGCCTCCACCAAATATATCCCCGGCTTCTTTTTCTTTTTCATAAAACCCGAACAGTCGCTACACAGTCTCTTGATCCTCTAGCAAGTTGTAAAAGAATACACATATTCCAAAATAAAGTAGAAATTCAGATGGAAAATAAAGTTAGGTAAAATAAGTTGTGTAAAAAGGCAGTCTTTGTCTGAAGTTTTGCAGATTCAATCATTGTTTTGGGATAAATATCTTTTAAGGATAAAATATTTAAGAAAAACAATTATGTGTATGTTACTAGGGATTGAACCTAGGGTCTTGGCCATACCAGAGCAGCAATTTAGCACTGAGCTCCTTTTTTCCCATCCCTTTTACACTTTGTGTTTTGAAACAAGGTCTTAGGAAACTACCTACACTGGCATTGAATTTAATCATTAATCTGCAGCCCAAGCTGGTCTTGAACTTGTGATCCCCCAGCCTTTGCCTCCTAAGTAGCTGGAATAACAGGCCTGTGCTATCACACTTGGCAGAAAAAATGTCTTCTAATGGTCAAACAGTAAATCTAATACTTCCTTATTTAGTAGTATCTGAAAAAACAATACTTAATATTTATCCACATTTAAGAAAGAAACGTATTCTGATAACACACGAGGTGAAAAATGTATTCTTTCCAAGGCAGTACCAAGTTTCTGAAATCCTGTGTGCTACATGCACCTCTTCTGAAGTGCACTCATAATGTATCTGGGGAAATGTGATAATATTCTGTGTGGTGGTTTGGATGAAATGTCTCCCACAGTCTCGGGTATCATCATTTGGTGGCACTGTTTGGGGAAGCTTATCAGGTATGTCCTTATTGGAGAAAGGATGTCATGGGGAGTAGGCTTTGGAAGTTTAAGGATGTGCCATTTTGAGGATTCTTTCCTTGTTTTGTGCTTCCGGTTCAGGATGTGAGGCCTCTGCTTCCTTCTGCTGCTTTACCTTCTTCACCCCATAATCCTGGACTCTAACCATCTGTTATTGTAAGCTCAAATATTCCCTTCTATAAGTTTCCCTGGCCATAGAGTTCTATCCCAGCAATAAAAAAATTCCTAATAAATTCCTTTTTTATTATTTCATTACTGTATTTTAATCAGTAGACATATTAAAGGCACGTTTTTTTTTTCAGTGTGAACATGTTTAAAAGATGTAGTTCGCCATGAATGCACAAGTGGTATTCGTACCGTAAGCTAATCATTTCAGCGGTGCAAGAAATATGATCAGAACACGGTGAAAGAAAAGCCCGTTCTTTTCAGTGATTCACAGTAGTAATCATTAAAATATTCTGTGTACACATTGACTCCAAACAAAACATTCCCTATCTGCTTCAAACCAGCACTGTTATCTACTGCTCTTACAGTGATTGCAGAATTTAACATAAAAATCCAGCCCACTCCGGTTCTTGAAAAATGAGTCTGATTAAACAGATAACTTTCCAATCATAAAACCTTTTCTTTTAAGACAGGTAATATGCAAATACAGCGGGGAAATCAGAATCACTATAATTGAGATATGATGACAGCCCTAAAAGAGCACTGCATATGTAACATGTATTGAAATTTTTGTGTGCCTCTTGCCCTCCAGACTCTCTTCATCCTCTTTGAAGTACTTACGTGTATTTGTTGGCATATTTTAGAGAAAAAAAAAAGAAACAAAAACCTGTGTAAAAAAGTAAAAATGTGTCCAATTACTCCCTACTGTTGAAGCTTTTGTGGCTCAACTTACAAAGGACTGCTTGAAGCATACAAATAGAAACAAAGTGATATTTCACTCAAGCTCAGTTAAATATACAAAATGCAAAATAGGCACGCAGTTGTTGACTTAAAAAACAACAGCTCTTTCCTCAAAGGGCATAAGAGACGATGTATTTTGTGCCAAAAATTAATAACAACATCTCAGGAACAGAGATCTCAGTTACCCCAAATTTCCTGTTCTAATGTAGAAATAGCTTTGTGAAGCTTTTATAGAAACAGGGAAAAAAGAGGAAAGTTATAAACCAAGAGCCTTTTTAAAATAGGTGAGAGACAGGCACCACTTTCTTGGCCATCCATACCCTTCAATGATGCTACCTGTCTTAGCTTTTGATTGGTAGAGTTAGTGGGTCGATAAGAGTACATTTTAAAGTTGTTCTGGCTTTTTTTATTTCAAGATGTTAAGTCAGAAATAGGGATGAACCACCCTCTCCTTCTTCTCTTCTCTACGACCATGTGCCCTTTCTCCCTTCCTCTCCCCTTCCCACCACAGTCATCTCCCCTGACCTCAATCCTTGGTGGCCAATGAACTCACCCTAGAGCAGCTTCCCAATAAACCTGCCTGTAATGTAATCTAATCTGGCTCAAATTGATTCATTTCATTGATATGAAAAATAACCTTACAGATGGTGCTGAAACCCTGCAGAAATTGAGTTCCCACCCTGGTGGGCCAGGCCAGCTATGCCAAAACCATAAGGAGATCAACTTTGAGCCCAGGCAGTGACACCCCTAATATCTCCAAGAAGATAGGGACACACCAAGAAAGGACTCCTCCTGGATTGTGATATAACCACTGAGGAAGACTGCTCCATTGCCAAGCCTGAACTGTGGACAAACCAGACACCAGACATGCCTACTATTGCCTAAGTCGAACCAGGGGGGTAGTTGCAAGTTGTTAATGGTCTTGATTAGAAAAGAAAATGGAGCTAGCTTAGACTAGGGGACTTCTCTTTTTCCCTTCCTTCTATCTATCCTTTCTTTCTTGGATAAAAGGAAGGGACTTGAGAAGAAAAAGACGTAGACATGGAAATGCCATATAGGAATAATAGGACAAAAGGCTAAATTATTGAATCTACTCATCAATTTAAAGCTATTGCTAGTATCAAATAAGGCTATTTTTGTTTACACTGATATGGGTTATTGTGTAGTGATACAGGTTTAAGGTTTTTGTTGGTACAAATCTTTGTATATCGATACAAAATTTAAGTTTAATTTTGTTAGAACATAATGTATGTTTCAACTCATATAAGGTACTGTACCTATGTAAGTCATTTAAAAATACAAGGTTTAGTCCCAGTCCTTTTAATAGCTGCTATTGCAAACTGTTTAGGATAATTGAGTAATAGTCAATCAATCAAACTCATTGTCATGTCAGATATTAAATTATATTATCATACAAATATACATCCTAGGTTAAACAGATAGTAAATATTTAGAAACAAGTAATGTTTGCCTACTCAGGTGTGCAAAAAATTGAGAGATAGGTGATAGATAGAAGATAGATAGATAGATAGATAGATAGATAGATAGATAGATAGATAGTCAGACAGATAAGTAATACCTCAGAGACCTACAAAAATGGCATTTAAAGTTATTTTTATTAATCTAAAGCTTTTTCAACATGAGATATGTCAGCTCCTGACAGCACCCCATTCAACTTGGGAAAAGAATAGCATTGAAGAATTTCCATTAGGAGATAGCTTCTAATGTGACAAAGGAAATGCCCTATTTCTTCCACAGACGAAATACTGACCTAAATGGGAAAATGTGAATGCAGGCAAGGTCATCTTCTGAACTCTGCCAAGACAGGGTAAGCAGAGCCTTCCTATTTCCTGCTTTACAAATATGTCTGTCAGGTAATCTGGGCCAGAGGCTGACTATGATGCCCCAGGGTTATAGAAATGTTGGATTCTGTTTAGGAAATCAGATCTCTGTCATTTCTATAGTTTTAGAAGCTGCTTGCTCTGCACTTCCTGTATACTCAGGTAATAATTTTCCTTTTCAAGTTTCTGGTGGGATTGAAGATGGGATTAGTTTTTAAATTAAGCTTAAGTTGTAAAGGATCTAGGAAGATATTTTAGGATCTAGAAGATGTTTTAAGGATATTAAATGGAAGGTATGAAGGTTAGAGGAAGTTGTAAATGGGTGTTTTAAGTTGGTGATACAAATTAGGATAAAAATTGAGTTAGATAAAACATTCTGAACTCACCAAGATAGGATACATAGCAGAGTTCCTTCTCTGAATAGTGCCAAATACAAATGGATAGAACACTGTGAATGTAATTCATATCCGGTAGTTCTTGTAATTATTCGTTTTGTATATAGTCTTTTATTGTAAGAGAAAGAGACTTGGGGTTGGGGCTTTAGCTCAGTGGTAGAGCGCTTGCCTAGCAAGCACAAGGCCCTGGGTTTGGTCCCCAGCTCCGAAAAAAAAAAGGAAAGAAAAAAAAAGAAAGAAAAAGAGAAAGAGACTTTATTGAACTAAAAGGAGGAGGCGTCGGAATATAATGTGTGTCTCTGTCCTTCCATACCTACTACCTAAGGCATTCTCTGATTGCCTTTAAATAAAAATCTGATGGCCATTTAGCTGGGCTGGATTAAAATCTGGAAGGGAGAAAGGAACACAGGTAGAAGAAATACAAATGTCCTTTTGCTAGGAGACATAAGGGGAGGCAGACATGACTATGGGCCTGGAAGATATAGTTAGCCTCGTGGACAGATGGGGTAGGTGGATAGGTTAGCTTAGACGAGCTAGTTGAGGGTCTTCTCAGCTAAAGCCTAAGCTTTCAAATATTATGAGGTCTGTGTGTGGTTATTTGGGGAACAACTAGTTAAGGAATAACTGCCACCATACTAATTTCCAACATTAATTAATATATATAGAATATTAATAACCATTTTACAATTTCACCTAAGTGAATAGGCTTTTTAAGTAAGAAAAAAATCACAATATAAAATACTATCAATATTTTTGTACATAGTAGATATTCAATGTGTATCATTTTTTTATATATGTTAGTTATGGGTCACTACCTGGTAAGCTTTTGTCTTACTTTTGAGCAAGACCCCATATATTCACACTAAAGACATCATAAAATTCCAAAATCATAGAAATGTTTCCACCTAGTAGATTTATGGCCAATTTTAACACTTAGCTTCCAGAATTCGGCATGGTTATTTATGACATCTGGCAATTGCAATATACTTTATCACCAGTGTAGAATGAACCCATTCCACTACACTCTCTAATGGCGGTTCTGTTTTCAGCCCCAAATTGATTTTTTTTTGCAGTGATTTACCCGTAGTTGTTATTTAAACACAAATAGCCATTATACATCATGCGTTAGAGAGGAAGATGAATGAAAATCATATAGGTAAAACTAAAAAAAGGAATGAGGCAATGTATGAGTGAACCACAGGAAATTAAACTTCCATATTTGCCTCTATTAAGAAGTTTCAAGAAGATAAAAATCACAACACGAGTTGTTTATGAACAGAAGCACAGGTCCAAGCATGATATGTCATTTTTTTTTTTTTATGCATCATACAGTTTACTACTAAGAAGCTATTCCGGTAGGTAGTTGCACTTAAGTTTTAAACATAAATATACATGACTAAAATGAACATTTGCAAACTAAAGTGAATTTGTAAATCACTCCAAATGAGAAACAAGACTGTTAAAAGCAATTTTTCATCTGGGTATAGTGGTGCACACCTTTCATTCTAGCACTCTAGAAACAGAGGTAGGTGCTCTGTCTCGGTTGCTTTTCTAGTTTGTTGTGCTAAGTCACCACGGGCAAAGCAACTTTCAGAAGGAAGGGTTGGCTTGGAGCTTATGATTCCAGACGGTTAGAATCTGTGATCGTCATGGAGGGGAGCACGGCAGCACATCTACGGCCATGCTGCTGCAGCATGAGCTGAGAGCTTCCGTCTGATCCACAAACAGAAAGAGAGCACACTGTGGATTTCAAGGGTCTTTTAAAACCTCCAAGGCTGCCCCTGGTAGCCACCACCAACAAGGTCACACTTCCTAATCCTTCTTAAACAACTGGGAATCAAATCTTCAAATACGTGAGTCTCTAGGGGTGTCATTCTCCCCTGCACCACCACAAAGTTCTCTGTGAGTTCAAAGCAGCCTGGTCTACATAAGTTACAAGTCAGCAATGTGGATGTAATAAGACCATGTCTCAAAAAAAAAATAGCAACTTATTTATTTATTCATTAGAGAGGGACTGCTTTGTAACCCAGGATGCCCAAACGTTCTACCTTCCAGTCTCCATCTCCTGAGTTCCAGAATATCAGGTGTGTACCAGGATGCCTAAATTCAATGTAATCTCAAATATAATCTTCTAATATTAATACACTCTGATCAGTACTTAAAAATTTAGCATTTGCAACCTTAAATAAGTTTTCCAAGAATGAAGGTGACTTTTGTGCTAATTCAAAGGTAATTTTACTACACAAAAAATAAGTTTGACAAAATAGGTTAAGTTTAAAACAAAAAATTACCAAGAGAGGATACTGGAGAGATGGCTCAGAGGTTAAAAGCAATGCACTCTTCCAGAGAAGCCAGCACCCATGCGGTACCTCACAGCTATCTGTACTAACAGTTCCAGGAGATCTGACGTCTTCTTCTTGCAGGTACTTTGTGCCTATGTTACATAGGCAGAACAGTCATATACACAAAACACTCGGCACAAAGACATCTACAACATATAAAAAAGCAGGCAATAAATTTAAAAATGCTAAATGTATATATCTATTATTAGAATTAATATGGGGTGTCAGAAGGATGAAGAAGGGCAATGAAATAGGTGAGAATAAAACAATGTCAGATGATCTGTGCAGATGAAAATGCTAAATGAAACCCATTACTTTTTTCTGACTGTATTTTCTTTTGAAATTTTTTTATTAACCATTCCATTTGTTTACATCTTCACAGGAAAATGCAAGTAGCTGAACTCGGAGCTTTGAGCTCTGAAGTATAATAAGTTAAAAGTTAAAGTTTAAATAATGGTAAGTTTACAATTATTATTATTTTGGCCACAGGCCTGGGAATAGGGGAAGCTTGAAACTTTGGGGAACAATCGTAATTCTTAGTTTTTTGTGGGATGTGGTTATTCTTTTGAATTTGATTTGGCAATGATTATACAATGTCTTTTTTCTACCTACTTTTGAATTATTAATAAAAGACTGGGGCGGGCTGGAGCGATGGCTCAGCAATTAAGAGCACTGACTGCTCTTCCAGAGGTCCTGAGTTCCAATCCCAGCAACCACATGGTGGCTCACAATCATCTGTAATGGGATCTGATGTCCTCTTCTGGTGTGTCTGAAGACAGTGACAGTGTAGTCATCATATATAAAATGAATAAATAAAATCTTTAAAAAATAAAGAAGACTGGAACAAGAGAAAGAGGCTGAAGAGCATGAGAGAGAGAATGAGAAGAGAATGTAAAGAGTGAGTGGAGAGAGAATGTGAGGTGTTTATGAAGATTGTGTGTGTGTGTGAAAGGAGAGTGCATGTGGCATGTGTGAGATAGATGTGTGAGGTATGTATGAAAGGTGTGTGTGAGAATGAAAGGGTAATGAACAGAGGTGTGCATGAGTGTGGGAGTTTGAGAAAAGAAAACTGTAATGAAAAAAAAGAGCAAAGTACACAAGAGAATGCAGAGAAGCTTGGGGTGTGCAGCCCCAAGCTTCGAGACAGAGAGAGAGAGAGACTTTAAGCCTTGAAGTTGCCTGTCAGTTTGTACCCAAAGAGTAGTCTGTGTATATTTATTATGCGCCTTCCAGATATCCCTGCTTCCAGTTGAGAACTACGATCCTGTGTCAAGGCTGGACCCCGGCATGGGTGGGTGCTGGGAATTGAACTCAGGTCCTCTAGGAGAGCAGTCAATGCTATTAGTCACTAAGCCATCTATCCTGTTATTTTTTTCTTTGCATCCAGGAACATCTCTCTAAAAAATATACTGCTACAAAGACTTTTAACTGTGGTCAATCATCCCTATTAATCTATAAATACCCTTCGTGTTTTAAGGCAACTCACTTAAATAGCATGAATTAAAACTACATTCTTAGAGCCATTAACAAAGTCAGTGCTTACTTAAATGCAGCGTGTGAGTATTTGGTTATGCGACTGTCCATGCTTAGATTCAGGTTCACTGGAGTCAGCAAAGGAGATATACCACGCACCACATAATGGCCACAACAACCAAATACCTTACAAGCATTTATAGGCATTTATACTGCCAGGGAGCTAGAGAAAGCACGGATGCCTGCACATATCCTACTCCAGCAAGTTAAGTATTACTCTCGGCGCCTTCATTTCTCACTCGAAAATAGAGCCCAACTGCATATTTAAAGGAGCTTCTGCGGGCCAGATGTGAGAAGATGGATTCTCACTTAATAAGATGTTCCCATAAGACCTGGTTGTCGTCAAGCCTGTAGGGCATTTTTTTAAGTTAGTGATGTTGTTAGTACTAATTAAGTAAGATGATGGGAGAGGGTCTAGCATATTGTGAGAGGTGCCATCCCTGGGCTGGTGGTTCTGGGTTTTATAAGAAACCAGGTTGAGCAAGTCATGAGGAACAAGCCAGTGAGCAGCACCCCTCCATGCTCCTGGCTGCAGCTTCTGCCTCCTGGTTCCTACCCTGTATGGGTTCCTGTCCTCACTGCTTTTGATGATGAACTGTGAGAAAAATAAACCCTTTCCTACCCAAGTTGCTTTTTCTGGTCATGGTGTTTCATCATATCAATAGTAACCTAACTAAAACACACATACAATAAGTAAGTAGGTAAGTAAATAATCAATCATCCAGGCATGGTGGTGCATGCTTCCAATCTCAGCACTCAGGATGTAAAAGGAAGATGGATCTCTGTCAATTAGAGGCAAACCTGGTCTACTTAGTGAGTTCCAGGCCAACCAGGGTAATATAAATAGTCTAACTAGAAAAAGCCTAGGACCAGATAGACTCACCTCAGAATTGTAACATACCTTCAAAGAATAAACAATATCAATTCTACTAAACTATTCCATCAAGTAGAAAATGAAAGAATTTTTCTAAACTTTCTTTAGGAAAACAATATTACCCTGATTCTTAAGCCAGGTAAAGACACAGACATACAAAAAAAAGTCATAAAAAATCTTTGACAAAATTCCATATCCTTTGTGCCAAAATTCATAGAGAGGATGGAATCCTAAGTCAACATAATAAAGGCTATAAATGACAAACCTATACCCAACATAAAACTAACTAGGGAGAAATTTAAAGCATTCCACATTAGGTCAGGAACAAGATAAAAGTGTACGCCTTCCCTATTCTATTCAATATAATACAGATGTGGTTGATAAAGCAATGATACAAGAGAAATAGTTAAATGGAAACTGAAGTAGTCAAAGTAACCCTGCTTGAAAATGGTTTGATTCTGTACATAGGAGCCACTAAGGACTACCAAAAAAAAATTATTAAAGCTGAAAACACTTTCAGCATTGTGGCCAGATTGAACAAAATAACACACACACACACACACACACACACACACACACACAGAGAGAGAGAGAGAGAGAGAGAGAGAGAGAGAGGGAGGGAGGGAGGGAGAGAGAGAGAGAGAGAGAGAGAGAGAGAGAGAGAGAGAGAGACAAGGACAACAAAAATCAATACCCTTACTATAACTCCAATGACAAACAATGCTGAGAAAGAAACTGGAAGATTGGGGAGTCCCAAACCCAAGGATCCTGGCCCGCAGCAGCTCTCTGCTCCCAGACCCCGTGGGAGAGAGACCTCACCGCCTGGTCAGGTGGGCACTCCTGAGGCTGCAGAGCGGAAGAGACCACCAACACTGCCCACCCCTGCCCACATCCCTGGCCCAAGAGGAAACTGTATACGTCCTCTGGGTTCCCGTGGGGGAGGGCCCAGGAACGGCAGGACCCCTGCGCCTGAGACACCGCCAGAACCTGAAAGGACAGACCGAAAAAACAGTTCTCTGCACCCAAATCCCGTGGGAGGGAGAGCTAAACCTACAGAGAGGCAGACACGCCTGGGAAACCAGAAGAGACGGCACTCTGCACACATCTCTGACACCAGAGGAAAACACCCCACGAGCAAACTTGAGCCTCGGGACCACAGGTAAGACCAACTTTTCTGCTGCAAGTGAGCTGCCTGGTGAACTCCAGACACAGGCCCACAGGAACAGCTGAAGACCTGTACATAGGAAAAACTACATGCCCGAAAGCAGAACACTCTGTCCCCATAACTGGCTGAAAGAAAACAGGAAAACAGGTCTACAGCACTCCTGACACACAGGCTTATAGGACAGTCTAGCCACTGTCAGAAATAGCAGAACAAAGTAACACTAGAGATAATCTGATGGCGAGAGGCAAGCGCAGGAACCCAAGCAACAGAAACCAAGACTACATGGCATCATCAGAGCCCAATTCTCCCACCAAAGCGAACACGGAATATCCAAACACACCAGAAAAGCAAGATCTAGTTTAAAAATCATATTTGATCATAATGCTGGAGGACTTCAAGAAAGACATGAAGAACTCCCTTAGAGAACAAGTAGAAGCCTACAGAGAGGAATCGCAAAAATCCCTGAATGAATTCCAGGAAAACACAATCAAACAGTTGAAGAAATTAAAAATGGAAATAGAAGCAATCAAGAAAGAACACATGGAAACCACCCTGGATATAGAAAACCAAAAGAAGAGACAAGGAGCTGTAGATACGAGCTTCACCAACAGAATACAAGAGATGGAAGAGAGAATTTCAGGAGCAGAAGATTCCATAGAAATCATTGACTCAACTGTCAAAGATAATGTAAAGCAGAAAAAGCTACTGGTCCAAAACATACAGGAAATACAGGACACAATGAAAAGATCAAACCTAAGGATAATAGGTATAGAAGAGAGTGAAGACTCCCAGCTCAAAGGACCAGTAAATATCTTCAACAAAATCATAGAAGAAAACTTCCCTAACCTAAAAAAAGAGATACCCATAGGCATACAAGAAGCCTACAGAACTCCAAATAGATTGGACCAGAAAAAAAACACCTCCCGTCACATAATAGTCAAAACACCAAACGCACAAAATAAAGAAAGAATATTAAAAGCAGTAAGGGAAAAAGGTCAAGTAACATATAAAGGCAGACCTATCAGAATTACACCAGACTTTTCGCCAGAAACTATGAAAGCCAGAAGATCCTGGACTGATGTCATACAGATCCTAAGAGAACACAACGGCCAGCCCAGGTTACTGTATCCTGCAAAACTCTCAATTAACATAGATGGAAAAAGCAAGATATTCCATGACAAAACCAAATTTACACAATATCTTTCTACAAATCCAGCACTACAAAGGACAATAAATGGTAAAGCCCAACATAAGGAGGCAAGCTATACCCTAGAAGAAACAAGAAACTAATCGTCTTGGCAACAAAACAAAGAGAAGAAAAGCACACAAACATAACCTCACATCCAAATATGAATATAACAGGAAGCAATAATCACTATTCCTTAATATCTTTCAACATCAATGGCCTCAACTCCCCAATAAAAAGACATAGATTAACAAACTGGATACGCAACGAGAACCCTGCATTCTGCTGCGTACAGAAAACACACCTCAGAGACAAAGACAGACACTACCTCAGAGTGAAAGGCTGAAAAACAACTTTCCAAGCAAATGGTCGGAAGAAGCAAGCTGGAGTAGCCATTCTAATATCAAATAAAATCAATTTTCAACTAAAATTCATCAAAAAAGATAAGGAAGGACACTTCATATTCATCAAAGGAAAAATCCACCAAGATGGACTCTCAATCCTAAATATCTATGCCCCAAATACAAGGGCACCTACATACGTAAAAGAAACCTTACTAAAGCACAAAACACACATTGCACCTCACACAATAATAGTAGGAGACTTCAACACCCCACTCTCATCAATGGACAGATCATGGAAACAGAAATTAAACAGAGACGTAGACAGACTAAGAGAAGTCATGAGCCAAATGGACTTAACAGATATTTATAGAACATTCTACCCTAAAGCAAAAGGATATACCTTCTTCTCAGCTCCTCATGGTACTTTCTCCAAAATTGACCATATAATTGGTCAAAAAACGGGCCTCAACAGGTACAGAAAGATAGAAATAATCCCATGCGTGCTATCGGACCACCACGGCCTAAAACTGGTCTTCAATAACAATAAGGGAAGAATGCCCACATATACGTGGAAATTGAACAATGCTCTACTCCATGATAACCTGGTCAAGGAAGAAATAAAGAAAGAAATTAAAAACTTTTTAGAATTTAATGAAAATGAAGATAAAACATACCCAAACTTATGGGACACAATGAAAGCTGTGCTAAGAGGAAAACTCATAGCGCTGAGTGCCTGCAGAAAGAAACAGGAAAGAGCATATGTCAGCAGCTTGACAGCACACCTAAAAGCTCTAGAACAAAAAGAAGCAAATACACCCAGGAGGAGTAGAAGGCAGGAAATAATCAAACTCAGAGCTGAAATCAACCAAGTAGAAACAAAAAGAACCATAGAAAGAATCAACAGAACCAAAAGTTGGTTCTTTGAGAAAATCAACAAGATAGATAAACCCTTAGCCAGACTAACAAGAGGACACAGAGAGTGTGTCCAAATTAACAAAATCAGAAATGAAAAGGGAGACATAACTACAGATTCAGAGGAAATTCAAAAAATCATCAGATCTTACTATAAAAGCCTATATTCAACAAAACTTGAAAATCTGCAGGAAATGGACAATTTCCTAGACAGATACCAGGTACCGAAGTTAAATCAGGAACAGATAAACAAGTTAAACAACCCCATAACTCCTAAGGAAATAGAAACAGTCGTTAAAGGTCTCCCAACCAAAAAGAGCCCAGGTCCAGACGGGTTTAGTTCAGAATTCTATCAGACCTTCATAGAAGACCTCATACCAATATTATCCAAACTATTCCACAAAATTGAAACAGATGGAGCACTACCGAATTCCTTCTATGAAGCCACAATTACTCTTATACCTAAACCACACAAAGACCTAACAAAGAAAGAGAACTTCAGACCAATTTCCCTTATGAATATCGACGCAAAAATACTCAATAAAATTCTGGCAAATCGAATCCAAGAGCACATCAAAACAATCATCCACCAAGATCAAGTAGGCTTCATCCCAGGCATGCAGGGATGATTTAATATACGGAAAACCATCAACGTGATCCATTATATAAACAAAATGAAAGAACAAAACCACATGATCATTTCATTAGATGCTGAGAAAGCATTTGACAAAATTCAACCCCCCTTCATGATAAAAGTCCTGGAAAGAATAGGAATTCAAGGCCCATACCTAAACATAGTGAAAGCCATATACAGCAAACCAGTTGCTAACATTAAAGTAAATGGAGAGAAACTTGAAGCAATCCCACTAAAATCAGGGACTAGACAAGGCTGCCCACTCTCTCCCTACTTATTCAATATAGTTCTTGAAGTTCTAGCCAGAGCAATCAGACAACAAAAGGAGGTCAAGGGGATACAGATCGGAAAAGAAGTCAAAATATCACTATTTGCAGATGATATGATAGTTTATTTAAGTGATCCCAAAAGTTCCACCAGAGAACTACGAAAGCTGATAAACAACTTCAGCAAAGTGGCTGGGTATAAAATTAACTCAAATAAATCAGTAGCCTTCCTCTACACAAAAGAGAAACAAGCCGAGAAAGAAATTAGGGAAACGACACCCTTCATAATAGACCCAAATAATATAAAGTACCTCCGTGTGACTTTAACCAAGCAAGTAAAAGATTTGTACAATAAGAACTTCAAGACTCTGAAGAAAGAAATTGAAGAAGTCCTCAGAAGATGGAAAGATCTCCCATGCTCGTGGATTGGCAGAATTAATATAGTAAAAATGGCCATTTTACCAAAAGCGATCTACAGATTCAATGCAATCCCCATCAAAATACCAATCCAATTCTTCAAAGAGTTAGACAGAACAATTTGCAAATTCATCTGGAATAACAAAAAACCCAGGATAGCTAAAACTATCCTCAACAATAAAAGGACATCAGGGAGAATCACTATCCCTGAACTCAAGCAGTATTACAGAGCAATAGTGATACCTGCATGGTATTGGTACAGAGACAGACAGATAGACCAATGGAATAGAATTGAAGACCCAGAAATGAACCCACACACCTATGGGCACTTGATTTTTGACAAAGGAGCCAAAACCATGAAATGGAAAACAGACAGCATTTTCAGCAAATGGTGCTGGTTCAACTGGAGGTCAACATGTAGAAGAATGCAGATCGATCCATGCTTATCACCCTGTACAAAGCTTAAGTCCAAGTGGATCAAGGACCTCCACGTCAAACCAGATACACTCAAACTAATAGAAGAAAAACTAGGGCAGCATCTGGAACACATGGGCACTGGAAAAAATTTCCTGAACAAAACACCAATGGCTTATGCTCTAAGATCAAGAATCGACAAATGGGATCTCATGAAACTGCAAAGCTTCTGTAAGGCAAAGGACACTGTGGTTAGGACAAAACGGCAACCAACAGATTGGGAAAAGATCTTTACCAATCCTACAACAGATAGAGGCCTTATATCCAAAATATACAAAGAACTCAAGAAGTTAGACCGCAGGGAGACAAATAACCCTATTAAAAAATGAGGTTCAGAGCTAAACAAAGAATTCACAGCTGAGGAATGCCGAATGGCTGAGAAACACCTAAAGAAATGTTCAACATCTTTAGTCATAAGGGAAATGCAAATCAAAACAACCCTGAGATTTCACCTCACACCAGTGAGAATGGCTAAGATCAAAAACTCAGGTGACAGCAGATGCTGGCGAGGATGCGGAGAAAGAGGAACACTCCTCCATTGTTGGTGGGATTGCAGACTGGTAAAACCATTCTGGAAATCATTCTGGAGGTTCCTCAGAAAATTGGACATTGAACTGCCTGAGGATCCAGCTATACTTCTCTTGGGCATATACCCAAAAGATGCCCCAACATATAAAAAAGACACGTGCTCCACTATGTTCATCGCAGCCTTATTTATAATAGCCAGAAGCTGGAAAAAACCCAGATGCCCTTCAACAGAGGAATGGATACAGAAAATGTGGTACATCTACACAATGGAATATTACTCAGCCCTCAAAAACAATGACTTTATGAAATTCATAGGCAAATGGTTGGAACTGGAAAATATCATCCTGAGTGAGGTAACCCAATCACAGAAAAACATACATGGTATGCACTCATTGATAAGTGGCTATTAGCCCAAATGCTTGAATTACCCTAGATGCCTAGAACAAATGAAACTCAAGACGGATGATCAAAATGTGAATGCTTCACTCCTTCTTTAAAAGGGGAACAAGAATACCCTTGGCAGGGAATAGAGAGGCAAAGATTAAAACAGACACAGAAGGAACACCCATTCAGAGCCTGCACATGTGGCCCATGCATATACAGCCATCCAATTAGACAAGATGGATGAAGTAAAGAAGTGCAGACCGACAGGAGCCGGATGTAGATCGCTCCTGAGAGACACAGCCAGAATACAGCAAATACAGAGGCGAATGCCAGCAGCAAACCACTGAACTGAGAATAGGACCCCCGTTGAAGGAATCAGAGAAAGAACTGGAAGAGCTTGAAGGGGCTCGAGACCCCATATGTACAACAATGCCAAGCAACCAGAGCTTCCAGGGACTAAGCCACTACCTAAAGACTATACATGGACTGACCCTGGACTCTGACCTCATAGGTAGCAATGAATATCCTAGTAAGAGCACCAGTGGAAGGGGAAGCCCTGGGTCCTGCCAAGACTGAACCCCCAGTGAACTAGTCTATGGGGGGAGGGCGACAAGGGGGGGAGGATGGGGAGGGGAACACCCATAAAGAAGGGGAGGGGGAGGGGGATGTTTGCCCGGAAACCGGGAAAGGGAATAACACTCGAAATGTATATAAGAAATACTCAAGTTAATAAAAAAAAAAAAAAGAAACTGGAAGATTTATCGTATTCATGTATCAGAAGACATAATATTGTTTAAACAATGGCCTTTCTACCAAAAGCAATCTACAAATTAAAATGTAAGTTTAATCAAAATTCCAGGACAATTCTTCATATACATAGGAAAAAGTCTTTAAAATGTATATGGAAATACAGGAGACTCTGGATTGCCAAAGCAATCTTGAACGAATCAAAGATTGCAGAACTAAAGTAGTTTTTAAAAAGCAAGGTGCTGGCTCAAATAGGCATGCAGATAGAAGGAGTAGAACAGATGACGTAGGATAGGTTCACACAACTGTGGATGCCTGACCTCTTTGAAGACGCCAAATACATGCTGAAGGAAAAACACATCCACACACAGTACAGGTGACGAACGGGGCTCTGGGATCTACAGATGAGATCTCATGAAACTGAAAACCTTCTACAGAGCAAAGGAAGCTTTCCCTCTTTCTTTGTTTCTTCTTCCCCTTCCTTTCCTTTCTTTTCCTCTCTTTCTTTCTTCCTTCCTTCCTTTCTTCTTTCTTTCCTTTTCTTTTTTTAAACTGAGTCTCACTATGTAACTCTGTCTGTCCTGAAACTCGCTATGTAGAATAGGCTATCCCTGAATTCACAGAGATCTAACTACGTCTGCCTCTCAACCTGTGTCTAGAATATAGAGAAGAAAAAAAAAAAAAAACTAAGAAAGTAGACATTGAAAACAAACCAACAAAAACCAGCTCAGTCAAAAAAAAAAAAATGAGATATTGAACCAAACAGAAATTTCTCAAAAGGGAAATACACATCACTAGTGTACCCTTAAATATGTGTTCATCATCCTTATTTACTGGGGAAGTGCAGATTAAAATAGTTAAGATGACTATCATCAGAACTACGAACGGTATACATGACAGATTGGATGTGGAAAAGGAGAATCCTAATAAGTTGTTGGAAAACTGAAAACTAATGCAGCTAGAATAAAAATCAGTTTGAGACTTTCTCAAAAGCCTAAAAATAGAATTACCAATAACCTCAATATATGCCTCCTAGTCATGCATGTACCCAAAGGAATTTGTCTGTCACTACAGAGCTGTTTACATATCCGTGCTCACTGCTGCTGTATCCACAGTAATTAGAAATGAGATCCGCAGATGCCTATCCACGGATGGATGAATAATGAAAGTGTGGTAAATACACACAATGAGATTTTGTTCAGTTAAAATAAAAACGGTATTATAAAATCTATAAGCAAATTGATGGGGATTGGAGAACCGTAAACTGAGGGATGTAACCTAGACTCTCCTAAAGGTAAATTCTGTGTGTTCTAGCTCATCTCTAAACAATGTCTTTGGATTTTTTTTTTTTTTTTTAGGATTTGTTTGTAGAACTTGGAATGTCTGTAGAGATCTGGAAGAGAAAAAAAATGGCCATGTCATGAAGGAAGAGGGGGTAGACGGTGGGGGTGGTTGTAAAACTCATTAAATACAGAACAGAAGGAGAAAATGCTGAGTGGGCAAGGTTTGAACAGGGATGGGAGTGTAAGATGTGGAAAAAATGAGGTGCAGGGAAGCCTTAACAAAAACTAAAAATGTATTATTACACATAAATGCACTACTTTATAAGCTAATTTTAAAATATAATTTTAAAAAGAATTTGAATGGAGTTACCATGCATGGATGAGTAACTCCAGTTCCAGAAACCATGGTGGCGCCAGATGTGGAATATCTCCCCAGGAATATTAACCCAGAGATACCCAAAACCACACAGATTATAGTCATGCTCTTGTTGCCTACCAGAGCTGTTGGCCAAGACCATATTGCTTAAGACAGCACACACATTAGCTGCAAAATGCAGAGAAGCCATAATGGAACTGAGCTGGAAGCATCCTCGCTACTGGCTAGATTTCATAGTGATGAGAGTTGCTGTGCTGGTACCTGGAGGAGAAATGCCAGTCATGGTGATACCAGCTTTGTGCTTTGTATACTGTGATATCACCTTGCCAAGCAGGACATCCCTCCTAGTGCACTATGGAGTAACCCACTGATTTCTGATTGTCTCTGAGGTCTATGGCACAAGAGGCAATTCATGCTTGGTAGACTGTAGATTGAGACGCACAGGTAGTTGGGTCTCTGTGAATTCAAGAACAGTCTGTTCTACATAGTGAGTTTCAGGAAAACCAGAGTTACGTAGTGTAACCCTGTTTCAAAAAAAAGAAGGAAGGAAGAAAAAAAAGGAAGGAAGGAAGAAAGGGAGGAAGGAAGGAAGGGAGGGAGGGAGGGAGGGAGGGAGGGAGAGAGAGAGAGAGAGAGAGAGAGAGAGAGAGAGAAAGAAAGAAAGAAAGAAAGAAAGAAAGAAAGAGTCAAAAGCCAGTGGCTGAGAAAGTCATAGGCATTATGGGTGAACTTATTCCTTTTGTTTTGCTACATAGACATGTTGTTAAACAGTCTCCTAAACATTTATATTTATATCCATAGACTAGGGCTGCCTTGATCCTCAATTAAAGAAGCTTCTTTTTGTAACAAATCGAAGTTAGTGTAGACTAGAGGCTGGCATGGTGCTGAGAACAAGTGACTGCAGAGGGACCAGGCTTAAAGAAGACATCCATAGCATCCCATCCAAGGCTGGACATCATGGTTGAGAAGGGAGAAAGAGCGGAAGAGTCATATGTTGAGGAATAGGACCATTGAATGCTGCCTCGTGAGTGCTACATGGCTGTGGGACTGATATGCCCACAGCTACTGCAGTTATCAGCATGTGCTTGAACAAAACAAAGCTTGTAAACTTTCAATCACAGAGGGGGGTGCAAAACTCTCTGTACTCAGATCCCGAGGGGAGAGAACTGGTTGCCCAGGAGTGCTGACACACAGGCTTACAGGAGAGTCAAGCCACTGTCAGAGCCAGCAAGACCAGCTAACACCAGAGATAAGCAGATGGCAAGAGGAAAGGGCAAGAACCTAAGCCACAGAAACCAAGGCCACTTGGCATCATCAGTTCCCCCACCACAGCAAGCCCTGGATACCCCCAACACACCGGAAAAGCAAGATTTTGATTTAAAATCACAACTCATGATGATGTTAGAGGACTTTAAGAAGGACATAAATAACTTCCTTAAAGAAATACAGGCAACACAGGTAAACAGGTAGAAGCCCTTAAAGAGGAAACACAAAAATCAACCAAACAGGTGAAGGAATTGAACAAAACCATCCAAGATCTAAAAACGGAAATAGGAACAATAAAGAAAGTACAAAGGGAAACAACCCTGGAGATAGAAAACCTAGGAAAGAGATCAGAGCCATAGATGTAAGCATTATCAATAGAATACAAGAGCTAGAAGAGAGACTCTCGGGGGGGGGCAGAAGATACCATAGAAAACATTGACACAACCATCAAAGAAAATGCAAAAAGCAAAAAGTTCCTAACCCAAAGCATTCAGGAAATCCCGGACACAATAAGAAAATCAAACCTAAGGATAACAGGTATAAAAGAGACCGAAGATTCCCAACTCAAAGGGCCAGTAAATATCTTCAACAAAATTACAGAAGAAAACGTCCCTAACCTAAAGAAAGAGATGCCCATAAACATACAAGAAACCTACAGAACTCCAAATAGATGGGACCAGAAAAGAAATTCCTCCTGTCACATAATAGTTACAATACCAAATGCACAAAACAAAGAAAGAATGTCAATCATAGAGGGGAGTAGATCATGGAACCCAGCCTTGGTCAGGACGCTCTTGGCATTAGATAGTTTTTATGTGTGTGTTAGTTATGGTTTCTATTGCTGTGATAAAACATTACTACCAAAAGCAACTTGGGGAAGAAAAAGTTTATTTGCTCTTATAGCTTGTAGTCCAGATGTGAGGGCAGGAACCTAGAAGCAGGAACCAACACAGAGTCCATGAAGGAGTACTTCTCTCCATGGATTATCAAGCCTGCTGTCTTATACCACCCAGGACCATCTGCCTAGGGGTAGTACCACCCACGATGTACTGAACTCTTCATATCAATCATCAAGAAAATGCTCCACAACCTGGTGGGGCATTTCCTGAACTGAGGTTCTCACTTCCCAACACCTCTGGCTCGTGTCACGTTGACATACAACCAACCAAAATAGTAAATAATTCGGAACTGTATAACTCCTCAAATATCAAGAAAATACTTCTTTCTTTTTATTTTATTGGTTATATTATCTATTCACATTTCAAATGTAATCCCCCTTCCCAGTTTCCCTTCCACAAACTCCTTATCCCCTCCCCTGCTCCCCTGTTTCTATGAGGGTACTCCCCCAGCCACCCACCCACCCCCCTCCCATATCCGTGTCCTGGCATTCTCCTATGCTGGGTCATCAAGGGCCTACCCTTATCTGATGCCAGATAAGGTCATCCTCTGCTACATATGCAACTGGAGCCACGGGTTCCTCCATGTGAACGCTTTGGTTAGTGGTTTTAGTCCCTGGGAGCTCTGGGGGGGTCTGGTTGATATTGCTGTTCTTCCTGTGGGGTTGTTGTTAGGCTCTTCAGCTCCTTCAGTCCTTGCCCTAACTCCTCCACTGGGGCCCTCGTGCTTAGTCCGATGGCTGTCTGCTTTCATCTGTATCTGTATTGGTCAGGCTCTGGCAAAGCCTCTCAGGGGACAGCATACCAGGCTCCTGTCAGTAAGCGCTTCTTGGTATCAGCAATAGTGTTTGTGCTTGGTGTCTGCAGATGGGATGGATCACTAGGTGGGCAGCCTCTGGATGGCCTTTCCTTCAGTCTCTGCTCCATTCTTTGTCCCTGCGTTTCCTTTTGACAAGGGCAATTCTGGATTAATATTTTTGAGATGGGTGGGTGGTCCCATCCCTCAACGAGGGGTCATGCCTATCCACCGAATATGGTCTCTACAGTTTCTTTCTCCTCTTTGTTTGGTATTTCAGCTAATGCCACTCCTGGTGGATCCTCGGAACCCCTTTGGTCCCTGGCATCTGGGACATTCTAGTTGCTACCCCCAGTTCCCCATCCCCTACTGCTACACACCTCCATTCAATTTCCTGACCCTTTGTACTTCTCCCTGTCTCCCCCCACACCTGATCCTGACTCCATTTCCCCCCCCCCTCCTCTTTCCCTCCGAGATGCCCCCCCCTCTCTCTACTTCCTGAGATTATTTTCTTCTCCCTTCTGAGTAGGACTGAAGCATCCACCCTTTGGCTTTCCTTCTTCTTGGCTTTCATATGGTCTGTGAGTTATAGTGGAGGTATTCTGAGATTTTATTTTTTGACTATTTTCCTTATCACTATTTGCAGATGATATGTTAGTATACATAAGCAACCCAAAAAAATCCACAAGAGGGGGCTGGGGATTTAGCTCAGTGGTAGAGCGCTTGCCTAGCAAGCGCAAGGCCCTGGGTTCGGTCCCCAGCTCTGAAAAAAAGAAAAAGGAAAAAAAAATCCACCAGAGAACTCCTATAGCTGATAAACAATGTAAGCAAAGTGGCTGGGTTTAAAATTAACTCAAACAAATCAGTAGCCTTCCTCTACTCAAAGGATAAACAGGCTGAGAAAGAAATTAGGGAAATGACACCCTTCACAATAGTCACAAATAACATAAAATACCTCGGTGTGACTCTAACCAAGCAAGTGAAAGATCTGTATGACAAGATTTTCAAGTCTCTGAAGGAAGACATTGAAGAAGACCTCAGAAGATGGAAAGACCTCCCATGCTCATGGATTGGCAGGATTAATATAGTAAAAATGGCCATCTTAGTGGAAGCAATCTACAGATTCAATGCAATATCTATCAAAATCCCAACTCAATTCTTCACAGAGATAGAAAGAGCAATTCTCAAATTCATCTGGAATAACAACTACAAAAAAAAAAAGGATAGTTAAAAACAATCACAAAAATAAAAGAACTTCTGGAGGTATCACCATCCCTGACCTCAAGCTGTATTACAGAGCAATCATGATAAAAAAAAAAAAACAAAGCAGCTCTCTGCTCCCAAACCCCGTGGGAGGGAGAGCTGAACCTTCAGAGAGGCGGACACGCCTGGGAAACCAGAAGAGACTGCACTCTGTGCACATCCAGGCGCCAGAGGAAAACACCAAACGCCATCTGGAACCCTGGTGCACGGAGGCTCCCGGAAAGAGCGGCGCAGATCTTCCCGGTTGCTGCCACAGCGGAGAGGAATTAGGCAGTACCCCACGAGCAAACGTGAGCCTTGGAACTGCAGGTAGGACCAACTTTTCCCCTGCAAGAAACCTGCCTGGTGAACTCAGGACACACAGAGGCAAGGTTCCTCTAGGGCCGGGCACTTCCTGTGTTTACCGGAAGTCCCACACCGGCGGATCCCGGACCGCAGCAGCTCTCTGCTCCCAAACCCCGTGGGAGAGAGACCTCACCGCCTGATCAGGTGGGCACTCCTGAGGCTGCAGAGCAGAGGAGACCACCAACACTGCCCACCCCTGCCCACATCCCTGGCCCAAGAGGCAACTGTATAAGGCCTCTGGGTTCCCGTAGGGGAAGGCCCGGGAGCGGCAGGACCCCTGCGCCTGAGACACTGCCGGAACCTGAAGGAAACAGACCGGATAAACAGTTCTCTGCACCCAAATCCCGTGGGAGGGAGAGCTGAACCTTCAGAGAGGCGGACACGCCTGGGAAACCAGAAGAGACTGCACTCTGTGCACATCCAGGCGCCAGAGGAAAACACCAAACGCCATCTGGAACCCTGGTGCACGGAGGCTCCCGGAAAGAGCGGCGCAGATCTTCCCGGTCGCTGCCACAGCGGAGAGGACTTAGGCAGTACCCCACGAGCAAACTTGAGCCTTGGAACTGCAGGTAGGACCAACTTTTCCCCTGCAAGAAACCTGCCTGGTGAACTCAAGACACAGGCCCACAGGAACAGCTGAAGACCTGTAGAGAGGAAAAACTACACGCCCGAAAGCAGAACACTCTGTCCCCATAACTGGCTGAAAGAAAACAGGAAAACAGGTCTACAGCACTCCTGACACACAGGTTATAGGACAGTCTAGCCACTGTCAGAAATAGCAGAACAAAGTAACACTAGAGATAATCTGATGGCGAGAGGCAAGCACAGGAACCCAAGCAACAGAAACCAAGACTACATGGCATCATCAGAGCCCAATTCTCCCACCAAAGCAAACACGGAATATCCAAACACACCAGAAAAGCAAGATCTAGTTTCAAAATCATATTTGATCATGATGCTGGAGGACTTCAAGAAAGACATAAAGAACTCCCTTAGAGAACAAGTAGAAGCCTACAGAGAGGAATCGCAAAAATCCCTGAAAGAATTCCAGGAAACACAATCAAACAGTTGAAGGAATTAAAAATGGAAATAGAAGCAATCAAGAAAGAACACATGGAAACAACCCTGGACATAGAAAATCAAAAGAAAAGACAAGGAGCTGTAGATACAAGCTTCACCAACAGAATTCAAGAGATGGAAGAGAGAATCTCGGGAGCAGAAGATTCCATAGAAATCATTGACTCAACTGTCAAAGATAATGTAAAGCTGAAAAAGCTACTGGTCCAAAACATTCAGGAAATCCAGGACTCAATGAGAAGATCAAACCTAAGGATAATAGGTATAGAAGAGAGTGAAGACTCCCAGCTCAAAGGACCAGTAAATATCTTCAACAAAATCATAGAAGAAAACTTCCCTAACCTAAAAAAAGAGATACCCATAGGCATACAAGAAGCCTACAGAACTCCAAATAGATTGGACCAGAAAAGAAACACCTCCCGTCACATAATTGTCAAAACACCAAACGCACAAAATAAAGAAAGAATATTAAAAGCAGTAAGGGAAAAAGGTCAAGTAACATATAAAGGCAGACCTATCAGAATCACACCAGACTTTTCGCCAGAAACTATGAAGGCCAGAAGATCCTGGACAGATGTCATACAGACCCTAAGAGAACACAAATGCCAGCCCAGGTTACTGTATCCTGCAAAACTCTCAATTAACATAGATGGAGAAACCAAGATATTCCATGACAAAACCAAATTTACACAATATCTTTCTACAAGTCCAGCACTACAAAGGATAATAAAGGGTAAAGCCCAACATTAGGAGGCAAGCTATACCCTAGAAGCAAGAAACTAATCATCTTGGCAACAAAACAAAGAGAATGAAAGCACACAAACATAACCTCACTTCCAAATATGAATATAACGGGAAGCAATAATCACTATTCCTTAATATCTCTCAATATCAATGGCCTCAACTCCCCAATAAAAAGACATAGATTAACAAACTGGATACGCAACGAGGACCCTACATTCTGCTGCCTACAGGAAACACACCTCAGAGACAAAGACAGACATTACCTCAGAGTGAAAGGCTGGAAAACAATTTTCCAAGCAAATGGTCAGAAGAAGCAAGCTGGAGTAGCCATTCTAATATCAAATAAAATCAATTTTCAACTAAAAGTCATCAAAAAAGATAAGGAAGGACACTTCATATTCATCAAAGGAAAAATCCACCAAGATGAAGTCTCAATCCTAAATATCTATGCCCCAAATACAAGGGCACCTACATATGTAAAAGAAACCTTACTAAAGCTCAAAACACACATTGCACCTCACACAATAATAGTGGGAGATTTCAACACCCCACTCTCATCAATGGACAGATCATGGAAACAGAAATTAAACAGAGATGTAGACAGACTAAGAGAAGTCATGAGCCAAATGGACTTAACGGATATTTATAGAACATTCTATCCTAAAGCAAAAGAATATACCTTCTTCTCAGCTCCTCATGGTACTTTCTCCAAAATTGACCATATAATTGGTCAAAAAACAGGCCTCAACAGGTACAGAAAGATAGAAATAATCCCATGCGTGCTATCGGACCACCACGGCCTAAAACTGGTCTTCAATAACAATAAGGGAAGAATGCCCACATATACGTGGAAATTGAACAATGCTCTACTCAATGATAACCTGGTCAAGGAAGAAATAAAGAAAGAAATTGAAAACTTTTTAGAATTTAATGAAAATGAAGGTACAACATACCCAAACTTATGGGACACAATGAAAGCTGTGCTAAGAGGAAAACTCATAGCGCTGAGTGCCTGCAGAAAGAAACAGGAAAGAGCATATGTCAGCAGCTTGACAGCACACCTAAAAGCTCTAGAACAAAAAGAAGCAAATACACCCAGGAGGAGTAGAAGGCAGGAAATAATCAAACTCAGAGCTGAAATCAACCAAGTAGAAACAAAAAGGACCATAGAAAGAATCAACAGAACCAAAAGTTGGTTCTTTGAGAAAATCAACAAGATAGATAAACCCTTAGCCAGACTAACGAGAGGACACAGAGAGTGCGTCCAAATTAACAAAATCAAAAATGAAAAGGGAGACATAACTACAGATTCAGAGGAAATTCAAGAAATCATCAGATCTTACTATAAAAACCTATATTCAACAAAACTTGAAAATCTTCAGGAAATGGACAATTTCCTAGACAGATACCAGGTATCGAAGTTAAATCAGGAACAGATAAACCAGTTAAACAACCCCATAACTCCTAAGGAAATAGAAGCAGTCATTAAAGGTCTCCCAACCAAAAAGAGCCCAGGTCCAGACGGGTTTAGTGCAGAATTCTATCAAACCTTCATAGAAGACCTTATACCAATATTATCCAAACTATTCCACAAAATTGAAACAGATGGAGCCCTACCGAATTCCTTCTATGAAGCCACAATTACTCTTATACCTAAACCACACAAAGACCCAACAAAGAAAGAGAACTTCAGACCAATTTCCCTTATGAATATCGACGCAAAAATACTCAATAAAATTCTGGCAAACCGAATTCAAGAGCACATCAAAACAATCATCCACCATGATCAAGTAGGCTTCATCCCAGGCATGCAGGGATGGTTTAATATAAGGAAAACCATCAACGTGATCCATCATATAAACAAACTGAAAGAACAGAACCACATGATCATTTCATTAGATGCTGAGAAAGCATTTGACAAAATTCAACACCCCTTCATGATAAAAGTCCTGGAAAGAATAGGTATTCAAGGCCCATACCTAAACATAGTAAAAGCCATATACAGCAAACCAGTTGCTAACATTAAAGTAAATGGAGAGAAACTTGAAGCAATCCCACTAAAATCAGGGACTAGACAAGGCTGCCCACTCTCTCCCTACTTATTCAATATAGTTCTTGAAGTTCTAGCCAGAGCAATCAGACAACAAAAGGAGATCAAGGGGATACAGATCGGAAAAGAAGAGGTCAAAATATCACTATTTGCAGACGACATGATAGTATATTTAAGTGATCCCAAAAGTTCCACCAGAGAACTACTAAAGCTGATAAACAACTTCAGCAAAGTGGCTGGGTATAAAATTAACTCAAATAAATCAGTTGCCTTCCTCTATACAAAAGAGAAACAAGCCGAGAAAGAAATTAGGGAAACGACACCCTTCATAATAGACCCAAATAATATAAAGTACCTCGGTGTGACTTTAACCAAGCAAGTAAAAGATCTGTACAATAAGAACGTCAAGACACTGAGGAAAGAAATTGAAGAAGACCTCAGAAGATGGAAAGATCTCCCATGCTCATGGATTGGCAGGATTAATATAGTAAAAATGGCCATTTTACCAAAAGCAATCTACAGATTCAATGCAATCCCCATCAAAATACCAATCCAATTCTTCAAAGAGTTAGACAGAACAATTTGCAAATTCATCTGGAATAACAAAAAACCCAGGATAGCTAAAGCTATCCTCAACAATAAGAGGACTTCAGGGGGAATCACTATCCCTGAACTCAAGCAGTATTACAGAGCAATAGTGATAAAAACTGCATGGTATTGGTACAGAGACAGACAGATAGACCAATGGAATAGAATTGAAGACCCAGAAATGAACCCACACACCTATGGTCACTTGATTTTTGACAAAGGAGCCAAAACCATCCAATGGAAAAAAGATAGCATTTTCAGCAAATGGTGCTGGTTCAACTGGAGGTCAACATGTAGAAGAATGCAGATCGATCCATGCTTATCACCCTGTACAAAGCTTAAGTCCAAGTGGATCAAGGACCTCCACATCAAACCAGACACACTCAAACTAATAGAAGAAAAACTAGGGAAGCATCTGGAACACATGGGCACTGGAAAAAATTTCCTGAACAAAACACCAATGGCTTATGCTCTAAGATCAAGAATCGACAAATGGGATCTCATAAAACTGCAAAGCTTCTGTAAGGCAAAGGACACTGTGGTTAGGACAAAACGGCAACCAACAGATTGGGAAAAGATCTTTACCAATCCTACAACAGATAGAGGCCTTATATCCAAAATATACAAAGAACTCAAGAAGTTAGACCGCAGGGAAACAAATAACCCTATTAAAAAATGGGGTTCAGAGCTAAACAAAGAATTCACAGCTGAGGAATGCCGAATGGCTGAGAAACACCTAAAGAAATGTTCAACATCTTTAGTCATAAGGGAAATGCAAATCAAAACAACCCTGAGATTTCACCTCACACCAGTGAGAATGGCTAAGATCAAAAACTCAGGTGACAGCAGATGCTGGCGAGGATGTGGAGAAAGAGGAACACTCCTCCATTGTTGGTGGGATTGCAGACTGGTAAAACCATTCTGGAAATCAGTCTGGAGGTTCCTCAGAAAATTGGACATTGAACTGCCTGAGGATCCAGCCATACCTCTCTTGGGCATATACCCAAAAGATGCCTCAACATATAAAAGAGACACGTGCTCCACTTTGTTCATCGCAGCCTTATTTATAATAGCCAGAAACTGGAAAGAACCCAGATGCCCTTCAACAGAGGAATGGATACAGAAAATGTGGTACATCTACACAATGGAATATTACTCAGCTATCAAAAACAACGAGTTTATGAAATTCGTAGGCAAATGGTTGGAACTGAAAAATATCATCCTGAGTGAGCTAACCCACTCACAGAAAGACATACATGGTATGCACTCATTGATAAGTGGCTATTAGCCCAAATGCTTGAATTACCCTAGATCCCTAGAACAAAGGAAACTCAAGACGGATGATCAAAATGTGAATGCTTCACTCCTTCTTTAAATGAGGAAAAAGAATACCCTTGGCAGGGAAGGGAGAGGCAAAGATTAAAACAGAGACTGAAGGAACACCCATTCAGAGCCTGCCCCACAGGTGGCCCATACATATACAGCCACCCAAATAGACAAGATGGATGAAGCAAAGAAGTGCAGACCGACAGGAGCCGGATGTAGATCGCTCCTGAGAGACACAGCCAGAATACAGCAAATACAGAGGCGAATGCCAGCAGCAAACCACTGAACTGAGAATAGGTCCCCCGTTGAAGGAATCAGAGAAAGAACTGGAAGAGCTTGAAGGTGCTCGAGACCCCAAAAGTACAACAATGTCAAGCAACCAGAGCTTCCAGGGACTAAGCCACTACCTAAAGACTATACATGGACTGACCCTGGACTCTGTCCCCATAGGTAGCAATGAATATCCTAGTAAGAGCACCAGTGGAAGGGGAAGCCCTGGGTCCTGCTAAGACTGAACCCCCAGTGAACTAGACTATGCGGGGAGGGTGGCAATGGGGGGAGGTTTGGGAGGGGAACACCCATAAGGAAGGGGAGGGGGGAGGGTGATGTTTGTCCGGAAACCGGGAAAGGGAATAACACTTGAAATGTATATAAGAAATACTCAAGTTAATAATAAAAAAAAAAAACTGCATAGTATTGGTATATTGGTACAGAGACAGGCAGTTAGATCAGTAGAATAGAATTGAAAACCCAGAAATGAACCCACATGGCTATGGTCACTTGATCTTTGAAAAAAGAACTAAAAACATCCCGTGGAAAAAAAGACAGAATTTTCAACAAGTGGTACTGGTACAACTGGCAGTCAGCATGTAGAAGAATGCAAATCTTATGACCTTGTACAAAGCTCAAGTCCGAATGGATCAAGGACTCCACATAAAGCCAGATATGCTGAATCTAATAGAAGAGAAAGTGGGAAAGAACCTCAATACATTGGCACAGGGGAAAAAGAAAAATCTCTAAATATAACAAAAATATCTATAAACATATAATCAGATAAATGGATACAAAGTTAATGGAAAAGAATTTAAATGGATTTGCAAACAGAGTACACTAATTTTTGCCATTACCTACAGTTTTAAATAATTGCTTTCTTTCTCAGATAAAGGAATAATAACTACCTATGCCTCCTGCCAGAGATTTTTGACTCTGGCTCAATATCAGACTTATTCAAAGAACTTTAAAAAAAAATACAGGTACTTAGGCCCCACAGTTAGGTCTATTTAAATAGCCTCTGTAAATAAATATTTTTATAACTTCATGGAGATGTTAATGTGTAGCCAATGTTGATAATTATTGCTTTAGCTGATGTTTTGCTTAGTTATATTTTAAATAAAATTAGTACAAAACAGGACTATGTTCTAAACAAATTTATATCAAATTATGGTAAATACTTATGTTTATTTATTTTATGTATTTGATTGTTTGCCTGTATGTATGTATATATGCCACATACATGTCTGGTGCCCTCAGAGGTTAGAAGAGGGAATCATATCCTCTAGAACTAGAGTTATAAATTGTTATGAATTATAATATGAGTGCCTGAAATTGAACCAGTCTTCTTAACCACAAGTGCTCTTAACCACTGAGCCATTTCTCTAGTCCCTCAAAAAGTATTTGAACCAACAACAACAAAAATGTTTTCCTTCCTCCATTTTAAGTCAAGTACGTGACAAGAGGTTTTGTCTGCTTTGGTAATCTATTCTCATTTAAGAATACCCCTCTGCTCCAAATAGATTGGACCAGAAAAGAAACACCTCCCGTCACATAATAGTCAAAACACCAAACGCACAAAATAAAGAAAGAATATTAAAAGCAGTAAGGGAAAAAGGTCAAGTAACATATAAAGGCAGACCTATCAGAATCACACCAGACTTTTCGCCAGAAACTATGAAAGCCAGAAGATCCTGGACTGATGTCATACAGACCCTAAGAGAACACAACGGCCAGCCCAGGTTACTGTATCCTGCAAAACTCTCAATTAACATAGATGGAGAAACCAAGATATTCCATGACAAAACCAAATTTACACAATATCTTTCTACAAATCCAGCACTACAAAGGATAATAAAGGGTAAAGCCCAACATAAGGAAGCAAGCTATACCCTAGAAGAAGCAAGAAACTAATCGTCTTGGCAACAAAACAAAGAGAAGAAAAGCACACAAACATAACCTCACATCCAAATATGAATATAACAGGAAGCAATAATCACTATTCCTTAATATCTCTCAACATCAATGGCCTCAACTCCCCAATAAAAAGACATAGATTAACAAACTGGATACGCAATGAGGACCCTGCATTCTGCTGCCTACAGGAAACACACCTCAGAGACAAAGACAGACACTACCTCAGAGTGAAAGGCTGGAAAACAACTTTCCAAGCAAAGGGTCAGAAGAAACAAGCTGGAGTAGCCATTCTAATACCAAATAAAATCAATTTTCAATTAAAAGTCATCAAAAAAGATAAGGAAGGACACTTCATATTCATCAAAGGAAAAATCCACCAAGATGAACTCTCAATCCTCATCTTCGGTTGGTTTATATACAACTGTGCAATTTCTAGGCTTGAAAGTAAAATGATGCTATCTGGTGCTGGATAGAGGAGCCTTATTTTTTATTATGGCAGCTTGCTATTTTTGTAACATGGTGATTTGGTTGAACACAATAAAGTACAGTAGTAACTGATCTCCCCTTCTTCCTGGATGAGTGAGGAGATGATTAAATGTTGATGTCAGCATCCTTGAGCATATTCAGATGAGCTTCTGCTTCTGTTGAAAAGGATGCTGTGTTTGACTGTGGTCCGAAGCTTTGAAGCACTACTTGGCATCTCCTTCCTTGGAGGTCTCACTGTTTAAACATAACAGATTTGATAGCTTGTTGGTAAGGTGAGGTCCAGCTTGTCTCCACTAGGTCATCTTCATGTGAATCCGGTGGTTATACGGTTTTGTTTTAGGGATATTTCATTTTTTTTAATAACAGTTTTAGCTGACATTCATGGAGAGAATGAATCCTTAGAACTGTGCCACTAGTGAAAGGAAATCCTGTCTAGAGTATGTTTCTTTACAAAGCTGTGTCACACCATCCTTTGGGCCCTCTGCTGGAAAAGTAGAATCAAGTCTCAAATAATGCCTTTTAAATTGTATCCTCTAGTATTATAGATGTAGGACAGTACTGTATCATACCTCTGTGGATGTAAAATAGCTTGTACCTGCTTTATGATACGTAGTAGTGACCGTGCTTTATCAGAGCTGTTTTTAATGATGTTGCTCAGAATGTTTTCTTTCCAGATGATGATTGAGAAGCTAATTTAAAAAAAAATGGTGCCAGGTACCACAAGAGTAACAGAACTGTACTGTTTTCTCGGGTTTTGTTTTTTTACTTTTTTTTTTTTTTTAATGGAGTGTGCTGGATGTCTCTACAGTTTTGTTCAGATGACTGCAGAACCTGGAAAAGCTGTTGCTGCTGTTGATGCATAACACACTGCTATTATTGGTCTTTTTATATAAATATAAATATATATATACAGATATATAATTTGCATTTTTGGAAACTTTAGCTGTGCTGTCAACTTTGGAAAAAAGTATCCCTGTTTACTGTGTTGAGTTGGCACTGTACAGAAATTAACAGCCGTATTGGTCTAGAAATGTTGAACTTAAGTTTTTTCCATTTGTACAGGGGTAACGCACTGTATTAAATATGTAAGGTCTTAAAAAAAAAAAGAATACCCCTCTGTTGGCTGGTCTTATGTCAACTTGACACAAGCTAGAGATATCTGAAAGGAGGGAAAATTCAATTGAGAAAATGCCTCTATAAGATCCAATTGTAAGCCTTCCGGTCAGCACCTATGCTGGGAGAAAAGCCTCTGCTATGCATCCCAAAAACTCAGCCCACACTTCAGTCGCAGCTAGACTCCCCATGTATTCTGACACATCCAGGATCACAGGTGAGACCACAACCCCTTGCCCCAATACCTGGTGGAACGAGAAAGGTAGACCAAAGGACCCAAGTACCCCACCAAGCCAGAGACCTGCACTCCTTCTGATTTGAACCTGTACCTGGAGCAGAGCATCTGCTCTGGATCCCAACCCACTTAGCCCTCCCCAGTAGCAGCTCAACCCCCAGGCATTCTTACACACCCAGGATCAGAGGATCACAGGATCACAGGAGAAACAGGCTCTAGTCAGAGACAGTATGGCCAGATAACACCAGAGACAACCAGGAAGCAAGAGGCAAGAACATAAGCAATGGAACCAATACTACTTGGTAATATCAGAACCCAGTTCTCCAACCAAAGAAGTCCCTGGACACCCCAACACACCTATAAAGCAAGATTCAGAACAAAATTTTTATTTCATGAAGATGATAGAGAATTTTAAGAAGGATATAAATAACTCCCTTAAAGAATTACAAGAGAACACGGGTAAACAAGTAGAAGTCTTTAAAGGGAAAAATATATAAATCCCTTAAAATAATACAGGAAAACACAAACAGGTGAAGGAATTGAACAAAACTATCTAAAAGTGTAAATAGAAACATTAAAGAAAATACAGGGGGAGACAACCCTGGAGAATGGAAAATGTAAGAAAGAGAGCAGGATCACAGATGCAACCATCAACAACACAATACAAGAGATAGAAGAGAGAATCTTGGGTGTAGAAGATATTATAGAAGACATTGACACAACAGTCAATGACAATACAATAAGCAAAAAGTTCCTGACTGAAAGGACAGAATGCAAAGACCAAACCTGAGAATAATAGGTATAGAAAAGAGTGAAGACTCCCAACTCAAAGCAAACGTCTTCAACAAAATTATAAAAGAAAATTTCCCTAACCTAAATAAAGAGATGCCCATAAACATACAAAAAGCTTACAGAACACCAAATAGATGGGACCAGAAAAGAAATTTCAACCATCACATAATAATTAAAACACCAAAATGCACAAAACAAACAAAAAATATTGAAAGCAGTAAGGGAAAAAGGTCAAGTAACATATAAGAGCAGACCTATTAGGGGGCTGGGGATTTAGCTCAGTGGTAGAGCGCTTACCTAGGAAGCGCAGGCCCTGGGTTCGGTCCCCAGCTCCAAAAAAAAAGAACCAAAAAAAAAAAAAAAAAAAAAAAGAGCAGACCTATCAGAACTATACCAGACATCGCAACAGAGACTCTAAAAGCCAGAAGATCTTGGGCTGATGTCATACAGACCCTAAGAGAATAAAAATGCCAACACAGGGTAATATATCCAGCAAAACTCTCAATTATCATAGATAGGAAAAACAAGGTATTCTAAGAAATAACTAAATTTTAAAAATATCTTTCCACTAATCTAGCCTTACAAAGGATAATGGAAGGAAAAAACCTACACAAAGAGGGAAACTACACCCAAGAAAAAACAAGAAATTAATCTTTTCACAACAAACCCAAAAGAAGAGAAATACACAAACATAATTCTACCTCTAACAATAAAAATAACAGGAAGCAACAATCATTGGTCACTAATATCTCTCAACATCAATGGACTCAATTCCCCAATAAAAAGACAGAGGCTAACAGATTGGATACTTAAACAGGACCCAGCAATTTGCTGCATAAAGGAAATATATCTCAGTAACAAATACAGACAGACACTACTTCAAAGTAAAAGGCTAGCAAATTTTTTTCCCAAGGAAGTAGTCCCAAGAAATAAGCTGGGATAATATCAAATAAAATCTATTTTCAACCAAAACTTGTCAAAAGAGGAACAATCTACCAGGATGAACTCTCAAATATGAACATCTATGCTCTAAATGCAAGGGCACCCACATTCATAAAAGAAAGTTTACTAAAGTTCAAAGTACACAAAGCACCTCACACAATAATAGTGGGAGACATCAACACCCCACTCTTATCAAGGGACACATCATAGAAACAGAAATTAAACAGAGACACAGTGAAACTAACAGAAGTTGTTAACCAAATGAATTTAACAAATATCTATAGAACATTTCATCCTAAACAAAAGCATATACCTTCTTCTCAGCACCCCATGGTACCTTCTCCAAAATTGACCATATAAACAATCACAAAACAGACCTAAAAAGATAGAAGAAGATTGAAATAATCCCATGCATCCTATCAGATCACCTCGGACTAAGGCTGGTCTTCAATAACAACAATAATGACAGAAAGCCCACATACTCATGGAAGCTGAACAACACTCTACTCAATGATAACTTGGTCAAGAAAAAAATAAAGAAATTAAAGACTTTTTACAATTTAATGAAAATGAAGATACAATATACCCAAACTTATGAAACACAATGAAAGCGGTGCTAAGAGGAAAACTCATAGCTCTGAGTGCCTTCAAAAAGAAATTGGAGAAAGCATACAGTAGTAGCTTGACAGCACACCTAAAAACTCTAGAACAAAAAGAAGCAAGTACACCCAAGAGGAGTAGACAGCAGGAAATAATCAAACCCAGGGCTGAAGTCAACCAAGTAGAAACAAAAAGGACTATACAACAAATCAACAAAACCAGGGGCTAGTTCTTTGAGAAAATCAACAAGATAGATAAACCCTTAGCTAGACTAACCAGAGGGCACAGAGAGCATATCCAAATTAATGAAATCAGCAATGAAAAGGGAGACATAATAACTGAAACTGAAGAAATTCAAAAAATCATCAGATCCTACTATAAAAGCCTATACTCAACAAACCTGGAAAATCTGGATGAAATGGACAATTTCCTAGACAGATACCAGGTACCAAAGTTAAATCGGGATCAGATAAACCATCTAAACAGTACCATAACCTCTAAAGAAATAGAAGCAGTCTTTAAAAGTCTCCCAACTAAAAAAAGCCCAGGACCAGATGGGTGTAGTGCAGAAGTCTATCAGACCTTCAAAGAAGACCTAATACCAATACTCTTCAAACTATTCCACAAAATAAAAACAGAAGAAATACTACCCAATTCCTTCTTTGAAGCCACAATTATGCTTATACTTAAACCACACAAAGACCCTGCAAAGAAAGAGAACTTCAGACTAATTTCCCTGATGAATATCAGTACAAAACTACTCAATAAAATTCTCACAAACCAAATCCAAGAGCACATCAAAATCATCATTCACCATGATCAAGCAGGCTTCATCCCTGGGATGCAATGAGGGTTCAATATATGGAAACCCATCAATGTAATTCACTATATAAACAAACTCAAGGGAAAAAAGCACATGATCATCTCATTAGATGCTGAGAAAGCATTTGACAAAATTCAACACCCCTTCTTGTTAAAAGTCTTGGAAAGATCAGGAATTCAAGGTCCATACCTAAACATAGTAAAAGCAATATACATCAAACCAGTAGCCAATATCAAACTAAATGGAGAGAAACTTAAAGCAATCCCACTAAAATCAGGCACTAGACAAGGCTGCCCACTCTCTCCCTACTTATTCAATATAGTACTTGAAGTCCTAGCCACAACAATCAGACAACAAAAAGAGGTCAAAGAGATACAAATTGGAAAGGAAGAAGTCAAAATATCACTATTTGCAGATGACATGATAGTATACATAAGCAACCCCAAAAATTCTACTAGAGAACTACAACAGATAAACAACTTCAGCAAAATGTCTGGATACAAAATTAACTGAAACAAATCAGTAGCCTTCCTCTACTCAAAGGATAAACAGGCTGAGAAAGAAATTAGGGAAATGACACCCTTGACAATAGTCACAAATAATATGATAAAAATAGCTTGGTGTGACTCTAACCAAACAAGCAAAAGATCTGCATGACAAGAACTTCAAGTCTCTGAAGAAAGAAATCAAAGAAGATCTCAGAAGTGGAAAGGTCTCCCATGGTCATGGATTGGCAGGATAAATATATTAAAGATGGCCATCTTGCCAAAAGCAATCTACAGATTCAATGCAATCCACATTAAAATTCCAACTCAATTCTTCATAGAGTTAGAAAAAGCAATTTGCAAATTCATTTGAAATAACAAAAAACCCCAGACAGTGAAAACTATTCTCAACAATAAAAGGATTTCTGGGGAAATCATCATCCCTGACCTCAAGCTGTATTACAGAGCAATAGTGATAAAAACTGCATGGTATTGGCACAGAGACAGGCAAGGAGATTAATTGAATAGAACTGAAGACCCAGAAATGAACCCACACACCAATGTCACTTGATCTTTGACAATGGAGCTAAAACTATCCAATGGAAAAAACATAGCACTTTCAACAAATGGTACTGGTTCAACTGGCAGTTGGTACAAAACTCAAGTCCAAATGGATCACGGACCTGCACATAAAACAACAGATTGAGAAAAGATGTTTACCAACCCTATATCCAGTAGAGGGCTAATATCCAAAATATACAAAGAACTCAAAAAGTTAGACTCTAGAGAACCCAATAACCCTATTAAAAATGGAGTACAGAGCAGAGCAAAAAAGGGAAATCTCTACTGAGGAATCTCACATGGCTCAGAAATATCTAAAGAAATGTTCAGCATCCTTAGTCATCAAGGAAATGCAAATCAAAACAACCCTGAGATTCCACCTCACACCAGTCAGAATGGCTAAGATCAAAGAGTTGGGTGACAGTGGATGCTGGGGAGGATGTGGAGAAAGAGGAACACTCCTCCATTGCTGGTAGGATTGCAAGTTGGTACAACCACTCTAGAAATCAGTCTGGAGGTTCCTCAGAAAATTGGAAATAGTTCTACCTGAAGACCCGGCTATACCACTACTGGGCATACACCCAAAAGATGCTCTAATATATAACATGGACACATGCTCCACTATGTTTATAGCAGCCTTATTTATAATAACCAGAAGCTGGAAACAACCCAGATGCCCTTCAACAGAGGAATGGATACAGAAAATGTGATACATTTAACACAATGGAGTACTACTCAGCTATTAAAAACAATGACTTCATGAAATTCGCAGGCAAATGGATTGAACTAGAAAATGTCCTGAGTGAGGTAACCTAGACACAAAAGAAGACACATGGTATGTATTCACTGATAAGTGGATATTAGCCCAAAAGCTCACAATGCCCATGATACAATCCACAGACCATATGGAGCACAGAAGGAAGACCAGGGTGTTGATGATGCATTGAGAGGAGAACAGGATGATTGGGGGAGGTAGATGGAGGGGTAACCCAGGAAGGAGAAAGGAGGGGGAGGAAAAAGGGGGGGCAGTATCCCGGTACTGTAGGGAACAGGAGATTGAATAAAAATAGGTAGCAGGGGGGTGGGTGGGATAAGGAAATGGGAGTAAAGAGAATCTCCCAGGACCCAAATGGGATGATTTTAGCAGAGAAGGGCAGATAGAACCTGTAGAGACCACCTATAGTAGATTGGCATGGCCCCCCAGTTGAGGGACAGGGCCACACCCATCTCAAAAGTTTTTAACCCAGAATTTTCCTGTCCAAAGGAAGAACGGGGGAAAAATTAAGCCAAGACTGAAGAGTCATCCGGGAACTGCTCCACCTGGGGATCTGTCCGGTCTGCAGACAAGAAACCTGACATGGTTGCTGAAGGAACCTGGTATGGCTGTTCCTTGGGAGGTTCAACCAGCAACTGACTAATGCAAACATGGCTTGGAGCCAACCATCAGACTGAGCTCAGGGACCTTGGTGGGAGAGCTGACAGAAGGACTTGGAGGAGCTGGGGGCAGGGGTTGCAACCCCATAGGAAGAACATCACCTGGGCGGACCACCCAGTACTCCCAGGGACTAGACCACCAACCAGGGAGTGTACAGGGAGGAATCCATGGCTCCGGATATATAGGCAGCAGAGGATGAGCTTGTCTGACAATGGGAGGGGAGGCCCTTGGTCCTGTGGAGGTTTGATGCCCCAGCTTAGGAGGATGCTGGAGGAGTGGGGTGGTAGAGGGTAGGTGGGGGGGGGGGGCGGTACTCTCATAGAGGCAAAGGGAAGGGAGGAGATTGTTGGATGGGGAATTGTGGAGGGGTAACTAGGAAGTGGAATATCACATGAGATGTAAACGAATGGAATGATTAAGAAAAACAACAAAAAATAAAATATATTTTTTTAAAAAAAATTCAATCGTAAGACATTTTCTTAACGAGTGATTGAAGGGGGAGGGCCCAGCTCATGTGGGCGGTGCCATCCCTGGTCTGGTGGTGCCGGGTTCTACAAGAAAGCAGGCTGAGCAAACCATGAGAAGCAAGCCAGCAAGCAGCCTCTGTGTCAGCTCCTGCCTCCAATGTCTTACCTCATTTGAGTTCCTGTCATGACTTCCTCTGGTGATGAACAGCAATGTACAAGGTCAAGCCAAATAAACCGGTTCCTAAACCTGTTCCTCCCGTCTTGCTTTTCGGTCACGGTGTTTCGCTGCAGCGATAGAAACCTAAGACAATCCTGGAAGTCTACTTTGCGAACAGGAAACTAAAGACTGTATGATTTTTGTATGTTTGGTTGGCTGGGGTGTTTGTTTTTTGTTGTTTGGTAGGTTTTGTTTTTGTTTCGTCTATTAAGTTGTGGAGATTAACTCTCAATTTTAAAAAAGGAGTTTCTTATTATCTAGATATTCCACGGTCTAGAAGAAAGGCACATCTGTGTCTCGGATCCCTAAGTTTTCAAACTGTACATTTTGGATTAGAAAGGAAAACTATTTTCCTCTAAATAGAAAATCAAGACAGCATTGCCTTACATTTGATACCATTCTTGTTTCTCCATCAACTATTGTCATCGTTAGGATGGGTCTGGGGTTCCAAGAAAACAACCACACAATCCAAGGTATTTGGGAAACGTCGAACATTTCCTGTGTAGAATGGTGCTAGGCAGGCAAGCCCGGCTGGCCCTGCTGGGCGTTTATTCATGTACCTCACTCTGATTGGTCAGAGCATGGCCTCACATTCCCATTCACCCTGATCTCAGGAAAATGCTCGGTGGGGAAGTACTTGCCACATGGTGTCTTTACAAGTTTCTTCCTTTGTTTTATTTAATGCTTTGATAGAAAAAGAGTACATTTCCTTTACCATCCCCACACCAATCAGAATACTGAAGGGCATTGTTACTGGTTCCCTGGAGATGCCAATAAGCAGAGACAGCCATCGAATCTTTATACTGTGTTTTATTTTAAGAGGCAGCTATCTGAGAAGACAGTGAATTAGAACCCTAAGAAATCTGCCTTTCCTTTCATCTTTAAGCAGTGACTACAGCAGGAAGGAAAACAAAGGCAGTCAATCATGTGAAGACTTAATCCGGCCCCTCTGGGCAGGTGGCCAGCCATGTTTCTAAGCCTTAGGAAATCAGGACTTTCTCCCTATCATCTCTTCTGTACGTGTAGTGGGAGTGGGTTCTACTTCTCCTCCTTGTCATCTCTGTGTAGCAGGGAGAGTTCACCTAAAACAAAGCCACTGAGTTTGGCATTCTCCCGAGCCTTTGTCTGAGTGATAAGTAGAATGAAGTTTCACTCAGAACATTAACAGTGCAAGTACTGAGCTACTTGAAATGTGCACATACAGATTTCCTCCTACAGAATGAAGTAGAAATGTGGTTTTGCAATGTAGAGTACAAGGAGTGCTACGCCATAGTGAAACCCTCTCCTGTGGTCCTCTCCTCCGGTCTCCCACCTGTCAGTAGTGTAAAAGGCATATACACAGCTTATGTCTTACTTGTATAGCCAAGGTTATTGGATGAGAGTACATTTTTTTTTCTCCAAGTGACTCTGCCAGACACATTCCATGAAAGTCAAAATGAATCACTGGTGTTTAAGACCAAAGGTGTCAAACATGGAAGAAAAAAAAAAAACGGCAAAGCTTATCAAAATTCTAGCATGTAAATGACTATTCTTCTGCAAAATAGGACGCTCACAATGGGAGAAGTGGAAAAGCTAAGTAGAAATCACAGATAATTTATGAACAAGGCATACACCATTCTAAACCAGGTAGATATATTAACTAGACTTAAGCATTTTTTTTTCATTGTATTTTACTTTTTAAAATGAGGATACTTAGTCAAACTTGGCTCCACAAAAATATAAAGCCTTACTATTTTATATTATATCATTATATCAAATCTTCTCACACCGGGAAGAAAAAAATATCTCCTACAGAACTCCTCTGCATGTAAATTCTAATTTTACACTTATTTTCAGCACAGCCTCCTGCTCATGAATACATCAAAACATTACTTCTCTTAGACCACCATCTAGTGGAAAGATAAACACCGCACTAAGGTAATACCAAAGAGCTATTACAAGGTACAGACCATATTCATCTTCCTGAATTACCTCACTCAGGATGATTTTTTTTTCTAGTTCTATACATTTCCTGTTGTTTCCTTTTTTTTTCTTTGTTCTTTTTTTCAGAGCTGGGGACCGAACACAGGCTCTACCACTGAGCTAAATCCCCAACCCCTCCTATTGTTTTCTAATGTGTAAATGAACCGCATTTTCTTTATCCATTCTTCATGAATAGAACAGCAATGAGCATATTTAAGCAAGTGTCCTTGTGGTAGAATGAGGTGTCTTTTAAGTATATGACAAAGAGTGGTATAGGAGGACATTGAGGTACTACCGTATTGATTTCCACAGTGGCTGTACACATATGCACTCCCACCAGCAACAGTAACCTTGCCACTAAGGGCCACCTCTTGTGTTCCTGGCCTTAGCCATTCTGGCATGTATAGGATGAAAGAGTAAGGAAGCTTTTATTTGCATTTCCCTGATGGCTAAGAACATTGAATGTTGCTTTATATGTTTCTCAGCCATTTGAGTTTGCTATACTGTGAATTCCCTACATAGATCTGTACCTGTTTTTTTTTTAATTGTATTATTTCATTTTTTACAGTATCTAATTTCTTGATATATATATGTATATATATATATGTATATACATTGTGTGGGTGGTGGTGGTGGTGTGGGTGGTGGTGGTGGTGTGCGTGCGCGTGTGCGTGTGCGTGTGCGTGTGCGTGTGCGTGTGCGTGTGTGTGTGTGTGTTCTTCCTTCCCTTTGATTTTGCTGATCTGAGATTTTTATTTCCTGTGTTTTCATGGATGCAGTTCACCTCCTTAGGTTGTTTTCTTTTTAGCGCCTTCTCTAGGGCTGGATTTATAGATTAACCTAGTTTAAGTTTGGTTTCATTGTGGAATACCTCATTTTCTCCATCTATAGTGATTTAAATTTTTGCTGAGTATAACAGTCTGGGCTGGCATCTGCGGTCACTTAGAGTCGGCCACACACCTCCTGGGGCCCTTTTGGCTTTTAGAGTCTCCATTGAGAAGTCAGGTGTAATTTAATAGGGTCTGTCTTTATAAGTTACTTGGTCTTTTGCACATGCAGCTTTTAACGTTCTTTCTTTCTTCTGTATGCCCAGGTTTTTGATTATTAGGTTCTTAGAGGATTCTCTTTTCTGTCCTGCATGATGTTTCATATGATTCTTGTACCTTTATATTGCATCTTCTTCAAGTTAAGAAGTGTTCATTCTATGATTTTTCTTGACGATAGTTTCTGGGCCTTTGAGCTGCATTTCTTCTTTTTCCTCTGTTTCGCTATTCTTAGATTTGATCTTTTCATAATGTCCCAGAGTCCTGCGATGTTTTGTGTTGGGAGTTTTTAGATTTAACATTTTCTTGACCAATGGATCTATCTGTTTCTTGTCTTATATTTTCAGCACCTGAGATTATGTCTTCTGTCATATGATTGAAAAACCCAGAGGCCACTCAGCATGACCAATGTTCAAACTGAGAGTCAGTATTAAGCTAGCCAGCTAGCAACTGTCCAGGGAGAAACACTTCTCACAGAGTATCTTAGAGTTTCCATTGCTGTGCAGAGACACCATGACCAAGGCAGCTCTTAAAAGAACAACTTTTAATTGGGGCTGGCTTATACCTTCAGAGGTTCAGTCCATTATCATCATGGCAGGAAACATGCAGCACCCAGGCAGACATAGTGGTGCTGGAGAAGGAGCTGAGTTCTGCGTCTTGATCCGACTCCAGCCAGGAGAGACTGTCTCATGGGCAACTAGAAGGAAGCTCTCTTCTGCACTGGACAGAGGCTGAACATAGGATTTCAAAGCCCACCTACACAGTGACACACTCTCTCTCTCCAAGGCCACACCTAGTAAACAAGGTCACACCTCCTAATAGTGCTGTTTCTCATGGGCCAAGATTATTCAAACCACCACACATAGCAACCCTGAATGCACATTATTTTTGTTTGTTTGTTTCTTACGGAAAAAAACATAGAAAAGGCCACATTTTGGTCATCAGTTGTAATGGGAAGCAAGGAGCAGTTTAACATGAGCCAAGAATGTGCAGTTAGCTGGGTCCTGAGTTTCTAGAACAGGATTGGGTGGTTTTCTATGGGCCTTTTTAGGGCAGGGGTTAGATAGCAAGGATGGCTTCAGCTGAGATAAGAGGAGAACTTTGCCCTGTTACGCTTCTGTCCCTTATGTTACTTTGGTAAAGCTTGCCCCCTCCGTACTTCCTGTTGAATTTCTAAATCTGTCATTTCCAGAATTTCCTCAGGTTTAGTTTTCTTAATTGATTCTATTTTTCTTTCTCAGTTTTCAGTTGTTTCATTTGATAGGGCTTTCCTGGATTTCTTTAAGGGATTTATTCATTTTCTCCCAATGTTTCTTTATATTCTCCTGGATTTCTTTAAGGGATTTATTAATTTCCTCTTTAAGGACTTCAATCATCTTGATACAATTGGCAATTTTGAGGTCTTTTTCTTGTGCTTCTGCTATGTTGGTATATCCAGAGCTTTCTGTGGTAGTGTTACTGTGCTGTCATGGAGACATATGCCCCTGGCTGTTACTGTTTTTTTGTTTTTGTTTTCATTTTTGTTTTTGTTTTTGTTTTTACACTGGTATCTAGGCATCTAGGATTGGGATCATTGAAAGTTTAGATGTTGATTTCTGGTTTTGTCTTTATTGGGTGGGTGTTTTGTTCCTTGGTTTCTATTGCCTCTGTGAATTTTAGGAGAGTGTGATGGCTGTTTGTTACCTGGTAGGAAATTATCTGTGGTCGAGATCTCTGTATTCACTGGGGGTACCAGATAAAACATGTTTCTGAGTATTGGGAGCTGACACTGAGCAATGGGAATCGGCCAAGTAGTCTAAAGGCTTCACGGGAGGGAGAAGAATACAGCGTTAACTCGGGATCTGCTTATTTAGTCTCCTTGGGGTGGGGGTAGATAGTGAAAAGAAGTCACCTCCAGGAGGTCTGCTATCGCATTAGAGATTGCTATACTAAGGAAGTGTTCATGAATCCTGAAACACCAGTCAGGAGCCGATCCAATGCCAACATCCCCAGGATCTTTATTTGAGCTAACTCAGGCTTAATTCACTGCCAGGCTGTAGAATGGTTCAGGAGGAGGAAAGTCCTGGAAATTCATTGAGACAAAGTTGTATAGAAAGCAGCAAGCAAGAGATGAGTGTTTCTAGCCTGTCAAGCATCGAATCAGTGTGCTACTGTGGTCTTTAGCATGATTGGCTGATGCTGGGACCCAAGCCATAAACTTAACTTTCGATTTCATTCTAATTTGTGGTTGTTAGGTTGAGGAGTGGATTTCTTGGGGATTAGCCTGGAAACTAGTGCTAAACACTGGATTTGTTGGGAGAGATTAACCTGGAAACCCAGGTTTTGTTGAGATTAGTCTAGAAACTGGATCTAGGCTTGGGTCTTGTTGGGGGGTAACTTGGACACTGATGCTAGGTACTGGCCTGTTGGCTTACTTGAGTTCAAACTTATGTTCTCTAAGACAGAGTTTGAACCCAAAAATTTGGTCTCTCAGGATAAGCCTGGAAATTGGTTCTGGAAGAACAGAAAGGGGAAAAGATCTAATCAACCTACTTGCTTCCCTGTCAGGAGTGACCTGTGGGTTAGCAAGGGGAGCCTGCACGAGTTGGGTGCTGGGATAATGCAACAGTGGTGAGAGGGAGGATAGGAGTGGAAGGTTTGTGGATCCACAGGAGATATGGCTGGGAGCAAGGAGGAAGGCCTCGGCAGGTTTCTGTTGCAGAACTAGGAAGGAGACAGAAGGGCTGGGTTTAGAAGAGAAGGAGCGGTAACGGTCTTCAGTTAGCCTGCCTGCTCGCCTGATCGTCCTGGCTGATGTCCTCACAGGGAATGCCTGCTGGGATTGGAGCTTGGATAATGGGATGAGTTGGGGGAAGGGAGACTGGAGGAGATCTTTGTGATCCTTTGGGGATGGGATCAAAGGGAAAGACAGACTGTCCACATCTTCTGCTACAGAGGTGGGGATGGGCTGGGGATTGAGACTGAAGGAGCAAAAGGAGAGATGAAGAGCTGCAATCAGTCTTTGTGTTTCCTTCCCTGGAGGGAGTGGCCTTTGGGTTAGCAAGAGGGGCCATGCTGGACTAGAAAAGAGCAATGAGTGAGGGAAAAGAATTTGGGAGGGGAATATCTGTGGGATCCACAGATAGGCCAGGTTAGGCAAGGAATTCTGTATCAGGTATTCTATTGCAGAGCTGAGGTGAGACTGAAGGATTGAGTTTGGGAAAACAGAGGGACTCAGCCTATCTCTCATCTACATAAAAAGGCAAGAGTGTGACCGAACATGTTAAGTCAGTTAGCTTGGCTTATGTCCTAACTATAAGACTTTGGGATAAAATTGGATATTATTCATGTTTTTTAATTAAACAGTCATCTTTCATACTTCAATTAATTTTGCTATCTTCCCAATCATTAAGTTAATCAAGGGCTTTTAACTCTAGTTCAAGTAAATTTCATTCAGATTTACAAGTAGCAATTGAGTTAGATATTCTTCAATTATATTTTAAATTTTTCTTTATAAGACTGGGCATGGTGGTGTACACTTTTAATCCTAACACTTGGGAAGTAGAGGCAGATGGATTTCCGTGAATTCAAGGCCATCCTGGTCTTCTTAGAAAGTTCTAGAAAGTCAGAACTACATAGAAATACCCTGTCTCAATAAAGTCTTTATAATTTATTTTGTTTAGAAACAAAATTTAGTTGCCTCTGAACTTTGTGCAAATTTCATTCCATAAGTTGGCCAATATAATCCATGGATTGTTTTTCCAATATGTATATTAGTATACAATAAACACCTATAATCTCAGGTGAGAATCTACACATTTAACACAACAATCACACTTCCCCATTTCCTTATCTCTAACTCTAAAAAAGTGGGGGGGGGAGCTAAAAAAGGAGATGGGATTTAAAGTCAGTCACTGACTCAAAATGGTGAGAATTGAGAGGAATAAAAGCTAGAGAATACATCAGACTCCTGAGGTTCTTTCATCCGCTAGGATGGCTATGGACATCACCGTCTTGAAACAAAGTCATTTCGATGATTCCACGGGAGACTCCCCAAGGAGGAGCACATTAAGCTTCTCTCAAAGAGGGGGAGTGAAGGAAATGAGACTAAGAAAGAAGAGCCATTTCCAGAGATTCCAATCATCATTATCTAAGAGAAAAGTTGGGGCTAGAGAGATGGCTCAACTGTTAAGAGCACCGACAGCTCTTCCAAAGGACCCAGGTTCAATTCTCAGCTTCCAAATAGAAAGTCACAAGAGTCTGGAACTACAGTTTCAAGGATCTGACATCCTCACACAGATATACACGCAGGCAAAACACCAATGAATATTAAATAAACAAATAATAAATAATTTTTAGATAGAAGTAAATGGTTGACTGACATGGGACTTCTCCGTTGTTTCTGCCCTTCTAAGTCACCCAGGGAACATGCCACTTGTGGGTGTAAGTAATAAACTAAGTCAGCTAGGAAACATAGCAATTTTGGCGGGGGAGGGGCTGGCAATGCTCTGTTATACAGAGTAAATAGCTGTTTGTCTCTCCAGGAAAAATCACGATACAAACAAAATAAATGACATGCTCTGTTCTCAAAGGTACATGAAGGTTGAACATTTCCTATAGTTGGCAGTAATGAATCACAGCAAATGCTTTCTTCAGATCATCTAGAGTCTTCCCACGTTCCTTTAGTTAGAACTACCTTTTTAATTGAGAATTTTGCATATATGTATAATGTGATCAAATCCACCACCTCCCATGTTCTCCTCTCCAATTCCTCTCTTATCCCCTAACCATTCTCTCTCCAAACTTCATGTTTTGTTTTCAAACTCTCTAGGTCTATTCAGCACTGTCTGTATGTGCATGAGTGTAGAGCCAGCCACTGGAGCATGGGTAGTCTCTCAAGGCTACATAGCTGACAGAACTGTCTCACCCACCCACCAAAGCAATCAACTGTCAGTAGCTATTCAGACAGGGGTGGATCTTATTCAGAACTTCTGTTTGTAATCCAGGTTACTGTGGGTTCATGTGTGCAATGTACTATCATGTCCAGCAAATACTGTGCTTAGAGAACAATCTATTACTATCATTTTGCTAGATGGACTGTGCTGGTTAGTTTTATTGTCAACTTGACATAACCTACTGCCCCAAACCTGCAGGAATAAGGATCCTTAATGACAAGTGGAGGAAGCTGGGCTTAAAAATAAAGAAGGTAAGAAATAAAGAAGCCAAAGTAATAGTTGAGAGCAAGAGGTCTTGTATCAGCTGATGACGTATGCCAAGCAAGTTTATTAAGAAGAACAGCAACAGATATACCATCTGCAGGGAGGAAAATGGCTAAGGTCAGAAGAGAGCTAAGTCACACAATGTTGGAAAAAAAAACACAGATCTCAGGCACATTTGCCTTATCCCTGATAACCACAGGCCAGGGGAACGGTCAGGTCCCCAGAAACCACAGCCTTGACTCCTTCAAGGCAATGCCTCTAGCCCTAGACTGGCCTTGCCAAGTCCCCTCTTAAACAAGAACACAGATCTAAAGACACAGAAAATGAAGTTATTTATTAAGCCTTACAAGTTGGATGGTTGAATCAGCCATCAATTTCTGGGGTATATTTTTTAAAATAAAACACATTGAAGGACTGGAAAGACAGCTTAACGATCAGGTCACTCACTGTTTGTATTAGTTAGAATTCTCTAAAGGAACAAAAATTATATATCTATGGATTTGATAGAATGGCTTTTTTATTAGAATAGTATTAGGGGAGCTTACAAGCTGCAATCCAGTAGCTGTTCAGTCCATAAGGCTGGATGTCTCAGCTGGCCTGCTATTCCAAAGAAGTCGGCTCTGATACAAGCGAAGAAGAAGGGAGGGCAATGAGGCAGAGAACAACACTTCCTTCTTCTGTGCCATTATATAGGCTGCCACCAGAATGTATGGCCCGGATTAGGGAGGGCCTTCCCACTTCAGATAGTTCAATCAGGGAAATTCCCTCACAGAGATGTCTGCTGCCAGTGTTTTAGTTAATTCCAGATGTATTCAAGTTGACATCGAAGAATAGTCATCACCCTGCTCTGCCAGAGGATCTGAGTTCGGTCCCCAGAAACCACGCAGGCAGCTCACAATAGCCTGTATCTCCAGCTCTAAGGGGCATGGCACCCTCTCCTGGCCTTCATAGGCACCAACAGAGAGATGACTCACGGTGACACATAAACCATGACAGGACAAAGATTCCCCCCTCCCCATCTTGTCTCAGCTGGAGCCATCCTTAGTTTAATATGAAACTGACTCCCTTTCCTACCACCATGAAGAAAGGTCACATGGGAAAGTACCCAATCCTGTTCTAGAAACTCAGGTTGAACATCCCGCTGACTGCATGTTTTTGGCTTCAGTTAAAATGCTTGCTTGCTCCCCACCACATATCCCCACGACTGCCAACAAAAATGTAGTTTTTCTCTGTGCTTCGTATTCAAAGGCTCCCTATAATGTGCACTCAGAGAAGAGTTTCTCTTCAGGCAGTCACTGCCAGGCTTAATACAAACTCTGGACTTTGGTCGGGCTAAGTGGTCTTTGGGCTTCTACCCTGCAACAATACAAGAAATACTTTAAAAAATTTAAATACATCGAACCTGATAAAGGTGTTTGATAACCTCAGATTAAATTTTTGACCATTGTAATCTAACCTGGACTAACACTGGTCCTGCCCCTGAGCCGTTACATATAAGTTATCACCCTCACAGACTTCCGAACTTTCATAGATTATGATTTATGAAAAGCCTTCGACATCTCCATCTCTGTAGTGGTTTGAGTGAAAATGTGTACAATAGGCTCATAGGGAGTAGCACTATTAGGAGGTGTGTACTTGTTGGAATAGGTGTAGCCTTGTTGAAGGAAGTGTGTCACAGAGGGTGAGCTTTGAGGTTTCAAGTGCTCAAGCCAGGCCCAGGGTCTCTCTCATCCTGCCTGTCAGTTTAGCTGTAGAATTCTCAGCTACCTCTCCAATATCACGTCTGCCTATATACCATCATGTTCCCTGCCATGATGATAATGAAATATCTGAAATGTAAACCAGTCCTAGTTAAATGCTTTCCTTTATAAGAGTTTCCATGGCCATGGTGTCTCTTCACAGCAAAAGAAACCCTAAGACAACATGAAAAACTTTATATTAACATTTCATAACCACCTTAGCTATGATCATCAGTATAATGCTAGATATTTCTATATTATTCCCATCTGCACTTCCCATATTCTATATTGTTGATTCTATGAAAGTAGAAACTTAGGAGGTCTTACTTTCGCCCATGTCTAATGGTATCTCTTTAGTCTGTCTTTGTGTCTCTCTCTGTCTCTCTGCTCTGTCTGTCTCTCTCTCTGTCTCTCTCTGTCTCTGTCTGTCTGTCTGTCTCTGTCTGTCTGTCTGTCTCTCTCTCTCTCTCTCTCTCTGTGTGTGTGTGTGTGTGTGTGTGTGTGTGTGTGTGTGTAGCTTTGCCTTGTCTGGAACTCACTCTATAGACCAGGCTGACCTCTAACTCAGACATCTACCTGATCTACACGGTGAGTAATAGATAATCTCCTCCAGTGCTATGAATAAAGGCGTATGCCAGCATTACTGGCTTTCCTTATATCTACTTGGTCACAAAATCCCAGCTACTTCACTGCTCCATAGAAGTCCATATTTCTTCTCCATGCTACGGTTCTTTCTGTTTTACCTCTTAACTGATCTCCCTTTTTCTTCCTGGCAGAAGCCAAAAGTACCCTTTTCAACATAAAGTTGGTCCTATTTTCCTAATAATGATATCTCAATGACTTCCCACTACTCTAGGGCAAAATTGGCCTCTATCTGGACTCCTGGGTCTGTCTCTCTAAGCTCTGTGTTCTCATCACATTGGCCTCTCAGGCCCTTAAACTTTGCACCTTTTACTTCTTCGGATAGCTCACCCTCCAAACCCAAGTTCAAGCTCACATAAGTTCATTTTCTCAGAAGACAACAATAGAACATCAATCTGACTCATTCTCAGGATACTCTGGAATCCTTCGTGGGCTTACTTGCCTTTGTCGATCACATAAATCTTGGCTAATTACGCCATCAAGACTCATAACCTACAGCTCCCTGATGACAGTAACTGTATATGTTTCATGCACTAGTCACTTGGGACCCAGAACTCAAATATTTATTGAACAAATAAAAACCCCCATTATTTGAACTTTTCCGGTCACTGGCCAGAATGTGTGCCCTCAAAATGAAGCACAGATTTATCTCGATTACTCTTCTTTGCTGGCTTACTTTTGTTTCTGGGTGCTGTGGAAAAATACTCAGACAAAAGCAAGTCAAGGGGAAAGGGTTTATTTCAGCTCACAGATCAAGGGTATAGGCCATTAGAGCAGAGAATTCAAGGCAACGTAGCTTGAAGCAGCTAGTCATAATCAGGAAGAAGAGAGCAATGGATGCTGTGTTCAGCTCACTAACTCCATTTACAGTCCAGGATCCTATCCCAGAGTACTGTCACCCACAGTGGGTGGGTTTTTCAATTAACATCAAAATAATCCCCCAGGGCAGAGTTAGAGACTGGTCCTAGGAAATCCCAGATTCTGTGAAGTTGACAATTAACATTGTCTTACATGTCATCCAAGTTGCTTTCCTCAGGGGACATTATTGTAGGAGCACTAATTTTTGGAGAAGACATTTTGTCTTAGCCAACTATGTTATGATAGAACCTAGATAATCAGAATTAGGTTGTTAGACAGTGTTTCTTAGTAAGGCTGTCTGGTCTTAACTTTGCTGAATAGTTAACTGAATCACTTTTTGCTGTCATCCCAACTTGGGTTAGGTGAATGGTAGAGTTCAGATTATAGAATCCAGAGGTGGCAGATATCTGTAATAAAATTGTGTTTTCTAGACATAACAGGGCAATTATACATGAACCTACAGTGGTCATGCCAGCATGCATAGGGTCTGAACATGATCAAGCCAGACAAAATCCCAACATGGAAGCAGGTAGTTGTCCCAATGTCCCATCACTAGCACTCATTGGCAGTTCAGGGTCTGGTAGGCAAGAGAGAGTCAGCTCTCTTTAGGATTGCACCACCTGAGAGGCTGTTCATGCTACATTAGATGGCCTCACACAAAGATTCAGTGTCTCTTTTAAAAAGAAAACACAGATACAAACACACACACACACACACACACACACACACACACACACACACACACACCAGCTGGTGGTGGCAAACAACTTTAATCCTAGCCCTCGGGAGGCAGAGGCAGATGGATCTGAGTTCAAGGCCAGCCTGGTCTACATTCTGACTTTCAGGAAAGCCTGAGCTACACCGAGAAACCCTGCCTTGATGAAACAAACAAGCAAGCAAGCAAAACCACCACTGATTTAGGGTCACAGTGCAATAGCAGAATGTCATCCTGGTCCATTGTACTATCACAATGAAGCATCAACATATCCTAATAAGGCAGTGATGGCACAAGGTAGCATTTTATTCGTGTTTACACTGTTGAAGTGAAGCATTGTGACATCCATGGACATTAAAATATTAGAATTGAGCATTGTGCTGTCACAGTAAAACACTATGAAGACATAATAGGTTTTGTAATGTTAGAATGACACAGGGATGTCACCTTAGAAAGCTGTAATGTCCTAATGGACAATGATAATGTCACAAAGGAGCATTGTAACGTTCTGTACCACATTATGTTGGCACAATGTGGGTAATGTGCTGTCCCAGTGGGGTATTTTATGTAAAAATGGAGCTCTGTAATACCATAATTCATATTCTGATGGTACAAGTGGACACTGACACTATAATAGCATTTGGGCGGCATATTGAAGTATAGCTAGCATACAAAACCATTAAATTATCAGAATTCTCCTTTGTGGTGTCACATTAGAATATTTTGTTAGCATATTGGAGAATTGTAATGTCACTATGGGGGCATTAACATATCAAAATTAAGCATTAACATACCATAATTTGTCTTATGACGGCACACATGGGCACAATGTCAGGATGAAATATTCTGGTAGCACAATGAAGCTCTGTGATGGCATAATGAAACATTGTAATGTTACAGGTTATCATTATTTGTAAACAGATTTTTATAATTATGATGCACAATTTAAAAATTGTGATTTGGGTCCAAATGATTACTTTTAATTAATAAATAAACTCAAATAAAAAAATTATTTAGCATTTTGATGGCATGTTTTAGCTTTCTGATGTCACAGGTTCTTAATAAACAAAACTAGTTGCAAGGTGACATAAAACAGAATTGTAATGACATAATATATTATTGTGGTGGCAGAAGGAAGTATTGTGGTGTGAAAATTAAACAATGTGATGTCTCATTTTTACATTATGATGACAAATTGGAGCAGTGTGATATCACAATTCAGTACTGGGATGGCAAAATGGAACTTGCTAACATTGTAATTCATCATTCTGATGTCACGATTTAGTATTGTGGTGTTAAAGTCAGCATTGAAATGCATGTGAAGCATTGTCGTCTTACAACGCAGCCTTAGGATGCCACAGTACTGTACTTTGATGTCACGGTGTAGCATTGAGATGGCAAACTGATCTTTATGATGATACAGTATACTATTGTGAGACACAATACAGAATTGTAACATCCCAGTGTAGCATTGTTCTAGGATTATGGATCTTTGTGATGGAGAGCTTTGTTGACAAATTATACTATTGTGATGGCAAAATGTAACATTGTTTCACAACAATAGAATATTGTGACATCATAATTTGGCAATACAATGGCACATGAAACACTTGTTAATACCCGAATTCAGTATTGTGATTGCAAAGTAGATAGTTTGATTATGCAATGTGGTTATGGCAGAAAAAAAGCATTGTGATAACACATTTCTGCATTGTGGTGACAAAATGAACCATTGTGACGCTGTTCTATACTGCTGTGATGGCCAGATGCAGTGAATTTTTGTAGTGGCATAATGCAATATCATAATGTGATAAATCAGCATCGTGATGACATTACCCAGGACAGTGATGGCACAGTGGCGTTCTTTGATGTCATAAGACCACATTATGATACCAAAATTGAGAAGTGTGTTGTTATTAATCCAACATAGAGACGGCACAGTGGAGCTTTTTGATGTCACGAGACCACATTACAATACCAAAACTCAGAAGAAGTGTGTGGTTACAGCTTACCATTTCCATAGCACAGTGGAGCATTGTGTTGGTGCATTATTCTATTACATTGCCCTAACGGAGCCTTGTGATGTCAAAACTGACCGTTAGGAGGGTTCAAAAGAGAACATTTGTTGTAATTTAGGAGTGTGGTGACACAATGGAGCATTCTCACATCACAACAGAGTGATGTGGCGTCGCATTGAAGCCGTGCGATGGCACACTGGGGCACTATGAATGCACACTATGTTGAGGAGATGCTGGTGTCTTGTAAGCTGATGGAGGATTGGGACGATGGCGAACGCTGTGTTGACTTACACAGTTGTGCTGCCACAATGTACCGTTGTTATGACATTGTGGACTGTTGTCTTTATGCAGGTGAGGGCTGGCATAGGCAAGGCCCATGATTGGACAGTAAAAAGTAAAGCGGGGACAGAGTTTTGGTAAAGGGAGAGAGAGGGAAAAGGAGAGAACCAAGATGGAGGCAGAGAAGGATCACCCAGATCCGTGTAGCCTTACATGGCCACAGGTAGTTGTGAATATTTCTTAAGGGCTAGATTTCTATAGGTCAATCTATCTTATCTAGGTGGCTGGTTTATATCATTATCTATTGGTTGTGAGTTTACTGTGTGGATGTTTTGTGGAATGAGAATTTAAGTTATAGATCCGATTGCTAAATTACAAGCATCTGGAGTTTTGATCTTGGGTTGCTGGGAGTTAATACTATAACCATTAGGGATGGGTGCTGGGAATGTAAACAGAGCAGTGGCAGAGAGCTGCGAAAGGGTAGCCACTGCTGGGGCCAGGGGATGGTTGCTGGGAATGTGAGCAGAGTTCGAAGAGAGCCACGAGGTAGGCAGTCTGTGTATGAAACTGGCATGGCAGAGACCCACCTTGGGACTAGATGGATAGAACGGTTGGTGCCAGGCTCAGACAGTAGCTGGCGGCAACATGGGATAGAGACTGGAAGCTTAGCAGATGAGACACTTTGCTGACCGAGATGAAAATACCCTACTAATGCCGTAAGGCTTGACAATGCGGGCAAGTGAGGGTATTTTTAGTATTTACCGCAACATGACATAATACAGCATTGTGCTAACAACTGTTAAAATTCAGTAGACACAATGGAACTTTGTGATATTACAAGGCCACATTGTCATACAATGTGCCATACCACAAACTTTAACTTTAGCCATTGCAATAACTAGCCTCGGCCTAGTCCTATCTCTAAACAAAACAATAACTGTATTAACAAACCCTCACACGATCTCAGACCTAATGGTAACCCTTTACTATCTGTACTGGTTTGAATATGCTTGGCCCAGGGAATGACACTAATAGGATGTGTAGCCTTGTTGGAGAAAGTGTGTTACTATGGGGGAGGACAATGAGACCCTCCTCCTAACCACATGGGAGCCAATCATTTCCTGGTGGCCTTCAGATGAAGATGCAGAACTCTCAGCTCCTCCTGACCCATGCCTGTCTAGACGATACCCTCCCACCTTAATGATAATGGACCGAACCTCTGACCCTGTAAGCCTACCCCAATTAAATGTTGCCCTTATAAGAGTTGCCTTGGTCATGGTGTCTGTTCTCAGCAGTAAAACCCTAAGAAACCTTCCCAAGTTAGTTTTCATCATAATACTCTAGGACAGAAACAGAAAAATGAACAAGACTACCATTCTAGTTTCAACCTTAAACAAACTTAACATTAAACTCTAGACCTAACCATAAGCAATTACTCAAACCAACCCCCTAACACCAACCTTACCACTAAGCATAAGCATAAACTCTACCCCTAACTCTAATATTAGTCCTAACTCAAACTCTAACCCTAAACCAAGTACTATCATCAGATCAAGCCCTAATGTAAATTGTAGATTTAGCTTGCACCTTAACCAAGTCCCTAATGTACCCAACACTGACAATAAATAGCCTTAGACTTACACTAAAGTTTAACCCTAAACCACCCAAACTGTAGATATACTAATATGTAGATCCTAATATGAACTCTACTTCTTGCCCTAACCCTAACTTTTCCCTATACTTGTTAAAGCCTAGTCTTAATCGAACCATAAACATGCTATATACATTAATAACCTTAATCCAAACCCAAACTTAACCCCTAACATTCACCTTCTCCCCAACTTTAACCTTAATTCTAGCCTATCCCCAATCCTAAACCTTACTATATGTAATCTTAGCTCTAAACCATCTAATCCATAGCTCTATTACCCTAACACTAATATTAACATTTAATATAACTACAGTCATTACTCTATCACTAACCCAATAACCCTAATTTTGAATTCTAGCCCTCATGATAACTATGATTCTCTCAATCTAATTTAACCATGGTACTAAATTCTACCTGTCACACTAGATGAACCCTGTATCTAACCCAATTTCAAAAACTCATCTTAACTAAAATCCTAATGGTAACATTGGCCCTAACACTAACCTCAAACAGAAAGCTAAGCTTTCTTACCCTAGTTCTAACACACACTTACCCTAAATCTAATTCTAGCTACCAGGCAAACCCTAACACTAAGCCTACCACTAAGCCTAGCTTTATCCCTAGCCCCAATCACAGATGTAACTTTAAAACTAACCCCTCATATCCTGACTCTAAACTCAACCCTAACCCCAAACTAAATCTAACCTCATCTCTAACCTTAATCCTGACCCTAATCCTAACCTTTACTCTGTTACATCTAACCCTAACCCTAAACTTAATCCTAGCCTTTCTCAAACTTTAATCCTAAACAGTAACTCCATGATCATTCATTAATACTAACATTAACACTGGCTGTGGTGGTTTGAATATGCTTGGCCCATGAGAAGTAACACTAGCAGGAGGTGTGGCCTTGTCAAAGTTAAGTGTGATGTTCTTGGAGGAAGTGAGTCACTATAGAAGTAGACTTTGAGGTCCTATGCTCAAGCTCCACCCAGTGCAGAAAAGCCATGAACCTAAGATTTACCCTAACCCTAATCATAACCCTAGCTCTCACACTAAACCTCATTCCATTCCTAACAGAATCTTGAATGTCAACTTAAACCTAGCCTATAGTCTAGCATTAACACTATCCTAACTCTAACCCTAACAATGGCTTAATCTTTGCCCTGACCTAATCCTACACTAGTCACGACAATAGCACTATACATAACTCTAACTTTCAGCCTAACCCTAACAGTAATTGCCTAAACCCTCACCCTACCCTTTACCCTGGCATTAACCTAACCCTATCTAACCACAATTCTAATACTACCCTACCCCTAACACCAATTCCTAATTCTAAACATAACCTTAAAAGTATTCCTGACTTTAACCATAATCACAAACCCAAAATTAACCCTATAGCTACCTTTCTAATTGTATTCCTAATATAACTTAACCTCTCATCCTAAACTAGCCTCTAAAATTATCTTTTATTTGCCTCAGTCTTCTAACCTAGGAGTAGTCCTGGAAGCTTCTGGCCTCTGTACAATCTTATCTAGGCCTAGAATGTTTGGCCAAGCTCACCCTTTCTACCTTTTTCTGAACTCTTGCTAGCTAGCTCAACTCAGCTATTCTGGTTTGAACTCCTCTCCTAGCTGACTTACTCAATCTGGCTTTTCTCTCAGCTTCTGAATTGCTCTGCTGTCCTCAAACTAACTTAAGTAATCTTTTCTAATCTTCTGGATCCTTCTCATTCTCTGGCCCGTTCTGTCTTCACCTTTGTCTAGCTTGTTCTCTCTTCAACCTGTCTCTACAAAACTCTCCTGGTAATGCTGCTTCCTTTTTCTCTCCCTGTGCTGCTCTACTCTCCCTCTCAGTTCTACTGTTCCTCTCCACATACATTTCTGTACTGCACTCTCTTTTTCCTGGGCTGTCTGTCTCTCCCTTAAGTACCTTCTTTTTTTCCCACTCTTCTTGTGAGAGTTGGGCATATCCTGTTCTGTCAAATCTTTCTCTGATTCTTCACATTGCCACTCAATTAGACATCAATTTCAAATATGGGTAATTCCTTCTGAAAACTAATTTTACCTACCTGTACTCAATCCAGAGGGATTAAAGGTGTGTGTTAAGGGCTGAGCCACATTCTAACTAGAAACAGGTTCAAATATCCTGTGATACTAACCTATAAACTAACCCTAACTCCAATACTCACCTAGATCTTAGCCTAGATCTAACCTTAGCCCCAACACAATGCCAACTCAATACTTAACATGAACCCCAAACCTTAACCCTAATATTAACCAGGCCTTAACCCAAGCTATGTCCAAACTCTAATACTAACCTTAACCCTAAAACTATTCCTAACCTCAGCCCTAAACCTATGCCAAACCCTCACCCTAACAGTAAGTCCTAACCCTAATCCTAGTACAATTACTAAACTTACCGCTAAACTTAACCTCATTCCTAACCAAAAACATGACTCTAACCAGGACCCTTACAATGAAGCTATATCTAGCTTATCAATCAATAATTCTCACCTTACAACTATTCACAAAAATCCTAAACATATCACCAAACTTAACACTAACTCTAACACAAACAGTCCTCTAGCCCAAATCATAACTCTAATGATCAATTAAGTTCTAGTACTCTTGCCAACAATAACCTTATCCCTATCCATACCACGAACCCCAACTCTAAAGCTCATCTTGTTCTTAACTCTAACACTATCCTAATCTACTTCTACCCCTTATTCTAACTCAGAACTAACACTAACTTAACCTTGGCATTTTCCAGACAGCACTGAGTGAGGGATATCTCTCAGGACAAATGGCACAAGCGCTGCCCTACCAAAAGAAACAGAGCTGGGATGGCCTGCTGTCAACACTAAGATTGGCCTTTGGTGTATACACAAAGTCTGAGTTTAAGGAGGCAGTAAGGAGTATTGTGCCCTAGGATGGCGTGTAAGGGAATTTTACTGGAGCTCTAGGGGTTTTACTTGCTAAACAAGTGTGTACTGTGTGGATCATCACCTGTCAAATAGAAAGGCCTAGAAAGTGAGCTGAGGCAGGATTAGAGGTGGGAAAGAGCTAGGATTCTGGGAAAGAGTCAGGTACAGGAGATTTGTCATGAACACTGATGAAAACAGACCTGTGAACCTGAGAGTAGTTTAAACAGGATAACTAAGTTATGAGCTAGTGGAAACAAGCCAAAGCTGATGACCTAGGCCTTTGTTCATAGAAACGAAGTCAGTCATTATTTTGGGAACTTGTGCTAGGTGGAAATGCCCACAATTACAAGTATTTAGCATGACTACAAATATCGTTCCCACCATCTAAAAGATTTGATCATTTTTTTTAATTATCCCTAACACTTTACAATGAAATGAGTTATTGAATTAAAGCTCTTTCACTACCAAGATAAGGCTTTAAAACACAGACTTACTTTTCTCTTTGATCCTTACATGGTTTTTACACAACAATCTTTTATGATTCAGTTTACCAAAATAGGTATAGCTTAACAATGCTAGTAAAAACAAGGTTAGTAATATATCTTTAAATCAGTTTCTGCTAGGCTGAATAGACTAATAGACATATTTTTAAGACAGTGATTCTCAATTTTTTAAAAATATTAACATTTTAATATTCAAGTTCTTTGTCAGACTGCATAAGGTCAACATTTTATTGCATTATAAAATAGGAATTTTTCAGTCTCTGGCGTTCAGTTGTGGTCCTAATTTTTAGTTTTTTATTTATCCATTCATCCACTGTAGAGAGCGGCACGGCGAAACAAAGATGGCGCCGACATCCAGCCTTGTCTGGATGTCGACAACTTACTGCACATGTGCAGGCTTGTCCCCTTGCTAGGGCAGCCATACGATGAGATGTAGGGCGCCCTCCAGTGGTGCACAACGGTACTGCACATGTGCGGTTTTTGCACCAGGTGTCAGTTGACCGTTAATATGCTAATGGGGTGATTCATTCTCCGCCAATCCCTGGAGGACAAGTAGTGGGGTGATCCATGCCCCACCAATCCCTGAGAGATAATTAGCATACTGTTGTGTATATAAGTCGAGCGACTTTGCTGCTCGGGGTCCCCTGTCCCTGTTCAAGAGAGCTGTAACACTAAGAAGAGCTGTAACACTAAGAAGAGCTGTAACACAGTAAAGGCTTGCTCGCAGAAGAATCCTGTTGCCACGCGTTGTTCTTGCTGGCGGGACATTGGGTGCGAGACAATCCACTACAATAAAACATCTGATAAATTTTAAAATGTCCCAATGGCTTTATAAATTAAAGCATTTTAAAAAGCTGTTTATAAAATATAGTTTTAAAACTTTCTGCAAAATTTTACTTTCTTTAAAGAAGTTTAAAACCTATCAATTGTTTTTGTAATGTCAAAACAAAATACCACTTTTAAGAGGAAAGACAGAACACAACCATAACGTTTAGTATGCAAAACTAAGTCTTACCAGTGTTAACACAGTGTTTCTAAAATCAATACCAACTAGGTTACTTTTTTTGTTACAAAGTTTGGCTGCCAGCAAGACGAGTTCTTGCATAAGATTGCATCTTTAATATCCCCTCTTTCTGTTCCTTCTCCTCCCCCTTCTCTTCTCCTTCTTCATCTTCCTCTTTTCTTTTTTTGGTTTTTAAGAGGACAGAAATTATATACAAATCTTATCCCAATGTAAAAGTGTCTTCAGAGACCCGTTTCCTTGGCTGGCTTCTCACATGTGCTGCTGTCCAGAATGGCTCCAACCTTGAGTTACCAGTTTTAACTTTTGTTACAGATGAAAGATTTTTAACCATACCTGAGCCCATAATAACCATAACCACAAGCCAATAGTCTATAACGAAGACGTACGGAACACTAGAAACTCATCAATTATGACCAGAAACATGTTGTGGCCACACACATTTATATATTTAAAATAGAGACAAAACTTTGCTTATGTCCTCCAGCTATAATTTCAAGGGAGCAGCATCTTGCTACCTGCCGAATTAAATTCTCATGGGCACAGTGATTTTGTAACAGGAATAACCTCCAGCTTCCTTACAGGAAAAAGCTGAGGGGCTGCTGGTGCTCCTTTAAAGAGTAGCACCAGCAGGAAGCAGGGATTCACTAGTGGTGATCAGCTCCTAGCTGCAGATGCAGGGCTCCAAGGTAGTCCCAATTCAGCCCTTTTTTTTTTTCCTGAACATCCTTGAGATTCATTAAGACTAAGTCAAAGGGTGAATGGCCAACAGTTTGGTCCATTTTTCCAAATATGAAAAAGATTAACAATGAAACTAAACTATAGACACATTAGACATAGCAAGTGTTCCCCAGTGGAAACCAGTGAGGTGCCAAGACATCTCCTGTCCACCTCTGACACCTATTGAAAATGGAAGTTTTATGCAAAAGGGCTTCATTTTGGTTCCTTCTTATAAAATGTTTTCCTTTGTAAGAGTTGCCATGGTTGTGGTGTCCCTTCAGAGCAATGAATCCCTAAGACAGAGTAACGACTTAAACTACACCTAATACTAACTATAAGCATAACCCTAGTCCTACTCTGTAGCCCAAGACCCCTAACCCAGACTCCTAACTCTATCCCTCACGCCAACCTAATCCCTAAACCCACAGAATTCAAGAGACTTTGTTTTTTCAAATGTGTATTTTGAGCGTTCTTGTAAATAAAACAGACCACGTAGTTGTAATTTTATTAGCTTATACATTGGTCCTCAACTCTATTTCATGGATCTATGGATCTATTTTTGTGCCCAAATTATGCTGCCCTTATTACTACAGAATACTACAGCATTATTACTCTGTAGTATCACTTAAAATCGGACATGAGAAAATCTCAAAGTGTATCCTTTTTAAGATTTATAAGTGCATAGCATTCATGCATGTGTATGCGCCATGTATGCCCAGTACCCCTGAAGGCAGAAAAAATGGTGTCACTTCCTCTGGAGTTAGAGTTGGCTAGAAGCCACTATATGGGTGCTAAGAACTGGACTTGATCTCTGCGAAGTGCTCTTAACTGCTAAGCCATATCTCAATTATCCATTATTATTGTTCATGACTTCTTTGGCTATTGAGGTATTGTGAGTGTGCTTCCACATTAATTTTAGGATTATTTCTGCAAAGAGGCGTTTTTAATTTTATTGAGATTACTTTGAATCCATATTGTTTTGGTAGGATAGCCATTTTTACAATAGTGATTCTTTTGATCCATGAACACAGAAAATCTTTTCATCTTCTAGTACCTTCTTTAATCAATTTGGTTTAAACTTTGATTATTTTCACTGTAAAGATCTTTTACAACCTTAGTTTTATTCCAAGGTGTGTTTTGGTTTTGTTTTGTTTCACCTTAAAGATTATAGTGAGTGGGGTAGCTTCCTTGATTTCTTTCCCAGTATATTTGCTATTGGTGTATATGGAAGACTCATTTTTTATATATTATTTTTGTACTCTCCCAATTTGCTGAAAGTGTTGTCAGAGTTTTCTGATGGTTTAAGGTTTATATTCATCACCTGCAAACTGTACTTTGTCTTCTTCCTTTTTCATCCTGTGCTTCTCTTGTCTTAGGTCTAGTTAAGACTCAAGGATCATATTGAGTGGAGAAACTGGACACCCTTCTCTTGTTCCTGATTTTCACGGAAATGCTTTGTTCTCTAATATTTGTTATAGGTTTGTGACAGACAGACATTATTTTGATGTATATTCCTTCTACTGAGTTTCTTCAGGACTTTTAGTAAGACAGTGGATCTTCTCAGAAAGCCTCTTCTGCATCTATTGAAATGACCCATGTGATTTCTGTCCTTGAACCCATTTATGTAATTTATAACATTAAATTACTGACTTATACTGAACCATGCCCGCATTTATCCCATTTTGGTTTAATTTTAAGTCAAGTGTGTCTAGAAATACAGACATTTCTTTAGATTTTCCAGTTTTATAGAATATGTCTTTAAGGTATTAACTAATGACTTTCTCAATTTCATTGGTATCGATCATAATGGCTCTCTGTTCACCTCTAATTTTATTAATTTGGTTTCTGTATGCCATCCAGATTCATCTAAGGAGTTGACAACATTGTTTAACTTTATGAAAAACTTATACTAATTTCATTCTCTTGTAATAAAATACTGTCCAAAAGCAACTTGAGAAGAAAAGGATTTATTTCATCTTGCACTTCTAGATCACAATCCATCACTTTGGACAGTCAGGATAGGAACTCAAGCAGAAACCACGGAGGAGTCCTGACGGCTCGGAGGAGTCCTGATGGCTCGTCTGTTCTCTGGCTTGCTCTTTTGGTCATGTTCAGCTAGCTTCTTCTGAGATAGCCCAGGCTCACCGGCCTAAGGATGCAGTGGGCTGGGTTACCCCACATTACATTTTGGTAACTAAGATCAGGTATGGGAGGGAAGCAGGATTGGTGAGATGTGAAAAGTGGCAGGGAAAGAAACCTTGGGGTGCTACAGGCTGACAGATACAGTTAATGAAGAATAAGTATATACTTACTATAAGTTAGTTAAATATAAGTTAACCAAGTATGTAAGTTAACTATGGAAAGTTATACAGATTGTTATGTGTGTTTGCCTGTGTGAGTTCATGTGCACCACAAGGACAGGTGTCCATGAAGTCCACATAAGTACAGCCCTGGAAAGTTATAAACAAAGTACAAAGGTGGCAGTAGAGGTGTCTTTACAAGACCTGGATTGGTTAACCACTAATCACCATCTCTAACTCCTGTTCTAGAGAACAGGATGCCCTCTTCTGACCTCTGTAGATGTGATATCAGGAAAAACACAGACATAGGGTTTTTGCACAAAAGAAGGGATGTAAGTATGAGATAAGACAAGACATACAATGTGCTCGCTTCAGCAACACGTATACTAAAATTGGAACAATACAGAGAAGATTAGCCTGGCCCCTGTGCAAGGATGACATGCGAATTCATGAAGCATTCTGTATTTTTTTTTTAAAAAATACATAAATAAAAGGGGATGGAATGTAGGTGAAGAGAGCCCTTGGGTGAAAAAATATACAGAATAATCCTAGAACCTAACAACACAACACAAAGTGTAAGCAAGCACTGCTATGAGGGATATGCATTAGAGGTTGCATAAGAAGAACTTAAATATTCACAGAATGAGACTGGTGACACAGCTGCACTGAGTTGAAAGGTGCTTCTCAGATATTTTTTTTTTCCTAGCAAGTTGTACATGGTACAGTAGTCTGTGTTCCGGGTGTCTCTGTCATGTGGGGGAACACTTGTAAATTCTTTCCTAGTATATCCCCCAGAATCCATTTTGACCCCTTCCAATCCTGCAAGCTCCATGTACACAGAGCATCACTTCTCACAGTTTCTACTGCTCTCTCAGAAGGCTTGTTTGGAAGACAGAATATGCTGCTGCTCCACAGTAACCTTTAATCTTATCCTAAACCTAATTTCAATCTCTTACTCCAATACTAAACACACCTAACATCCCAAATGCTAACACTAGTCCTAACCTGACTCACTGAATTAATTCTACCCCTAATCCTACTGTAACCACAGCTAATACTATCACTACTCCAAACTCAACCAATCCCCTCTGATCCCAACCCAAACCAATGATACACAACACAGCAGCTCATATTCGACCACACTTATCATTATCTCTTAGCCATACACCATTAATCCCTAATGCAAAATCTAAATGTAAATCTAAAACTTTAACCCCTAACCCTAGTGCCCAACCGCAAGCCTTACCACCATTATTTACCATAACCCTTAACGGTAAAAATCCTAAACCCTATGCGAACTCAATTTCTCCTCCTCTAATTCTAAACCTGATCTTTAATCTTAACTCTATCTCTCGCTATACTCTGGCCTCCAAATAGAAGAAAATAGACCCTCCCAGTATCAACGTGACAGTGGCAAACTTTTATTTGGCCACTCTTCACACCGAACAAATCAGCTTCTGGTTATATTGCTTCTCTTTATACACACACAGACATAAAATGACTGTAAGTTAAAACATCCTTAAAAATAAATCCATTTTAAAAATTCTTGAGTAAACATAATTTTACTATTTATTAAAGATGAAAGCAAATTTTCACACTAATCAGATGAGGCTTATTTTTACAAACAAATTTTTTTTCTTTTTTTTCCGGAGCTGAGGACTGAACCCAGGGCCTTGCACTTGCTCTACCACTGAGCTAAATCCCCAACCCCTTTTACATACAAATCTTACCTGAATGTGGCACTTGCCTTTAATCCTAGCAAGTACTCACGAGGCCAAGGCAGGTGAATCGCTAAATTCAAGGTCAGCCTGGTCTACATACTGAGTTCTGGGTCAGAGCTACTTTGTCTCAAAAAGAAAAAAAAAAAAAAAAAAAACAAAACCCGTAATATTTTAGAATGCAAAATATAGAAACCCAAGTTGTCCAGAGTTGAAATCATCAATGCTGAGTGCCCAATACATAAATGAGTACAAAATGGCAAAAGTACATTTAGAACCATTTTAGAAACTATGGTATAATCCCAAACCAAATAATCCTAAACTAAAATTCACTACAACTTTATAAAATACATATTGGTAAGTTACAGAGAAAATTCTAAAATCAAGCTTTCTAATACAATATAGTCTAAGTTATACTAAATTCTTACTTGCATACTGATGAGTGTCTAGAAAAGTACAAAATTTTTTTAATTTTGCAAAGTGAAAAAGTTTTGAACTAATGTACTGAGCCAAATTTTTTACAGACAAAATCTAAGTCTAAAGTGTTTATAAAGTTACTAGTAATGATCTTAGCGTACAGTACTGTCCTTAACATCGACTAAACAATAACTCACTCAGAGCAGCACCTAGTCCAGAAGACTCCAAGTATAGCACTCGCCTTTCTAACCATTATCCTTTCACATATATACACCAAATACTTTCAGTTTCCTAAATATGTAGTTGTCCTCGCCTAAAATCAGCAGTAAAATGCACTACCCATGTTTGGAGCAGTATGTAATATATTTGTGATCGCTGATATCATCTTTAAAAGATCTAGAATCCCCTGGGAGATGAGCCTCAGGGTTTGCCTGTAAGGGATTTAAACTGAGACAGGAAGACCCACCCCGAAGGAGGTAGCATTATTCCATGGGTTTGGGTTCCAGACTGTATAAAAGAGAGAAAGCTAGGTAATCATGGTCACACATTGCTTTTTTTTGACTATAGATACAGTGTGGCAAACGGTCACTAGTTACTCCTGGACTAACTTCTGTGACATGTCAAACTGTGACAGCTTAACTTCTTGGCCAAAAGAAACCCTTCCTAGCTTGTTTTTCTTGGAACATTTTATCACAGCACCAGGAAAAGGAACAGAAGACACAATGATCTTCACTTATAAAATTGTCCAAAAATGTATCTTATCACAAACTATCTCTACTGTTGAACACTTAATGTCTGCCTCTCTAAAAGAAATGGCAACTCATTCTCTTGGGATTCTTATTCTTTTGAGTACTGAGGACTGAACTTACAGTCTCATGCTTGCCAGCTAAGTATTCTACCTAATTAGCAACACACCCAGTACTCTTCAACTTTTGATTGAAAAATAGGGCTTATGTTGCTTGGGCAGGTCCTGAACTTGCGATTCTCCTCCATCAGCCACCTGAGTAACTAGCACTATAGGGCTGCACCACCATTCCTTCTGTGATCACTAGTAATTGCAAATCAAACACAACCTACTCCTAACCTATATAATATTCATATTACAAAAATCTGAGCATTATAGGCTAATTTGCATGAGGATTTTAAGATACATATGGTTTACACCAATAGTCTTCATGACTTTTAGTGTAGTTAAAATTTTTACAAACTTTACTTTCCAAACTATTTTCAATCCAACATTTATTCTTATACGAGCTACCTCTATTTGCACTATCATGTGTGTATTCCAGATGATACATGAAAAATCAGGTATCCTTACATTATATTCATTCCAAAGGTATTCCACCAGAGATGTTCAAGTCTTCAAATGGAACCAAACATCTTTTGTTTTTTGAGGCCGGGTTTCTCTGTGTAGCCCCAGTTGTTTTGTAACTCACTCTACCCAGTAGGCTGGGCCTGAACAAGAGATCTGCCTACCTTTGCCGCCCCAGTGCTGGGATTAAAGTCATTCACCACCATGTCAAGCTTGGAACTGAACATCTTAATTCACTATTATTGATAGGTCCTTCTTCAGTAGTCTATGATTAAAAACGCCACCACCACCACTTGTTTTATACCACCAGAATTTCTTCCCAGGAGTTACTTTTAAACACTACAAAAAAAATTGGAAAGTCTAAAAATTTTTGCTCACTGTCAACATTCATGGGGCCTTTTCTCCAGCATGAGTTTTTCCATGTCTTTGAAGGGATCGGTGACATCTAAAGGTCTTACCACACTGTGTACATTCATACGGTTTTTCATGACTATGAGTTCTTTCATGTCTTTGAAGGGAACTGTGACACCTGAAGGTTTTATCACATTGTTTACACTCAAAGGGTTTTTCTCCTGTATGGATCCTTTCGTGTACTTGAAGAGAAGGGAGCCGCCAGAAGGCTTTACCACAGTCTTTACATTCATAAGGTTTTTCCTCAGAATGAGTTCTTTCATGTAATCGAAGGGAGCTCTGAACTCTGAAGGCCTTACCACACTGTTTGCATCCATAAGGTTTTTCTCCAGTGTGCGTCCTTTCATGTCTTTGAAGAAATGACGGATAAATGAAGCTTTTACCGCATACCTTACACTCATAGCGTCTCTCTGCAGAATGAGACCTTTCATGCATTTGAAGTAAGTATCGAGAAACAAAGGACTTACCACACTGTTTACAGTCACAGAGATTTGTTTCAGCTTTCTTTCTTTCCTGTATAGGATTACTAAGACTGAAAACTTTATCATGCAGGTTACATTCATCAGGCTTTTCATGAGTGTGAGATAGTTCATGTACTTGAAGACTGCTGAGGACTGTGAAGGCTTCACCACATTGTTTACATTCATGTGGCTTCTCTCCAGTGTGGGTTCTTTCATGTAGCTGAAGGGAACTTGAACAACTGAGAATTTTATCACACTGCTTACATTGGTAAGCTTTTTCTTCAGTATGAGCCCTTTCATGTACTTGGAAATAATTGAATCTTCTGACGGTTTTATCAAATTGCTGACATTCGTAAAGTTTTTCTCCAGTATGAGTTAGTTCGTGTAACTGAAGAGCACCAGGACAACTGAGACTTTTACCACACTGTTTCCATGCATACTGCCTTTCTTCAGTGTGAGTTCTTTTATGTATGTGAACATAAGTGAGACTCCTAAATGTTTTACCACACTGTTCACACTCATAGGGTTTTTCATTAGTGTGAGCTCTTAAATGCTTCTCAAGTAAGCAGGGAAAACTGAAGGACTGACCACACCATTTACATGCAAATTTACATGGATAGCTCTTTTTTCTAGTGTGAATCTTTTTATGTCTTTCCAAGGAAGAGGAATAAAAAAAGGCTTTACTACATAGCTTACATTTATAGGGCTTTTCTACAGTATGAGATCTTTCATGCACTTGGAAGGTGCTCCAATCTCTGAAGATTTTACTACATTGCTTACATTCAAAGGGCTTTTCCTCTGTGTGCATTTTCTCGTGTCTTTGAAGGAAAGGAGGACATAGAAAGGCTTTATTGCATATCTTACACGTGTAAGACTCTTCCACAGGATGAGCCCTTGCATGCAAGCGAAGGGAGCTATGGCTTCCAAAGGCATTACCACACTGTTTACATTTATAGGGTCTTTCCCAAGCATGAGTTCTTTTGTGTCTTTGAAGAAAGGGGGAACAAAGAAAGGCTTTACTACATAGCCTACATTTATATGGTTTCTCTCCAGTGTGAAATCTATCGTGTGTCTGAAGTAAATATGGATAAGTGAAGGACTTACCACATTGTTTACAAGCATAAGGTTTTTCCCTCGGATGAGCTATTTTATGTCTCTGAAGAGAAGAGTGACTTCTGAAAGCTTTACCACACTGTTTACAATCATAGTAATTCTCTCCAGTGTGGCCTCTTTCGTGTATTCGCAGGAAACTCTGACATTTGAAGGCTTTATCACACTGTTTACATGCATAAAGTTTTTCTCCATTGTGAATCCTTTCGTGAACTCGAAGGGAACTGGAAGAACAGAGGGTTTTCCCACATTGCTTACACTCGTAGGGTTTCCCTCCAATGTGAGTTAATTGGTGTAACAGAAGTGAACTCTCGTGTCTAAAGGACTTTCCACACTGTTCACACTCATAGCTTCTTCCTCCAGGATAAACTGGCTTTTGACTCGGAAGGGAACTGGAAGAACTCAGAGCTTTTCTGGACTGTTCACATTTATAACATTTGTCTTTACTGTCGGTTCTTCCATCTACAGAAAGAGAACAATGGCAAACGACGGCCACTCCACATGGTTCATAGGATGTTTCGGCGCTCTGACTTTGGGGCTGTATTCCCCATGAACCTGGAAAATAAAAAGATTTTGAAAACATTTCGTTTTCATAAGGTATCATTACATATTTGTGAGTTTAAGATTTTTTTTTACATTATTTACACTTATATTGCCTCTTACCGTATTTGTGTTCAGATGGTTTGTCCCCTAAGTGAGACATGATGTGCTCACTAAAGGATAAATGACACGTGAAAACTTTGCCACACACACCACATTCAAGTTGTTTTACTCCAGTAGAAATGTTAGTACTCCTACGGAAATTTGGTATCCAGGTAAAGGTTTCTTGAAACTGACCACCTTCTTTATGCTCGCAAATTGCATCTATCATGTAACTTCTGTAAAAAAGAATAAACATGTTAGCAATGGCTGCTTCACTAACAACTGCCTGCTTACTAGTAGGTGTTGTACTTACTCTAGTCAGAAAAGGAAACCGGATGCTTTTGCCACCTGAATAGTCTCACAGAAAGAACTAATGATCTACACTATCTGCACAAAGAGCTACTATCAAAACAGCCCCATCCAGGCCAGAGAGATGGCTCAGCCATTAAGAGCACTGGCTTCTTCTCTTCCAATTCCCAGCATCCACATGGTGGCTCACAACCACCTATGACTCTAGGCCCATGGAATCCAATGCTGTCTTCTCGTGTGTAGATGTGTCTGCAGACCCATATACCCATGTATGAGAAATACATAAGTAAATAAATCAAATATATATATATCAATCATTGCTCTGAGGTATTTCTATCCTGTGAAACTGGTGATACTGCTGAATGCTTTACCATCCTTCCAGCTCCTTTTGTTTTACTTTTCATAACATGTTTAAGAGTTTCTCAAGGAAAACTTTCTTCTACATGTATATGAAAATTACCTTAGGTATCTCCAAGAATGTCTGTACTGCTCTTCAATGTTCTGGTCTTCCCATTTGATGCCTAAAATCAAGATTATACCCCCACATCACAAATTATTAGAAATAACAGAAAAATGAGTTTCTTGGTTTGACATACACTGGGCCCATTCCTGTTCATTGATTTCTTCCCTTTCCAAATCAAACAACCAAGGAACACTTGTTCCTGTTCAAAATAAACAGTGGCTTTCTTACCTATCGAAGCAAGGTTATTGCAGGTTTCCAGCATCACATCTCTGTATAGTTTCCTCTGAGAAGGATCCAGCAAAACCCATTCTTCCTGGCTGAACTCCACAGCCACATCTTCAAAGGCCAAAAACTCCTAAACATCCCGAATGTATACAGAAGAGAACACATGAGACTAACAGATCTAGAGGTTTTATACTCAATTGATAAGATGTCCATATAACTTTTTAGTATTCAGGAATTTATTCAATGAAATTGAAATTCTAATGCTAGCCCTGAGATATTTTTTTTTAAAAAAAGACAACAAAGAGGTCTAGATCAGCCAGGACTACACAGTGAGACCTTGACTCCATGGAAAGGAAAAGGAAAAAGGCAGGAAGACAGGAAGGAATCAAGGAGAGCACAGTAGGAATACTCTTCATGACTATGCCTAGGATATAAATGTGCTGGTAGGCCATCTCATTTTTTCCTTCTAGAGGGATTTCTAATGCCTATAATAACAGGATTCTGCTGAATGCTATACAGGAAAGAGCCAGCATTAGGAGTCAAGAGGTTGCTTTTACTTACATATTTCTACACACAGAGTGAACTTTTTCTGGTATTAAGGAACCTAAGATTTTGGGAGACGTCCCACTAACATAAATGGTAAGAGCAGTTCTCTTATCCTAAATGACTACATGAACACTGCAATTTTCTGAGCTGTTAGTTTTCTTAATGTTCTATACATTTAGAGGTAGCAAGAAAATTCCCCACCGCCCCCAATGATGTGAGCAATGAGTCTACTGAGTTTCTCTGAAAGATAACACTTCATGCATATTGTCACTTATTAAATGGAGAACTGATTACACCAAGAAAATACATTTAGAAATCTCAAAAGGAATTCATACCATGCAGAATTTACCACAACAAGAATGATTGATGATCCTAACTACAATAAAATCAACATCCATTAAGTAAACAGAAATGCAGAATGAAACAATTAGATGATATGTGTTTTTATAAAGAATGCAATGGTGTCAGGAGTGTTGGCATGTACTTATAGTCCCAGCTACTTGGGAGACCAGTATATAAAATCACTTGCATTCAGGAGTTCAAAGCCAAGCTGTACTCTATTGCAAGGCTTCCACTTCAGGAAGGAAAAAGGTAGTGAATAAATGGGAGGGGGAAGAAAAGAGTGATCAAATGTCATCTCTTCCGGATTATACCTTTATAAAATCACATGAAATTAAAAAAGAAATAAAATAAAGAACAGACTTATAACAAGAGAGAGGCCCAGAGGGCAATGAATGGAAATCTTCAGCTGCAGGGAGTGGGGTGTTGGGGGGAGTCTCTAGGAAGTCCCAGAGACCTGGGGTGGAAGAGGCTCTCAGAAGTCAAAGTGTATGACCTTAGCAGAAATGCCTTACAGTGGGGACATGGAACCCAAAGAGGTCACCTCCTGTAGCAAGGCAGGACCAGCAAGAGAGGGATAAGGACACCAACACATCCACAAAAGCTTCAACCCAAAATCTATCCTGACTAAGAGAAATGCAGGGACAAAGATGGAGGAAAAGACTGAAAGAATGGCTGACCAATAAGCGGTCCAACCCATGGGCAAGCACCAATCCCTGATAATATTAGTGATACTCTGTCATGCTTGCAGGCAGGAGTCTAGCATACCTAATCTCTGAGAGGCTTTACCCAGCAGCTAACAGAAACAGACACAGATACCCATAGTCAAACATGGACTGAGGTCAGGAACTCTTATGGAAGAGTTGGAGGAAGGACTGAAAGCCCTGAAGGGGATGGGAACCCCACAGGAAGACCAACAAAGTCAACTAATCTGAACCCCTGGGAGCTCTGGGAGACTGAGCCACCAACCAAAGAACATACATGGGCTGGAATGAGGCCCTCAGCACATATGTAGCAGACGTGCAGCTCGGTCTCCATTTGAGTCCCCCAACAAAACAGAGGCTCTCCCTAAAACTGTAGCCTTACTGTGGTATCCCAACAGAGCTGCTTTGTGTAGCCTAAGGGGGAGGGATGTGCCTCATCTAGCACTCCTCTTAGAGAAGGGGGAGGAGGATAGCGGGGAGGGAGTATGGGAGGAGAAGGTGGGACGTAAATAAATAAATTTAAATTTAAAAGCTGCAACTTATCAGTAACTTAACTTTCTACTAATCCAAATGCTTAGAAACTGTCAGTCTTCTAAACAATAAAGTGATGGTTTGCCTAGCACACAGTAAAGACTTTCATACCATGCAGACACAAAGGGACAAAATAAAAGCAAATCTCCACATTTTGAAGATTTCATGGCACTTTATTTAGTGGCACTAAAAAAACGGCCAGCTTTATTTTAAAAATGCAAAATTTACTACTCTACAAGATAGGGTATTCATATATCTACCTTGATATCAGATATGGACCACACCATAAGGAACCAAGTCATCCTTCACCCTCTGATCTATGCAGCTCCCTCTGTGGGCTGACTGCCTCCTTGAAGTATTTCAATAACCTCTGTCTGTACGTGTCTTTGAGAATCCTTTTGACTGTCATCGGCCTTCCAGGTGTTGTTTTGTCCAGCATTTTGATGGCTTACAAAGGGACTCTCTTCTTACCTCTGGTGTTTATGGTAATCAGCTAAAGGTTGCTTTAAGTGACTCTAAAGCTTTTGTCTCCCTTAAGAGAATACGCGAAGGAAGTCCTTTTGGGTTCTTACAGAAAGATATGTTTCCCATTCAAAACTGATGGACACGGGCCAAAGCAATCTTTGTTGGTATTTTAAGGTTATGGGGGGGGGGGGGGGACCACTAACTGTTGTAACCTACAATTTTAAGGGACTTCGTTTCTCCTGTTCTCTAGACTCCTTCGCTTTCTACCTGCAAGTCTCTTCCCCCTTATCCAGATAAATTCTACTTTCACATACATGTTCACCCAGGAGTTTGACGCAGAGAATTCAGAAGTAAATAAAAGCTATACTCTGACCTTCAGAAAATATTCCTCATGCTGGATGTGATGGTGCATGCCTTTAATCCTGGTATTCAGTAGAAAGAATCAGGCCCATCTCTGAATCTGAGGCCAACCTGGTCAACATAGCAAGTTCTAGGCAAGAACTAAGTGGTGAGACCCTGTCTCAAAAACAAAACAAACAACAAAAAACACAAATCCATATACATGTATGAGGTGGCCAGTAGGGACCAGCACTAGCCAGATACATGTGTCTTTTCCTATCTAAACTGTTCCAAATCTCAACTGTGATCCCAAGAATCCCCTCTCCCTGAATTAAGGAATTCAAAGGTCTAATTGTAGTCTTTTGACCTAAGCTGGCCAATACATTTATGTAATTTTATTTTTAAAATATTTCTGTGTGTTTGCCTGCACTTACGTCTGTGTACCATATGCATACTTGGTGCTCATGGTGATCACAATTGGCCATCAGATCCCCTTGGACTAGAGGTATAGACAGTTATGAGCCTCCATGTGGGTGCTGGCAATAGAACCTAGGTCCTTTGGAAGAGTAGCTACTGTTCTAGCCAATGAGCCATCTCTCCAGTACCTATCTATAGCATTCTAACCACTTGCTATATGCATACAAAGAGGTTCCATACCTAGTCTTCGGTGGGGATCTGAGCCAATGAGAGCCACAGTCATAGCCGGGATAACAGAGATACAACATTCACAGGAAACCCAAATAATCATATCAAGACCCCTACATGGGAGACAATTGGGAAAGAACCCTCAGGAATATGACTTCTGTTTCTTAGAAAGAAAAAGGCTGCTCAACGCCTTTAACAATGCTGTGTTATGAACATAACAAAGGATCCTTCCAAGAACCTCATTCTTCTTCATTTAGCATGGGTTGGCTGATCATGAAACAATACTTTAACTCGGCTAAAGGAAAACTACCTGTGTATTTTATAAAAACCTCTTCAGATATTAAACAAAAGTTTCAAAAATCAGAACAGGGACCCTAAACTCCTTTTCTCCTACTTTCTAGATAGAGCCTTTAAGACTGTATTTAATAATTAAGAAGAGGACTAGAAAAGCCCTGTGGTCCATCATAGTACTTCAGCTGTGAGAGCACAAAGCAACCCAACTATCATAAACCTCCCGTGAGACCAATCTAAATTGCAAACTGAGGGCCACTAGAATCCACCTCCTGCCATCTTCTATCTAAAAATCTCACACTGGGGCCAACCATGAAAACTGACCAATACCCTAACTTTGGTCCCGTACAATAAGGGATTACTTCCCTTTTGAAGACATGACGCTGGGGTTATTCAGGCTCAAGTTTTCCTTGGTACTCCATGAATAAGCCTCAGATGATCCAAGAAATACCAAGGGCTATGACTATACTGCATTCTCCTCCCGGTGACCTTTCTAATTTAACATCTGGGTCCTTAGTCTTCCTCCCTAGCACTAATGGAAAACTCCAACCAGCACACTATACACCTCTTCAACACATGGGATAAACATCATTCATTCATTCCTTTTGGTTCTCCCCAGCTGCCCAATTCCCTTCCTAAGTAGGACATTTCAACCAACCTCCAGGCCATTCATCACATCAGACACCCTAAGCCCCTACCCTAAAAAGGCCCAAGAATGTCTAGGGCCCCAAACATTCTCCCCTATCTCTACTATGCACCCCTACATCTTATAACAAGTTCCCCTTCAAGTGTGAGGCATCTCTAATCCCAGATGCTAACAGCCCCTTCTGCCACAATTGTCATTAAAGACAACTTTCTTCAAAGGCACAATTAAAAACCTAAGACTTAGAAGGGGTTACCACTTTTTGTTGACACATCCTTAACTGTGATCCAACCTTTCCACGGGTCTTAATCTTTACATTGTAGGAAGAAATACACTCTTGTTGAGACTTTAAGGATGCTTTATCTCTGTATTTGAACCCACCCAGACTCAGTTCCTATTTGGCTTTAAATGGCAGAACCCCTTATCCCAGATAGTCAATCATTCACCTGAAGTGTCTGGCCTCAAGACATGTTGGACACCCCTACCCTTTTGCCATGGAAGAAAACCTTTCTTCCTTGAAATTAACAGATACCTCTTAGTACACAGGTGATTTATTAACCTCTATTAACAAACTTCTTACCTCACAGCAGAACACCACTATTGCTCATCAGACTAGTCTCACAGAACACTTAGATTTCCCATTCTAAGGCAGTAATCCCCCTACTAAGGATTTTATATCAATAGGCACAAGGAGCCTTCCCAGACACAAAAGACATCCTACAAGATATCTAACCACAAAAAAATTAACAAATAACCTATGACCATGACTTATCTGCCAACAGTTAAAGCTTTTTCACCCCAGAAACTCAAGAAGCCTACCCACGTGAACCTCTTGGAGATTTTCATTTCTTCCCATGAGACCAAAGTAAAACGCACCCCACACACCTGCAACTCCAAGTGCTTTTTGCTTTCACCTGAGTTCTATGACTGTACGAGCCCTACCTTCTTATTCCCTTGATGTCACTTCAGGGAATGTATCCCAAACCTGTTTCTTAAGCTTTAAATCATGCCACAAACAAGGATATCGCCTACGTCAGGTTCTGATGACCATGTTATTCCTTTACCCCGAGACAGCAGAGCTAGATACCTCCCATTCGTCCATCTTTCCAGCTGCTACTGTCATGCTCCTTATCTCTCTTTGTAAAAGTTGTGCTATGGTGCCACATTCAACCATTATGGCTTTTGTTAAAGATAGATGAAAGGATAAAAACATACATGTCACCACTAAATTTTGGAGGGATGACTCTTTTAGAGACTTAAAATCTAACTTTTCTAACTCTTGCTTATTGGTTATGATTGGTGTTATGGGTAGGGAGGCCCTTGCTTAACCTTTTGGTGCTATAGACGCCTTCCAGATCACAGGTTATTAAGTTGCAGATGCTACTATCTCAGAGATATACACATTAACATAGCATGGATGTAGGCATCAAGACAACACTCAACGGTGGACCTTGCTTTCCAACTTGAGGCAGATCCCTCACTTCTGCTACTGCACTACATATTCCCCAGTTTCCAGGGGATCCTCCCATCTCTTTCTACCATCTCACCATGTGACTACAGACATGCACTATGCATCTGCTTTTTATGTGGGTTCCTGGGGATAGAACTCAGGTCATCGGTTGAAGCAGCACATGTGTTTTACCACTGAGCAGTCTCATATTTTAATGTTTGGAGTATTTGAAATAATTCACTCTCCTCTAATTTTAATTTTCCTTCTGGCCAGTTTCACTCAATCCCATAGCTATAACCTCATGTAGCCTGGTCAATTCTGAATTTAGGAAAGACTGGCCTTTGATGTCTAAAATACTGTAACTCATTTGTGACTAACAGTTTCATTTAGTGTTAGTTTAGTACTGCACTGGGTTTTGGCTGGGGAAAGTAAATGTTTCATCAGTGGGATAGTTAAGTTTTAGGAGACAATTTGACAAAGCACCTCATTAGAGTCTCAAGGAGGGGACAATCTAGATCAGGCTCTCATTTGGGTGAGCCTATGGAGAACTGTCTTGACTATATTAACTGAGGCAGGAAGAACCAGCCACCGGAGGTAGCACGATCTCCTAGGCAGGACCTGGACGACATAAATGGGGCAGGAGGGGGTGCTGAGCACAAGTAAGCACGAATATATCCACCCTCCCTCCCTCCGCTCTAAGTTCTTGTCCTGCTTCCCCCTCGATGGACTGTAACCTGGGACTGTTAGCAGAATAAGCCTTTCATCCCTTAATGCTGCTTTTATCAGACCATTTTACCACAGCATCAGAAAGGAAACTAAGACTTTAGCAACAATCCTCTAGTTTCCAAAACTGGTTAAGCCCTTTCATTTCTTTCCTTAAATGAGTTAAAATCCAATTAAAACAGACTGCCCATCTGTCGCTAGTTTTGTCTAGGGCTCCCAATTTAGCATGTTAAGGAAAAGGAAAAAAAAAAAAATCCAGGCACAGTGCAAAGGCAGGCAAATCTAAGTTCAAATCCAGCACAGTTTACAGAGACCCTGTCTTAACACCCCACCACCACCATTAAAAAAAAAAAGACTCTCAAATGTTCCTTACTGAAGAAACCATGACAAGCTCAGCAGCCAGAATTAAACATAACACCAGCCGGAAAACCAGATGATAGCTTTTCTCAAACATTTATGACTTTGCTGATTTCTTGATCCTCAAAAATCAAAGTATCTCTACTTTAAGTAGGGAAACTGCTTTGGATCAGATTTATATGCTGGCAAAGGGAGGAGCTCTCTGCGCTTATTTTCTCCTGCTGTATATCATCAGGTTTGTCCTGGACATTTATGATAATGTGAGGATGCTCAAGATACTAAGTGATCAACCCTTTCTATGTCTTCCTGACTGAGCCAATAAAGGTTCTTGCAGCCCAGAAACAGGATCTATTTTGAGGTATCAGTATAAACTGATTAAAAATCCTGAAACTAGAAAGACAGCTAAGCGGTTAGGAGCACTAGCTGCTCTTCCCCAGGACCTAGGATCAATTCCTAACGCCCACATGGCAGCTTACAACTGTTTGTAACTCCACCTCCAGGGGGATCTGACACCCTCACAGGAATATACATAGGCAAACCACCAATGCACTTAAAGCAAAAATAAATAACAAAACCATTTAAAGTGTTATTATAAATCCTGGAGTAGTCACCCTGACACTTCTATCCTGGAGAAAGGGGTGCGGGGGAGATGGAGAGGAAGAGAGGAAGAGAGGGAGAGAGGGAGGGAAAGGGAGGAGACAGACAGACACACACACACACACACACACACACACACACACACACACACACACACACAGACTCAGAGAGACTAATTTTGGCACCTTTATGATTAGGTACTAAGAATTCCTAAACTACAGGCAGCACACTGGAAAATGTGGATATTAAATCAAAGTTTTACATAACACATAATAAAGAAGAGGTCTCAAGAAAAATTAAGTTATTTCAACAGAATCAAAAGGACATCTTACAATAACGTATGCCACAAAGCACAAGCCATATTTGGGAGAGATTAAAACAATAAATGCCAGTACTACAAAAAAAAAAAAAAAAAAAAAAAGGAGAGACAGCTGAAAGTAAATCATTCCGTAATAGGCTAGGGGAAGAACTAAATCAAGCAATCAGGAGACAATCAATCACTCTAACACTTGGCTTTTCAAAACTACTGTTAGAACTGTTTCGTCTACAGCTGCTCTGCGAAACCAAGCAGGATTTGGCCTGCTCAGTACTGGGATGAGGAAATTATACGGTGCCATCATTAGCACGAACATTAAAGGAACCACAAAGGCACACGATGAACAACCCCAGACCACAAATTTAGTAATTTAGAAGAAATGAACAAATTTTCTGAAAGGCAAACAGGGAGATGGCCAGTATGAGTATGCCTATATGTCCTGAAAAAATGAAATCACTACTTCAAAATTAAAAAAAAAAAAAACGAGCTGCAAATTATCTCAATCGTCAACAACTAAGATATGGCAGTAATTTAGTAAAACACCCTCTAAAGAAAGCAAGCAAATCCTGGTTCAAAATTCGAGATCGACATTACCACAACACCAAAAACAACACAGGAGAAAGAAAAAAAAAAAAAAAGCTAAAGAATGCCCAACGCGAAACCTCTCAACAAACATTAATAATCCAAGTTTTCAAGTGTATTTCTAAAATAACTAAAATCAGGCAGTGTGCACACACGTGTCTGTAACGCTAGCATTTGGCATGCTGAAACGGAACTGATATGTGTTTGAAGCCTAGCCTGGTCTGCAGGATAAAAGCCCACCTGAAAACAGAGTCCATCCCAAACCATGCCGGAAATCACCGCGGTTCCAGGAAAGTCCGTTCAAGCCTCAAACTTCAGACTGTGAACAAGGTTCCATGGGAGAACACATGCCCAGCGTTATGCAAATGGCTGCTTTAATCTCCATCAGTAAAAACTTAAAAACGTGATCCACCAAACTGAACAAGTTAAATGGCAAAACCATGTCATCATACTAGTAACTGCCTACAAAAACCTGTACTGCCCGAAAAGGCAGCGCACCAGTCAAACTGTTAAAATGAAAGAATCCAAGAACCAGCAAGACTTTAGGACACCAGGAACTTGTAAGACTTGCCAGATTAATATACAAACTGTACATCAGACGAAAGAACACTGGGATGTAAAATTAAAACCACCACAGAGCTGATATAGGAAAGTTAAAAGTGAGACACGTTTGCATGTTAATGTAATCGACGTCTGAACACAAAAAATTATTCATTTCTAATACAAAAACAATCAAAAGAACTTAGTAAGTGGAGGGGTTTACATGATTTTGGAAAGAAGCCTCAAAATTGTGACAGTTATCATTTTGATCTACAGATTCAACAAATCCCAAAGTAAATCCTCACAATTTATGCTGAAATTAACAGAAAGTTGATCTAAACATTATCTGGCAAGAGATACTCAGAATCGGGAGAAAAGCTTGACTTCTACCATGTGGCCCTTAATTCCTTCCCCAGAAACACACACACACACACACACACACACACACACACACACACACACACACTCTCACAAAAAAGGGGCCATATAGACACACACCCTTAATCCCAGCACTCTGGAGGTGGGTTTAGGTAGCGGGATCAGAAGTTCAAGGTCTTCCTCGGCTAAGAGAAAGTTTGAGGCCAGCCTGGGAAACACGAGATCCTGTCTCAAAAAAAGAAAAAGAAAAAAGTTAACGCAATACCGAAACATTAACAGTACACTACCTGACTTTACGACTTCCAATAAAACTGCGATAATCAAAGAAGTATGGTATTTCGAAATTAAGAAATATCGATTTAAAAAGTCAGAAGCAAGCCCAAAATACAGTAAGCGATTTGACAAACCAGTGAACCAAACACACACGTATATAAACAAAATATTGGGTAGACTTTACCACTTTGGCAAAACTAACTTGAAGTGGATCCAACATAAACAGGAAACGTAAACATCAAAACTTCTATAACTCGAAGAAACTAAGACTACCTTGACTTAGCAACAAGCCCTCCGGACAAAAAGAGCATAGGCTCTGAGCGCCTGCACACCTGCGACGTCACCAACCCCAGCGTCCCCAGCGCAGGGCGGAGCCTTTTGCTACTTCCTTGCTCTGCGCAGAAGCAGCCGAGAGGCGGAGCTGCCCAGAGGCCACCGGCCCACGGCCTAGGTTGCTTCGCGGGTTGTCGGCCCCGCCCCAGTCCCGAAAAGCACCCATCACAACGGCTCCGATGGCTCAGCCACCGCCCCTCACCCTCTGGGGACAGCGGCCCCTCGCTCACCATGGCGCAGCTTCCGAGCTCGCCCACGTTCTCCTCAGAGCTCCTGATACCAGCGATAAAAGCAGGGCCCACTCGTACCCTTGTCGGCCACGGAGAACCCACACACACCCGCGACCCAAAATAAAACCCGCCTGCCGGAGATCCTGATTGGACGGAACGCTCCAATACTCTGATTGGCTAGCGAGACCAGCGATGGAAAGAGCTCCTTTAGGGAGGAAGCCCAATTCAAAAGGACAGGGACCATGCGTTTTAGAAGTTGCTCTTGCCTCTTGCACTCAGTAGGCACTCTTTACCTTTCCTCCGGGTCACAGGGTTGCTAGTATTAGTATAACTCGTTACACAACGTCCAACGAGTGATCCCCGCCCCAGCTGGAAGGGTGCCACCTTAGAACAGGTCCTGAGGTCCTCTAAGGATCATCAATCTCAGTAAAGCACACCTAGGATTGCTCACATCTTCTCTCTCAGGCTGCATATTTTCAGCCAGAACAATAGTAACAATACTTAGCCTGGTATTGTGGGCGAAGCCTTCATCCTAGCACAAAAGAGGAAGAGCTAGGAGGATCAGCAGCAGTTCAAGGCTGGCCCGGGTTACATCGGACTGTCAATAAATGACACTAGGCAAGAGATTCTTTTAAAAAGGGAAAAAAGGAGTTTAGAAAAAATAGTAGAGATTAGATCAGCAGTCTGTGAAATGGGTAATCCAATAATAACAAACCCCTAAAAAAAAAAAAAATCCAGAAACAGCACTAATGGTGTTTAAAACTCAAAAGCTGAGTTTTTAAAAAAGATTTTTGTCTTCTGTTTGTGTGTGTAGAGTAACATATCCCCTGGAAGCTAGAGTTACAGGCTGTTTTGAGTGCCAAGAACCAAACACCCCAGCAACCTCTGAGTGACCTCTCTGAGCCCCTAAAGTTGATCTTTTTAAAGCTAAACATGACTGATAAATTGACTTATGCAGGGAGAGGAGACGAAACTAAATCCAGACGTGAAAGAACAGCTACTGACGATTTAGTCCTGTAATCCCAGCACAGAGAGGCTGTATTGAGAAGATTGAAAGTTCAAGGAATGGGGCGAGAGCCATTCTCCGGGGTTAAGAGTACTGGCTGTTCTTCCAGAGGACCAGACACGAGGCAGCTCACAACTGTCTAAATCCAATCCCACGGAATTCAAGACACGAGGCAGCTCACAACTGTCTAAATCCAATCCCACGGAATTCAAACATCTGTTCTGCTGTCCAAGAATACTGTGCGTGCGTGCGTGCGTGCGTGCGTGCGTGCGTGCGTGCGTGCGTGCGTGCGTGCGTGCGTAAGACCCACAGATGGAGGAGGCTCTCGCTCCGATCCTGAGGACAACGCCACCCCATGAACACTTAGGGACTCAAGTCTCAATGCAAAAGCAAGTGGTTTATTCGGGATACCAGTGCACTAGGGCTCGACACGGTCCTCACGCAGGAGGGATGTGAAGAGTCCCGGACAGCAGAAATATAGTTTATATAGACGATACAAGGTCACAGCTATATCTATTTAGCACAGCTATTTCGGTACCAAGGATATCTGACTTGGCAGATGTTTCCCGCCCTGTAGTTCCCAGAATGACACAATCTATACCATCTGTTCTTATGGTCAGCTGACTTCCTGGAAAGTAGGTGGGAATGTACTGTACTTTCTGGTCTAACGTCTGGGGGCTAAGAGGCCAACTTAAAAATTTTTTATTCTTAAGAGATGGTTCCTAAGAGATGGCTGCACTGATGTCAAGCGGGGATCTTTCGTGTATGTGTGTGTGTGTGTGTGTGTGTGTGTGTGTGTGTGTTACACAGATATAAACAGCCAAGGCACTCATACACATAAAAGTAACAATAATAATTTTTTTTTAAAGTTCAAGGCACAACTGGGCAACTTGAGCAAGACTGGGTTTCAAGGCCACCCTGGACAAATTTATGAGATCATGTTTCAAAATTAAGACGTTTTAAAAATTAGAAGGCTTGGAGACTGACAATGGCTCTGGGATTTAGAGTGGCTGCCACATTTCTATTCATAAGCATCCATAACTCCAGTTATGGGATCCTACACACTCTTTCACCTCCCTGGCATCAGGTATGCACATGGCCCACAGATGAAATAAATACACATAAAAAAAAATTTAAAACAGAACCAAAGCAAAGCTAGACTTAGCAGCACAAAACTGAAATCCCAGAATTCTGGAAAGCAGATATTGGAATTCTAGACAGATCAAGTTCCAGGAAAGACAGAGAAACCCCAGCTTTAAAAATAAGGGTGGGGGGATGGGGAGAAAGAAGAAAGGGCTTAGTCTAACATATGAGAAACTCTAACTGACTCCCGGTGTCTCACTAAAACAAAAATGAAAGATATTATCACCAATTACAGAAACAGAATGGACTAGAAGAGAATAGAACTGTGGAGCATTCAATAACCTAGATGTGACCGACAGATTTCTACCATAACTCAATCAAGAAAAACTAAAAAAAATCTGACTAGAAAAATGTACCCAATGAAAAGATGAAATCTATCATCAAAACTCTCAACAACTAACTATATCACATATTTTCGGAGGACATAAGAGACCCTCTACAAGCTTTTTTTTTTTTTTTTCCTTTTTCGGAGCTGGGGACCGAACACAGGGCTTTGCGGTTGCTAGGCAAGCGCTCTACCACTGAGCTAAATCCCCAACCCCTACAAGCTTTTAAAAACAAGTGAAAGTACCTTTCAATTCATTCCTCGAGACTACTATCAGGCTCAAAGCCAGGCAATGGCATTACAGGAAAAGAAAGCTACAGAGAAGCCCTGAAATCTTTAACAAAATACTAACAAAGGAATGTTCAGCATGTAAAACAATTCTAAATGAAGTCTTTATTTCTAGGGTGGAATAATGGCTTACCATAAAGGCATTTGCTATGCTGTACCGAGTTAGTGGAGGGAAGAACACAATGTGGGATGGACTCTTGACATACAGTGATAATAAGTCTTGCTTTCATGATACAAATGGGCACAGACTCTCCATTTGAAATGAGATATGTTAGGGTACATTAGGACACACCTATACTCAGTTCTTGAATTAGGGAGGTTGAGCCAGAAGGATCAAAAGTTCCAGGTGACTCTGGGCCACACAGTGAGACCCTATCTCAAAGGAGCAAAAGCATAAAAACATTATTGGGGCCCAGGGATCTCTAGGGAAACCAAGAATGTTAACCATGCAGTGTTTCCTCAATGGAGGTGATAAAATAAAATACATGCATTCCACCCAGAAAGCTGATAGTGGAGGTTGTTTAATGACCTTTTTGCTTTCTGTAGACACAGATCTCAGCCAAAATGTTTGTCAGATGGAGCCAAACTGAAGCCATTTTGAATAAAATGTCCATTATAAATAAGGGTCAAATAAAGCTTAAGTTCCCAAGACCTCCCTGGGAAACTGACATCCTGTTTGGCAGAAAGAGACCTGAACCTGGGTAACAGACATTCTGGCTGGCAAGTTTAAACAAATGCTAATGCTGTGCCTGAGCCCCAAAAGACCACCAAGGAGCTAGTTCTGATGCAATCACATTAGGCTGTCTTCATTACAAGCTCCAGCTCTGGCTTCCTGCCAACCCTGACACAGCAGGATGGGAAGATTGAGCTCTGAGCCTAGTTTCAGGCAAGCATTTACATTAGCAAGCAAACAAGCAAGGGGGTTTCTAGCCAGAAACACATTTGATTGGGGTGGTGGGGGGGACGGGCATTAAGGCCTTTTACATAATTGGCTGGTTCTGGGAGCCAAACCATAAACTTAACTTCTGCTTTTCTCCCTCCGCTTTGGTGGTTGTTAGGAGGTGAAGTGCCCAGAGGCAGGCTTGTTACCTGGAGGTGTAGATTTGCTGGGGAGTAACCTGGAAACCAGTGCTAGGTGCCAGTTTGTTAGTTAACTCAGTTCAACCTTAGGTCAGGTTCTCGAAGATGGAGTCTGAACCCAAAAGATCTGGTCTCTCACTAGACAAGTCAATCTGTCACAGTTGAATAACTCAACCAACGGCAACAGGATAAGTATACCACAAAGACATGTTCCTAAGGAAGTTCCCTATCCCTAAATCGGGATTGGTGGGAGTATTTACCCGTGACCTGGCACAGATGTTTGTGGGTTTCTAGAGTGATTTTAATCCAGCAACCTGGCTACTCTGGCTGGAATACAGGCACACCCTCAGTCCACACCTGTGGGGCAGTGAAAGACCCTGAGGAGGTTTGAAACCCTGGTGACCCTTTGGGACAGTAGGCATTTCACCTGACTCCCAGGAAACCAGGATCCTGTCACTAGCCTGCAGCCCTCCATAGATTTGTGGCCATCAGTCACATAAGGGCAACGCCCCAATCCCCTTCACAAGTAGAGGATGTGACCACAGGTCACGTAGGCTCAAGACAGATCTCCATTATAATGAGGTACCTAAAGGCCTGGAGGCTTAGCTAATCACCTTTTCTTCCTCCCAGCAAAAGGTATTTAATCGCAGGCCCACTCCAAGAAGTGTACTGCTTCACTCATCCACCTTCTGCCATGACAATAAACGCCTTGAAATGCACCACTAAACTCAAGCCTACCTCCTTTCAGCCAAGGACTACCCCACCCCCACCCCACCCCCGGCCCCAGCCATCTCTGGCTGTATCCTGTGCCTCAGACCCCACTTCCCCAGCCCCGGAGCGGAGCGGTGTCCTGCAGCTTCCCACAGTGGCTGTGTGGGGTTAGCACGGGTCAAACTTTCCACAGCTAGCCTCCCGAGTGCCTGAGCCCTGTGGCAGAGCGGACTTGGGACCCCCGCCATTAATCCTACACACACCTTAAATCCCAAACAAGAAGGTAAAGTTAGTTAGAAGGGAGCAGTGAGTTTGTTTGTGAGTTTAGTGTAAGTCAGCAGAGGCAGTTAAAGCCCAAGAATGAGAAGAAACCAGATTAGAACATGTTGCCAAACTTAGTATGAGGCCAAGGAGAGCAATTCAATCGGAACTGAGAGAAGCACGTTTGAGTCACTCAGCTTGGAGAGGCGTTTAAGACAGAACAGCTGAGCATTCAGAACCAGCCAGTGAGAGTTCAGAAAGAGCTAAAAAGGGTGAAAACAGTAAGTCAGCAGTAAGTCTCAAAGGCTGAAAACACTCTAGACCTAGATAAGCTCGTACAGAGGCTAGAAGGTTCCAGGGCTAGGCCTAGCTTAGCAGATTTCGGGCTTAAAAACTCAATGATATTCTGTCTCCTGGTAGCACTTCAGCTCCCCAGTCTGTTCTGTGCCCCTGATCGATCAGTAGCAACCAGAGTACGATAAATTTTTCTCATCTGCTTAAATACTTACTAAGATAAATGTTCAATGATGCAGTCAGCTCCAGGGTCAATGCTATGATCAGTTTTTGCTACCTAATTCAAATAAAGATATAGCTTTGCCAGACTCTTGTGCCCACTTGGGCTGTTTTGAGGTTTTTTTGACCCTAGCAGTTTACCAGAATCTCTTTCCCTGGACATATATCTTTAGCTCTGAGTAACAGACCCCATTCTCAGGGGAGGTGTCATATGTACTTTATGACTTGCTGAGCTCCATGCTCTCTGTCAGAGACCACACTAGATTCTAGGTTTTCAGCTATAGGGTCTATGGTCTTAGCTGCCTAGAAGCCAGTCTTCCACTAACAGCCTTCAGATGAAGATGTAGAACTCTTAGTTCTGCCTGCACCATGCCTGCTTAGATGCTGCCCTTCTCCCACGTTGATAATGACAGACTGAACCCCTGACCCTGTAAGCCAGCCCAATTAAATGCTGTCCTTTCTAAGACTTGTCTTGGTCATGGTGTCTGGTCACAGCAATAAAACCCTAAGACGCTACTCTATAATTATAACCACCTGGCATCGGACTCCCTGAAGTTGGATCCAGGCTGACAAAGTTAACTTGAATTGAGTTTTCATTCTCATCTCTTCGAGGTTAGCTTCCCTACAGGGATCTCCTCAAATGGTAACATGACATTATGAATGTACTGACTTAGTGTCCTTAAAAATGTTGAAATAGTAAATCAAGGTATGCATGTATTACCATAAAATGCTTCAAGACCAAAACAGAAAAACAGAAATCAACCGGGATGTAATGTAGTTGTCTTGGATTTTTTAAAAAATAAATAAATAAATAAAACCAGATAAATAAGAACAAACTACTGAAAAGTTCTATTAACAGAAAGAAAAGACCCTGAGAAAATGAACAGAACATCAGTGAGCTGTATAATAAGAAGCCAACAGCAACTGGTAACTGGATTTCTTGAACGGCAGTAAAGATAGAAAAGAACTAAATAATGTTGCTGAATTTTTCAAATCAAGTTGAAAGTATAAACCCAGTGATCTCAATTTCTATCTACCTATCTATTTATGTCTTGCTTGCTTGAATTCACTAGAAGACCATAAAAAAATAAATAAATAAAAAATAAAAAAAACTATACCAAAGCCCTCCATCATCAATTTATCTTAAAGCAAAGGAAAAGAAAACTTTAGACTGAGTCGAGGAAAAAAACAGAGGCACCTACTTCAGAGACTGCAACTGTGAACATAATTATCAAAAACAATTTGGGCTGGAGAGATGCTCTGCAGTTAAGAGCACTTGATGGCTCTCCCAAAGGACATGGGTTTGAGTTCCCAGCACCCACATAGCAGCTGACAACCTTCTGTGACTTCAGCCCTAGGGGATCCAGTGCCTCCTTCTTATCTCCTCAGTCACAAGGTATATACACGGATGCAGACAAAATATTGATACACCTAAAATAAATAAATCTAAAACTACAAACCAGAAGACCGTGAAACATCATCCTTACAGATATGAAAGAACAAAAGTATCAACTGAGAAATCAACTCCCCTGAAGGAAAATTGGAGATTTTATTCAGACACACTCTATAAGCCAGGATTCTCTAAAGAGATATAAAACTAATAAAACGAAAATATATACATATATAAAGGGAATTTATCAGAGTGGTTTACAGGCTGTAACGGATCTGGCTACTCCAACAATGGCCATCTCCCAAAGGAACGGCCAAGAATCTGGTAGTTATCCAGTCCATGGGGCAGGATGTCTCAGCTGGTCTTGAGTCTACACTGGAATTCCAGAATGACTGAAAGTTAACACTCTTGGGTGTGCCTGATAGGTAGGCAGTATTTTAAGAACACATCACATAGCTGGGTGTGCTACTATATACCTTTAGTCCCAACCCCGACTCTACCTCGGGAAGAAGCAGAAGGATCTCTCTGAGTTCAAGGTCAGCCTGGTCTGCACAGCAGGTTCAAGAGCAGCCAAAGAGGTAAGAACACCTCCTACCAAACAAAACAAAACAAAACACAAAACAAAAACAAAACGCACCCACATCACAGTTTCTACTCAACTCTCTGAGAACTCAGGTGCTGCTTATAGCTTAACTGAAAATCCTCACGAAACTGTTAGAAACAAATAACTCTACAGCCCAGAATGGTGGTGCCTGCCTTTAATCACGGCAAGGCAAACGTAAGTGAGTCTCTGTGAGTTCCACCCTCAAAGCCAAAAACAAGAGTCTATTGGTAGCTCTAATTAGAGTGGACTCATAAGAGGTGGAATGTGGATCTGGGAAGGGACAGGTGAGGGGGATGAGTACGACCAAAAATATATGAAATTCTCAAAGAATAAAAATAGATAAATAAAAATCAGACAAAGCATTACAGAACATTTCTGAGAAGTTTCCACTGCGCCACCGTCAAAGTAAGCCAGGATGAGCTCCTTCGCTGTCGAGACGCTGAGTTTTGCCACATTTAGAAAACCCGTAAAGTAACACTGCAGAGTACCAAATATCTACTCGCCAAGGCCTTGACAACAATCTCAAAATTTAGAGGCATGAGGGAGCCTGAGGGAAACTGATTTAAAAGAAAGAGAGGAGGGGAAGGGAGGGAGGGGAAGGGAGGGGAGGGGAGGGGAGGGGAGGGGAAGAGAAGAAAAGTGATTTTTTTCCCCAGAAGTTGTAAAAGTCTGGAAAAGTGTCCCCCTTTCCCCCTTCTCAACCCTTTCCCGCCAGCCACAGAGTAAAAGTTTGAGTAAACAAGTCACACTTTTTACAGAATTCCCCACTGGAGAGCGCACGCATATCCTACACAAATGCAGAAAACCTGATATCCTGAGGAGAAGCCACTTGTTCCCTGTATCAAATAGGTCACTAGCCCCAAACTGTCTTAATGTTGAAGCCAAAACCACTCGCTACTAAGTAGACTTTTGCAGAGCTGTGGCCACCACTCGCTATCTTTGTGCAGGGCCTGACACAGGCTGCAATTGCACAAAAGGCGTAGAACTTAGTCAGCAATTTCTCCACGCCCCGCTACAGAGAGGGCCAAAGACAACAATCTCTTCTTTACTGGACCTACGACAGCCTTCCTGAGGTTCAGGCCAGGAAAGTGGCCGACCTGGCCATACTGCTAAAACTGGGGACAAATGGGGACCGCATAGTTGTAAGAAAGGAGGCTTCAGGAGATCCTATTAACTCGGGACTGGAAATCTTTCGGAAGGGACCCCCCAGGGACAGAAACGACGCCAGGGGACCCAAAGAGAAAGGAGACCGGAGAGGAAAGGAGTCCGAGTGGACAGCAGAGGGAGCTGCGGGCGAGTGTCGGGATGGCAGTGTCCCCGCGCTGAAGACACAGTCGCCCCGATCGCTCCGGCGGCTACACTACGCGCAGCCGCAGACAAGGACCCCAGCAAGGACCTGGCAGCTCACGGGGCCAGTACCCAGACTCCCAGCTCCTCACCGAATCACGAGGGCTCCTCCACTCGCCAGCGCCTTCACCGCCTGCCTGAGAACGCAACTACCGACAACGCAGTCGGGCGCAAGGCGGAGCCGAGGCGCGGTAGGAAGATTTAAGAGTAGGAGGACCTTCCGGAGCCTACGCCTTATCACTGGCTCTCCAACCGAGTCCCGGGAGGGTTTCAATTCTCTCGCGGAATCACCGCTCCCCCAGCCACTAGGAGGCTCGAGAAGTGGGCGGGGAGACCGCAATCTGAGTCCAGCGCGAGTGCACACCACTTTCCTGTACATCTCGTTGAATCCTCGTTAACCTGCCTCAACCTTCCAAGTGATTACAGGCCTGTGTCACCTTGCCTGGCTTGGGTGGCTTTATTTTCAACTTTAATGAATTTCTAGAATGGAGGGATAAAAAAAGCGGTTACACATAATTGTAGTAGGAAATCTCTTACTCTGTGAGCCTGGGTCCCCCATCGATAAAATGCTGCTCCCTTACTCCTTCAATGGGGTTATAACAGAGTCAATCAATCATCATCATCAAATGTAGTTCATAGTGGGAAGTCAGGGGCATTTAAGGCATGAGATATGCATTTGATAGAAGCCATCTTCTGTCACTGGAGTTAGGACCAGAGCCTGTGTCCTGACTACTCTAATGAAAAAGCCTCCACCTCTCATCCTTCTATTAAACAAGAGTTAAATTAAGAGTGTAAATAAGCCAGCCATGGTGGCCCATGCCTTGCCTAAATCCTGGCTCTCAGGAGGCAAAGACAGGTGCAGCTCTGATTCCAGAGCCAGCCTGGTCTACCTAGAACGTTCCAGGACAGCCAGAGCTACAGAATAGAGATACCCTGCCTCAAAATTAAACAGATAAATACATATATAGCAATATGTACAGTAAAGCCTCTATGTGTGGCTCTAAGTGAAATGTATATAGACGTCTCCCTCTGTGTCTGGCTTTGAGTGATATGTTCCAGCAAAGCCTTTGCTAGGTTTGGATTAGTCAGTAGAGAGGCTGAGAAATTGATGTCTCTCTGGATGGGCTGCACTCATTACCACATGAGAGCTCACCGCTGCACAAACTTTGCTCCGAAGACACTGACAAGCTTGGAGTTCTTCCTGTTGATTATGTTTAATCATTGTCAAAACAAATTGATATTTGTGTGGGTTGTCTGCTCTCTGGGGCAGCAAGGGCGAGATAACATTGGTAGTTGGAACCTCTCCCAGCCCAATTAATGCTCTCTAAGGATTGACTAAGAGTCACCAGAATGAGCTAGTCGGGGTCGGTCTTTTCCAAGAAGGCTTGAACCTGTGCTCCTTCAGAAAATGAAGGCTTTGCATCTCAGTGAGCTTCTCTCTAAATCTACTGTGACACCTAGAATCAACCATCAATCAATATAAATAAGTGAAAGGCAGTATAAGATTTATTTTATCCCCCGTTGAAGGAATCAGAGAAAGAACTGGAAGAGCTTGAAGGTGCTCGAGACCCCAAAAGTACAACAATGTCAAGCAACCAGAGCTTCCAGGGACTAAGCCACTACCTAAAGACTATACATGGACTGACCCTGGACTCTGACCTCATAGGTAGCAATGAATATCCTAGTAAGAGCACCAGTGGAAGGGGAAGCCCTGGGTCCTGCTAAGACTGAACCCCCAGTGAACTAGACTGGTGGGGGGAGGGCGGCAATGGGGGGAGGGTTGGGAGGGGAACACCCATAAGGAAGGGGAGGGGGGAGGGGGATGTTTGCCCGGATATCGGGAAAGGGAATAACACTCGAAATGTATATAAGAAATACTCAAGTTAATAAAAAAAAAATATATTTATTTTATGTGGTTACATTCGGAAGAGACATGACCACATCCCTTAGTCCATCTTCAGGGTCCTACAACCGGATGAAGTTTCAGTAGAAGCCAGCAAAAAGCTTAACTAAGCAGTCCAGCCAAGGTATGAGGCGAGGCGTAACCCACCCACCTCCCTACCTTCAGCTCTAGTCTCGACAGCCTGGTGGAAATACAGACCTAGAAAAGTTTCTCCCATAGACAAGATCCTCCCCTGGTTTTCCTCAACCTTTATTTCTAGAATGAGATGCCTGAGAAGAATCTAATTTGTTTCAAGAGTCTGTTGGCCAAAGAGATACAAAGATGCCTCTTTAGAGTAGCATTCCTACCAGGCAGGCTGAGTCACATAGACAACGGGGTGGCATGAAGATCTAAGTGGGGATGGAAGAATTCAGGACCAAACCGTCTCTAACAGCTAAGCTGTCTCTAACAGCTAAACTGCCTCTAACAGCTAAGCTGCTGCTTCGGGAACTGTGGAAAGAGTTTACCTTATTAGATCATAATCCCATCCACAGCACCTGAGGAAACAACCCATGACCTCAGTTACTTAAAGGAAAGTAAGAGAGTCTTTCATGAACTGTTGGGGATGTAACCTCAAACATCTTGAAAGTTGTATGTATGGCTGTGGTAACACTTACGGGTGGCTCTCCCTTGACAAGTCCACACTTCCCTGAAGTGCCTTTCTTGTTAATAACTACGCTTAAATTCTCTTCTCAATACACTCCGGGGCGGAAAAGATGGCTTAGTGGGTAAAGTGCTTGCCCTCTAACTGAGGACCCAAGTTCCCATCCCCAGAGTACAAGTAAAATCAAATACGACTGGGATGCCCGTGCACCTGTGACAGATAGGCGGCGTAGACAGGAGAATCTCTAGATAATCCCAGGCATTCATAGACGGCAAACAAGACACCTGCCTCAAGTTCAGTGGAAGGTACCTTTGGACTCTAACCTTCACCTGGATGCCATAGCTCACAAGCGCACACACGCGCACGCACGTGCGCACACACACACACACACACACACACACACACACACACACACACACACCAGTAGACAAACATAAAATAAAACCCCACCTCCGCTCTGTACTGACTCAAGAATTCTGGCTTCAGTAAAGTAGAGGTCCCTGAAGAGAACCGTATCACGACAGAAAGCAGCGTAAAGCTGTGTTTCTCTTTCTCTCCCTCCAATACAGTTGCTCTCTCCGTCCGACCACTCTAATGTGCCACCTGAGCTGGGCTGTGGAAGAGCATGCTGGCAATCTAGCACACGTGAGGTCGAGGTAGGAAGACCATTGTGGGTGTGAGGAAAGCCTGGGCTACACAGTGAGACACTGTGCTGCCAAGTAAGAGACTAAAGGTTAAACCTGAGGGGCAGAGGAGGGGAGCCCTGCTGGGCTGCAGCTGTGTCTTTTAAAATGACTTCAGGTGTCAGTCATCGGTTTCTATAGCATCATCTTCTTCTTCATGAGGTGATTGTTGTTTAAAGTGGGTACTCCTACTTCCGTTAACCTAGTCAAACGACCCCTGACAGACATGCCAGAGGAATCCGTTTCCATGACTACTCTCAATTCCAGTAAGACAACAATGGACATTAACTATCACGTTGATCTTAACCCAACTCTGTAACTCAAACCCCTAATTCCTAACCCTAACATGGCCAAAATCTAAACCTAACCTTTTCATGGCTCTGGTTCACAGATCACTAGAGGAAACTTAAATTTCCAGAAAATTTTATGTGGGGAGAGCTGCACACTGCACTTAAATCAGTTCCTGGTGGATTCCCTCCCTCCTCTCTCTCTCCCTATCCTACACTGCCCCTACTGTCATAATATACTACACTAATGGAATCTGGAAGTCTTTTTTGATGTGATTCAGGTGATACAGCCTATCGTGCCATGAAAACAAGGGGACAATGTTTCCACAGTAGCCAGACTATACACTAAACTTCTCACCTTGATAGTATGAGGACAGAGGAAGAAATCCAAGAACTGAGTCATGGTTCCCATGAATCTACTTCCTCCAGGGTCGCCATACCTGCCAAAGGTCTGCCAAGGCCCCAGACAGCGCCATAAGCTGGAAACACTGGCGTAACTCAGTTTTGGTTTCGGTTTATTTTTGACTCCCTTTGTGTGAGAAATTGTGATGCATCCCTCAGTAGACAGGTCTTATGAAGAAGCGGGAGCTCAAATGAAACATCTACTCCTTAGAAGTCAAAGAAGTCTACTTAAAAGCAATTTGGTGACTAGACAATTTTATCATTTATTATGAAGGTTAAGTCTGTATATTAATAAGATGGGCATACTTATTTTTTACATAAAAGAGTAAATCTCAGCTGAGTATTTGATAATGCAGCACACAGAGACTCAATGATGTTTTTCAGAGCCAATACTTTGGTTTTATACTTGGCAAATACAGAGAACATCACATAGAACAGTCAGCAGAAATACAGTTAGGACCATTTTGTAAGTTGTTGAAATATTTTTTTTTCTTTATTGAAACCCGATAATCATTGAATGACTTTTTTTTTCCAATAAAGTACAAGTCAGTAACTCGGACAACTTCTAAAGTTAAACTATACTATACAGTACAATACAGAGATAAATTAATTTAGTACCTACGTGCTGAGGCATGGCACTGGGAAAACAAAGAGGTCTGTTTCCCACAATGAAATCACTATATTTAGTAAAAGTACTTCGGTTGGCAACATTCGGCAAGCCTTGTGTGTGAGCTGGTGCCTCGGGAGCTGCTAATAGGCACTGTGTGGCATAATATCGCATGCAGTGCCCAGGCTGTATGATCAGAACAAAGTAAGGTGCAGTTAATCACAGGATGCAACATGGGGGAGTGACGTGGGAAGCACACGAGAATCAGTGCACATATAAATCTGAACGCCACGGACACCAACCTCCTGCCTCTATTCTAAGGGAGAGCTGTTTTCACAGACAATTTAAAAAAAAATCTACAATGCAAAAATTATAGAATAAGCATACAAAGAAATAGTTTTAAACAATAGCAAAATGGTTACATTTTAAGCAGTGTTTTCGCAGAAATCAAAAATAATAAAACTGTACACGCTGTAAGAAGCTTTAAGTCAATTTATTATTGGGGAAAACAGCAATATACTGGAAATTAAGTCTAGAGTGTTGATATTTTATGGTAGATTAATGTGTCCTAGGAGTTTATTGATATTCACCTAAATCTCTGATTGAACAAAATCCAGTCTGGAAGACTCTAGTCGTTATAAGTAGCTTCATAGGTAGAGCAGTTACTTTTTTGCCAAATCTTTTGTTTGATACATATTTGTTGGTACCAGGCCTAAAATATACAATGAAGCAACATTGCAAAGACTAGCAGGGTCTTTCATACCATGGAGCATAAGCGACTGGTGGGCTACACTGTGTGGTGCATAGATGGTAATTAGGAAATTGTCTGGCAATCTGCACCAGCCACTACTGCTCACGTCTACACTCAGAACACTTTCACCTCAGTGTTTTCCTGTCAAAGAGATGGGTATTCACCAATGAGAAACCTTCTCATTTCTCCTGAAGCTAGGACTAGAAATTAAACCGGGAAGACCAGAGCTAAATGAATGCGTTGCTTTATTTTTTTTTTTTTCCAATTTTTATTGCGTTGTATGGGCTGGCCCTGAACTTGCTATCAGTTGCAGCAAAACCCGAGTACCTAAGCCTGATCTACCAGGTGCAGCTGGCAATGTCTTCAAATGCCAATCCCTGGAAAACACCATACATTCATAAACCGCATAGCTCCTCGTTCACGTACATTGTAACATGATTCGCTTCGACATTTCAACACACGTACATTGGTAGGATCTTCTAATTGGAGTTATCGCAGGATTTTTTTTTTTTTTTTTTTAGTGTCATTAAGATACAAGCTTTACTTCCCAAAAGGCAGCAGTTTCAAATCCCATATCTCTTTCTATAGGACTACCCTCGTTGGCTTATGTGTTTGAGTAGACCTAAGAAATGAAATATCATATTCTATTCTGGGTTTTCCCACTAGGTAGTTTCATATCTTCAAATGGAACTGAAGGTCTTAGCACATCTCTTAGATACATGGGTTTGTTTTTTGCTTCCAGTGAACCCTTCCAAACTTACCATAACAAACAGCAGCAGCAGCAGCAGCAGCAGCAGCAGCGACAACAACAACAAGAACAACAAAAGCTTCCCCGTTTGTTCTATACTCGTTAGCTCTTTTCCCAGCACTTCTATACATTTAAGAGAACTAGAAACCCTAAACGTTCTTGCACATTCGCTTGCATTTACTGAGATTTTCCCCTCAGGTGTGTGTCTTTCCATGTCTCTGAAGGGAACGGGAACACGTAAAGGCTTTCCTACAGTCTTTGCACTCATAGGGCTTCTCTCCAGTGTGAGATCGTTCGTGAATTTGAAGTAAATACGGATAAGGGAAGGACTTACCACACTGTTTACATTCACAACGTCTTCCCCCAGCATGAGCTATTTTATGCCTCTGAAGAGAACTATGACTTATCAAAACCTTACCACACTGTTTACATTCGTAGGGTTTTTCTCCTGTGTGGGTTTTCTCGTGCATTTGAAGGGAACTGTGACTTCGGAAGGCTTTCTCGCACTGCTTACATTTATAAGGCTTTTCGCCCGTGTGAGTTCTTTCGTGCATTTGAAGGAAACAGGGATAAAGAAAGGCTTTACTGCACATGTTACATTTGTAGAGTTTCTCTCCGGTGTGGGATCTCTCGTGCATTTGAAGGTAGCACGGATAAATGAAGGACTTACCACACTGTTTACATTCGTAGGGTTTCTCTCCGGCATGGATCCTTTCGTGTCTTCTAAGGGAACTTTGACCTCTGAAGGCCTTACCGCATTGCTTACACTCGTAGGGTTTCTCTCCAGTGTGGGTTCTTTCATGTAGCTGAAGGGAACTCGAACAGCTGAGGATCTTGCCGCACTGCTTACACTCATAGAAGCCACTGTGGGTTTTTTCGTGTATGCGAAGGTAACCAGCGCTTTTGAAGGTTTTGCCACACTCCGCGCACTCATACGGCTTTTCACCCGTATGGGTTCTTTCGTGCGCCCGGAGGAGACTGTGACATCGGAAGGTTTTACCGCACTGCGTACAGTCATAGTGCTTTTCTCTAGCGTGGGCTCTCTCGTGTAACTGAAGGGAACTGAGGCCTTTGAATGCTTTACCACACTGCACACACTCGTGGGGTCTCGCGGCACTATGAATCCTTTCATGTCGTTGGAGGAAAGAAGGGCAAACGAAGGCCTTACTGCAGATCGCGCATTTGTAGGGCTTCTCCGCAGAGTGAGACTTCTCATGCTTTTCAAGTAAATACCGATAAATGAAGGACTTACCACACTGCTTACACTCATAGGGCTTTCCCTCGGCGTGAGTTTTCTCGTGTACCTGAAGATTGCTGGGCCGGCGGAAGGTTTTGCCGCACTGCTTGCACTCGTACGAGTTTTCTCCGCTGTGGACTCTCTCGTGTACTTGGAGGGAGTTGGAAGAACTGAGGGTTTTGCCACACTGTTTACACTCATAGAAGCCACTGTGGGTCTTTTCATGTATTCGAAGGTTACTGAGGCTTTTGAAGGCTTTACTGCATTGCTTACAAGCATACGGCTTTTCGCCAATGTGGGTCCTTTCGTGGACTTGAAGTAAACTATGATACTTGAAAGCTTTACCGCACAGTTTACACTCGTGGGGTTTTTCCCCAGTGTGAATTATCTCGTGCACTCGAAGACGACTGAGACCCCTGAAGGCTTTCCCGCACTGTTTGCACTCGTAAGGTTTCTCCCCGGTGTGGGTCCTTTCGTGCAGCTGAAGGGAACTTGAGCAACTGAGAATTTTCCCACACTGCCTACACTCATAGGGTTTGTCTTCGGTGTGGGTTCTTTGGTGGACTCGAAGGTAACTGAAACCCCTGAAGGCTTTCCCACACTGCTGACACGCATAGGGCTTCTCTCCAGTGTGTGTCCGTTTATGTAACTGCAGGGCGCTGGAACAGCTGAGGGTTTTACCACACTCTTTACATTCATAAGGCTTCTCTTCAGTGTGACTTCCTTCATGTATACGAAGGTAACTGAGACTTCTGAAGGCTTTGTCACACTGCTGACACTCATAGGGCTTCTCCCCGGTGTGGGTTCTGAGGTGAACTTGGAGTAAGCATGGGTAAATGAAGGACTTACCACACTGTTTACATTCGTAAGGTTTTTCCCCAGCCTGAGAAACTTTCTGTCTCTGAAAGGAGCTCGTGTCTTTAGAGTCCTGACCAGATTGTTTACATGCATAGGGCCTTTCCTCACAGTGAATCCGGCCGTGTCTTTGGAGCAAAGAGGAACACAGGAAGGTTTTACTACAGATCTCACATTTATAGGGTTTCTCCCCGGTGTGAGCTCGTTCATGCAACTGAAGGGAACTCTGACCTCGGAAGGTCTTGTTGCACTTTCTGCATTTATAGGGCTTTTCCCTAGTGTGAGTTCTTTCATGTCTTCGGAGGAAAGAGGGGCACAGGAAGGCCTTACTACATATATTACACTTATGGGGTTTCTCCCCACTGTGAGACCTGGCATGCAATCGAAGGGAACTGCGACCTTTGAAAGCTTTACCACACTGCTTACACGCATAGGGTTTTCCCCCGGTGTGAGTCCTTTCATGTCTTTGCAGGAAAGAGGAGCAACGGAAGGCTTTACTGCAGAGGCTGCATGTGTAGGGTTTCTCTCCGGTGTGAGATCTTTCGTGGGTTTGAAGTAAATAGGGGTAAATGAAGGACTTACCACACAGTTTACATTCATAGGGTTTCTTCCCAGCATGGAGTATCTTATGTCTCTGAAGGGAACTGTGGCTTCTCAGAGCTTTTCCACACTGTTTACATTCGTAGGGTTTTTCTCCAGTATGAGTCCTTTCGTGGACTTGTAGATTACTGAGACGTCTGAAGGGCTTAGCGCACTGCTTACATTTATAGGGTTTCTCTCCCGTATGAGTTCTTTTATGTCTTTGCAGGAAAGAGGAACACAGAAAGGCCTTACCACATGCCTTACACTGATGAGGCTTCTCTCCAGTGTGATACCTTTCATGCATCTTAAGTAAGTAGGGATAAATGAAGGACTTACCACACTGCTTGCATTCATGGGGTTTTTCCCCAGCACAAATTCTTTCATGTCTTTGAAGGGAACCGTGATATCCGAAAGCTTTGACACGCTGTGCACAGTCAAAATGCTTTTCTTCATTATGAGTTCCACTGGGAAGTGGCAGGTAATTGAGCGAACCCGGAGTTGGACCACATGGTTTACATTCAGAAGAGTTTTCTTCAGTGGGAGGTCCTCCACGGATGCAAAATGAGCTGGGACAAATGAAGGCTGTTTCACATATACTGTCCTCATGGGGCTGCTCTCCACTTTGAATTTGCTTATGAGTGTCACAAGAACGTGGGACACCAACGGGTTTTGCACAGAGCTCACATCCATCGGTTCTGCTCACAGGGGGGGTTCGCATGTATATGTGAATAGTTGTGAGAGAGCTGGAGGGATATTGCTTCTTCCCATGGTCCTCAAGATCGTATGGTGTATATTCGGAGCACGTTATGATGTTCCTATTAAAGGATGAATGAGACATGAAAACTTCCCCATACACACTCCATTCACATAGCTCCCCGTGGGCAGCAGTCTCTAGACTTCTATTGGCATTTGATTCCTTGGAGGTTCTTCCAAATGCATCAACCTCCTTTATCCTCACAGGCCAAATCTAGCATTTGACGGCTGTAAACGCCGGCAGGCACGTTCCTAATGGTTGATGGACTGATGACTGTTTAGCTATTAGTAGGTCTCAGTCTCCCACTATGGCCTAAGTCAGAGAAAGCGTACGCCTTCCGCAATATTTAAATGTTCTCTAGCTGAATGGATGGGTGATACTGCAACATGGCTCTTAAAGCCAGTCCTAAAACAACAAGGATCATAACTGCATTTTTCTCAGTACTTTTTCCAAGTGAACAGTTTTCAAATCGGGACCTTTCTTACATGGAATCACATATTTTTGTAAAATTTTTATAATGGTAAATAATTTAAATTTTTGTCTGCCTTGCTAACTTGTTCATATATTTTTCATAACATATTAAGATTCTCTCAAAAGATATTTTTTCCCAACGAATACATGCAATTTACCTTATATTTTTCCCAGGTTGTTTATACAGGTCTTCAATGGTCTGGTATTCTGATTTGATTCCTAAAATGCAGACCCAGAAAAACATATTACAAATTACCAGAAACTACAAAAAACCCCTCTAAGTTCCTAGGGTTAATGCACATTGTGCACATACCTGACTTATTTACACAATTCTTCACCTTCCCATTTTCCATTTTACAGAACGAAGGGACACTGACAAAGTAAAGGAATTTGATCAACACTCTTACCCACAGAAGCAAGGTTACTGCAGGTTTCCAGCATCACACTAACGTACAGCTTCTTCTGAGGAGGATCCAACAAAGTCCACTCTTCCTGGGTGAAGCTCACAGCCACATCCTCAAAGGTCACTGAGTCCTAAAATATCCCATATGTATACATAAGAAAATGGGTGAAACTAACAGTCCTGTGTATGACTGGTAGGATGTTCATATAATTCTGCAGTCTTCACTTGTATCTAATGACAGGTAAGTTCTAATGCTAGGACTGACGTACTCAGGGAGGAAACTGCCAAAGGAGTGGACTAACGCTCTCCTCTCGTTACCGCAGCCAGGGGCTGCAGGGCTCTACAGGGCAGAGTCAGTTTGTCTAGGATGGATTATCTCGTAGCTGTGATAACAAACTCCTACTAAGTGACGGACGACAGTCACGCGGCTGCATTTTCTCTCTTTTTTTTTTTTTTTTCCGGAGCTGGGGACCGAACCCAGGGCCTTGCACTTGCTAGGCAAGTGCTCTACCACTGAGCTAAATCCCCAACCCCAAGGCTGCATTTTCTTAGAGCTCCCTAGGCCCAAAGAGAAGCTTTACTCAGGTATGTGCACCTGAGATTATAGGAGACATTCCCGACATAAATGGTGATAGTACTCACTTAGTCTAAATGATTCTGGGAAACATTTGGCATCTTCTGAGCCTTTGTTCCATTTCTGGAAAGTTCCACACACGGCAATAAGGAAAGAATCCATCCCCACAGTACATGTAGGACAATAAACCTAATGAATTTCACACACGTTGTCACAACTTGTTGTATGGGGCACTAAGCCTGTGCTATGTGACGGTGGCAAGGGAAACATTAAAGTCCTGAAAGCCGTTTACAATCACCCAAATTTAATAAATGCTCCATTCAACTATCAGCCTGGCTCTGCAGCAGGCCTAAAGGATTTAGGGGCATGACATCAGACCATTGTTTTCCAGCAAGGGACATACAAACTAAAATATTTGTTTGGCCTACTACCGAAAACTTTACTTACATGGTCACTGACCAAAGCAGTTCTCTGGTGGGAACATAAGGTGAAGGGGGAGAAGACAGCTAGCTAGAGCCCATGATTAAATGGCTACTTTTAATGTTTCTGAAAACACCTGACTCTCCCACCTCTGGTATTTTCTCCAATCACTCTATTCCTTTACCCACATACATTCTCCTTCACATATTCATGAAAGAGTTTCACGTAGGGAACTCAGTGAGCAACTAAAAGTCATAAAATAATATTCCTCTCCTTCATACAGCAGTCAATGAAGACCCTGGCACCACCCAGACACGTGACTCATTTCTCACTTCTGATCTGTCCTCGTCACATAGCAATTTCTTCCAAACTAAAATAGGCCATCCTGGAGGGAGACGCCTTAAGTCTTGGGAGTTAAAACAAAGTGCCATAAACTAACCAGATACATAGCAACTGGTGTAGTCCTGAGAATGAGGTGATTGTGGCTGACACAGTGGCCCTGTACTTTGTCTTACATAGATAATCTGTATGCCACCTCCTCTGAGTTCAGGGAACAACCCCAGAAGAGGAGGCAGGCAGACTCTCAGAGCTGCCTAGAAGAAAGCATAAAGTATTGTATAGCATTTTCCTCCGAGCTGATGATTCCATGCTGAAGAGAGTCTCAGGACCAAGACACGCTAACTCTTGTAATTGCTTCTGAATCGGGTTTGTGGCCTATCCCACAGAAATTCAGATCTTATCCCACAGAAATTCAGATTCAAATGTAAACCTGGTCAAATGCTGTTAGCTCAGGATATTACAGGCCCCAAGAGGAAGTTATCATTGTTTTGCTAAGAACCGTGTTGTCAGATTGCCTTTAAATATTCATAATACACCTATAAATTAACTCTGCTGCAACCTTGGCCAGAGGTAGCTTCCCTCAGCAGCGGTCATTACTTAAGCAAAAAAGTCAGAACTTGTTGTGATGGTTTGCATATGCTTGGTCCAGGGAGTGGCACTATTAGAAGGTGTGGCCTTGTCCGAGGAAGTGTATCACTGTGGGGTGGGCTTGGAGACCCTCCTCCTAGCTGCCTGAGGATGCTCAGTCTGTTCCTGGCTTCCTTTGGGTGAAGACGTAGAACTCAGCTCCTCCTGCACCATGCCTGCCTGGAGGCTGTGAGGCTGCCATGTTCCCACCTTGATGATAATGGACTGAACCTCTGAACCTGTAAGCCAGCCCCAATTAAATGTGGTCCTTTATAAAACTTACATTGGTCATGGTGTCTGTTCACAGCAATAAGACCCTAAATAAGACACTTGTCAAAGTGCCTAAACCTAAACAGGACTCCTATGTCAACTTCCCCCAAGTTCACAGAGCATCACAGAGGGAGGGAAAGAACACAGAAGCTGGAAGGGTGCTGAAGAGAACTGTCAAAAGCTATCTCTGGTACATGACATGGCCACTGCACCCATGAATTCACTGCAGTTATAACGGCAATACTCATTGGATTCAGTAGGCTGTTAACAGAGAGAGACAGAGACAGAGACAGAGACAGAGACAGAGACAGAGACAGAGAGACGCAGAGAGAGAACACACAGGAGGAAGTGCAACACACTGATGGTTTCCGTGAGAAATGGCAGGGGTGCCTGGAGGGAGTAGGGAAGACTTGGGGTGCATATAATGTTTTACACTTACGAAGTTGTAAAAATAAATAAATGATATCCCACTTAAAATATAGAAAATGAGAAAAAATTCATTTAAACATTCCATTCTAGAAGGAGGTTCATTAAATGGTCACAGCATTAGGAAGGTTGAGAATCACTGCTCTGGAGGATCAGAATTTTAAGAAAAAAATGTATGTATGTATGTATACACATATACGCATATATTCCAACAGTGGCTATCAACCAGCAGAAAGTCCACTAATCCAGTAGTTGTTCGGTCGGTCCACGAGGCTGGACGTCTCAGCTGCTCTACAACACATACTTGAATCCCAAAGTAGGCTCTAATGCGAGTAAAGCAGTGAGGGTACAGACTTGCTAGCAGGACTGAGAGCAGGCAGGCAGAGAGGAAGCAAGCGTCCTTCGTCCGTGTTCTTTTTCATAGGCTACACGCCGAAAAATGAGACTGGAAAAATGAGGTGGATCTTCCCGCCTCAAAGAAACAAAATGTGCTCAGCCATTTTGGGTTTTAGTTAATTCCAGATGCAGATGCACTAGGCTGATGACAGAGAATCAACGAATCTAAAAAGGTGCCTCCTTTTCTCATGAGTTTCTGAGAAAAGGAACAAGAGCTAAAGAGTCTCCAGGCAATGCTCTAGCAAAGGCGACCGGGAAGACCTGGAAGACAGTCACTGTGTCTTCTTTTGTCTTAGAGAAGGAGAGTTTTCAGCAAAAGCTCCTACGGCTGTGTCCTTACCTAGTGGGATTCCTTCCACTTAGAGCCTATATGTAAATGGAGATAAAACGTGCTCTCTATTAAAAAAAAAACTAAGTATTAGATTGCCCTACAATTCGATCTCTTTATTAGAGGAAATGTATTTAATATGTATGCTGGCAAGCTTTATGACAACTTGATATAAGCTAGACTCATCAGAGGAAGCTTCAGTTGAGAAAATACCTCAATAATGATGATGGTGATGATGGTGATGATGGTGATGATGGTGATGATGGTGGTGATGGTGGTGGTGGTGGTGGTGGTGGTGATGGTGATGATGATGGAGGTGGTGATGATGGTGGTGGTGGTGGTGATGGTGTTGATGATGTAGTACACAAGCCTGTATTTGTTTTCTTAGCGATGTGAGAGGGACCCAGCCCATTGTGGGTGATGCCATCCCTGGACTAGTGGTCCCAGGTTCTATAAGAAAGCAGGCTGACCAAGCCAAGAAGAACAAGATAGAAAGGAGCACCCTTCTACCACCTCTGCATCAGCTCCTGCCTCCTGCATCAGGTTCCTGCGTGGACTTCCTTAGATGGTGAATAGTGATAGGGAAGTGTAAGCCAAAGAAACCCTTTCCTCCCCCAGTTGTTTTGGTCACAGTGTTTCGTCACGGCAAAGGTAATCTGAATAAGACATTGAGTTTTTCACATTGTCTGTAGACATATTTAAAAGAATGATGCTGTGCAATCACACCTTAGTAAAAGAAAAAAGGTTTCCAAACAGTTAATCACGCCAATTCTAGCTAGAGAGTGTCTCAGGTTAACCATTAGTAAAAGTAAATACTTCTTTTGGTCTGACCTCCTCAATCATGTGTTCTGCCATGTACTCATGATGACCCTTTAAAATTCAAGTATTTTTGTTTAAGTTTCATGTGCATTTAAATCTGTGTGTTCAGTGCTCAATGAGACCAGAAGAGGGCATCAGACCTCCTGGGACTGGAGTTACCTTGTTGTGAAACATCAAGGAGGTGCATGGAACTGAACCTGAGTCCTGGAAGAGCAGTCATCGCTCTTAACCACTGAGTCATCTCTCCAGTCCCATGCATTACCCAGTAGATGACAAAGGTCATGTAGACAAAGCTACATCAGTTAGAGGACAGTCAGGTGCTCTGGGTCCAGCCAGTTGCCACTGACCTCAACAGCAAGTCTCCTACCCTCTGTAAACCATGGGGCTTTTCACAGAGAAACAAATGCCTTGTATGTATTCACTGAGTGGTAAATCACCATTTGTGGTTGAGCGCTCAGAAGCTGGCTCTAGAGGTGATAGTTGGTCTTCACGCTTCAGACCCAAGCATGTTTGTTTCAAGGTGTCATCCAAAGCCTCTTCCCTAAGTCAGGCTGTCCCTGATTCTGCCGCAGGGAGAAAGAACAACGAAAGAGCCCAAGAATAAAAACTCTGTGCTCTTGAGAATACCGAAGGAAGAAACTCTTTCCAACAGAGATTATTATTAATCTCATAATAGAACTCTATCGATAATAAAAACAGCTAATAAAGTAGTTATTCAAGGAGAGAACAGAGAGGACCCTCTATCTAAAGTTAGAAGCTCTCAACAGTATCGTAGTTTTAATTGGGCTTCCCAGGATGAGTTTTGCAGGATGTTGTAAGTAAACATTAATTTAATGATTTTGATATATCCGCTGCTTCTCTATCTGCTACCTAGAGTCATTTCAAAACCAAAATCACAGTACTAGCAAATTCTATAAATTTACAAAGACTTACCTTGTTTTCTGTTTTCTTTAGAACTTACCTGGGGATTTACATAGTATTACAGCATATGCACAGATAATGCTAATTTTTTACATTTAATGGAATACACCCTAAGTATGTGGTTTTGACTCAACTTTCTTTTTTTTTTTTTTCTTTTTTTTCTTTTTTTTTTCGGAGCTGGGGACCGAACCCCGGGCCTTGCACTTGCTAGGCAAGCGCTCTACCACTGAGCTAAATCCCCAACCCCCAACTTTCTTTTACTAAGGTGTGATTACACCAGCACTGTTCTTGGTTTTCATGACTTCACCTGTGCTGATCAAAAGATCACGACAGCTGGTTTTACTGACTGTTTTTTTCACAAAAGGACGGGCGAGGCAAGGCCACTGGACCCTAAGTAACCTTCCATCCCTTCTCGACAATTGTATATAACGCTATTCTAATTGCACGTGGATCCATGGACTGGAGGAGAAGTTAAAGTATAGAAGCTTAGGAAGGCTAGGGGAAGGGGCACCACCATGTCTATGAAAAACCCACACTGCATTGAGAGTGCCTACAATTGAAAATGCATGCTAAATCAAGTTTAGTCCTGCCCACGCTTTATTTGTATAGGAACAGTAGTGACAAGTACCAGAGTGGAATAACCGATCTTCTGTGTGTTTAATAATCGGAAATAGAGGCTATACTGATATGGGGTCAGAGAAATAGACAAGAATATTGTCCCATTCCTCTCCAAGGTCAATGAGTTCCGAGGGGACTGTGGGACTTCTCAAACTGTTCTGTATCTGTCGGAAGTCACTTATTCTCCTCTTCAGGGAGGCCCCAGAGACCCCAGTTTGTAGACTCTAACACTATACAAAGAAGAAGGTCAACACAGAGGAAATTTTCCTCTATGCTTCCAAGCAAAGCCACGGTCAAGCAAGGCTTATCCTCACACAAGGGGACAACTAGTCAAAGGAAGGCTCCCAGCCCACGTGACCACCCAAGGACCAGATCCTCAAGTGGACTTGGCAGTTAAAAAAATAATTAGCGGATCATGGTGGTACATGCCTTTAATCCCAATACAGTAGGAGGCAGAAGCAAGTACATCTCTAAGTTTGGGCCTGCCTGGGCCACACAGCAAGATCTAGAACAGGGAAGTCTCAATTAAAGGAAAAAGGTGCATTTAATCTTAGTCACCTACAAGGCCTTAAATATCTGGCAGAAAAGTCTCACCAAGGACTACGATGTTGGTCTTCTAACTGGCTAATGAGTTATACTGCCCAGACATAAGACATAAGTCTAAATAAATTCCCATTTAGACTTCTAACTAATAATTTTCTTTTTGATAAGAAAAAAAGTGAGCCTTCATACCTGGGCCCAATTCAACACAGTAGTGTCTACCTGCAGCTGTAAGAGATAAGCTGACTATTTAACAACATAAAAATCAAATGGTGGTTAAATGTCCTCTCTCTCTCTCTCCCTCCCTTCCTCTCTCTACCCCTTCCCTCCCTCCTCCCTCTCTCTCTTTCCCCTCTCCCATCCCCTCCCCCTCCCTCCACCCCCTCAAAGCCATCTGGGTGAGAGCATGCACTACAATTCTAGCCACTCTCACAGCGATCAACAAGACTAGAAACAGATCCTGGGAGCATCACTGCCAAGTCCAGCCTTGGAGGAAGAAAGAATGACAAGACCAAGTAGATGAATGGTGACTGGGAGTCCACCAAGAGTCTAGTACACTTTGGCTTAGATATATCTTAGTTCTGGCTTCTGATTCCAGGCTGCTGGTTAAGTGCCTTAACTTGAGACAAGCTGGAGTCTTCAGAGAAGAGGGAACCCCAATTGAGAAGATGCTCCCATCAGAGTAGCTTGTAGGGAAGCTCTGTGGAGCATTTTCTTAACGGATCATTGACACGGTGCGGTCCAGCACACTGTGAGATATATACCCATACTGTGGCCTCTATAAGAAAGCAAACCAATGGGGTTGGGGATTTAGCTCAGTGGTAGAGCGCTTGCCTAGGAAGCGCAAGGCCCTGGGTTCGATCCCCAGCTCCGAAAAAAAAAAAAAAAAAAAGAAAGCAAACCAATAAGCAGCATTCCTCAGTGGTCTCAGCTTCAGCTCCTACCTCCAGGTCCCTGCTTTGAGTACCTGCTCTGGCTTTCCTTCATGACCGACTGTAAGCGGTAAGGTAAAACAAACATTTTTCTCCCCGCAAAAGTTGATGTTGGTCATGTCTGTCACACCAATAGAAACCAAACTAAGCCACCTGCCTAGGCTTTTAAGTCTTGGCTTTCCTCCCCACTCACGTCTCTAGCCAGACAACAATCGACGACTTTAAAACCCTACATCTAGCCGAGTATGGTGGCCCCACACCAATGATCCCAGTTCTTGGGAGGTAGGGGCAGGCAGATCTCTGAGTTGGAGGCTAGCCTAGTCTACAGAGTGAGATCCAGGAGAGCCAGAGCAACACAGAAAAACCCTGTCTCAATAAAATAAAATAAATCCTACACCATACAGTTGGGATCCTTTTAATTGACAACCCCCCCAACCCATCACATTCAATGGGACGAGATCAGCTTAAAGCTAGACGGGTCTCCACTCCCATTCCTACCAACAGTTAGGGAACAACTCATAACCCAGGTTGATGGAGAATACCACACAGAAAGATCAATCTCCTAGAAATAACCAGCAGGACTCCAGTAACTGACGTTCACCAGGCTACTAGCCAATGTTTATAGATACCTTTTGGGGCTGTGCAGAATCATTCCCCCACCCAACTGTTCAAATAGTGGCTTCAAAGCTCCTCCAGGAACTGGTCCTCGGATTTGGCCTCCTCCTAGCAATGAGGTCCAATAATACCGCAGCTCTCATAAGCCTGCACCATTCAATTAATAGTAAAAGCTTTAGGGACAGACTGGAAACTTCATTGTACATATAGACCTTAAAGTTCTGGGCATGTTAAAAGCGAACAACAATCGTGGTGGTCGGAATATGCTTGGTCCATAGGGAGTGGAACTGTTAGGAAGTGGAGGCTTGTAGGAGGAGTGTGTCACTGTGGGGGTGGTCTTTTTGACCCTCTTCCTAGCTGCCTGAAAGCTAGTCTCACCTGGTTGCCTTCAAATCAAGATGCAGAACTCTCAGCTCCTTCTAGAGCACCATGTCTGCCTGCATGCCGTCAGGCTTCCTGCTGTGATGATAACGGACTGAACCTTGAAACTGTAAGCCAGCCCCAAATAAATGTTTGGTTGCCTTGGTCATGGTGTCTCTTCATAGACATGGAAACCCTAAGACAATAATAAACAGGACAATAAGAAAAAACTAACAAGAATCTCAGGAGAGATCAGCAAAGGGTAGACAGACCTCCTTCCTTTGCTTAGCTCTGGGGCCACTGTATCTCATATAGGGAGGGATTTATCCCTGTGAGATTAGGTTTCGAAGACCTCCCCCCACTGCTTCCCTGGCTTAGCGACCAGCAACTCTCAGATTCTATAACCATTCCTTTCTCAAGTCACTACAGGCCCTCCCTCCGCTTCTCCATGCAGGCTACTCATTAGACTATCTGAGAGACACAGCTAACCTTCAAGTCTATCCTCCCCACCTCCGGTTCCCCCCTGAAGTCCAGTGATACCGTCTGAGTCAAACAGTACTGAAAGCAGTGTTGGGACTGCTTTTCCAACTTGGAAAGGACTACACAAGGTGATTCTCTCCATTCCCATGGCTGCGAAGGTTGCTGGCATTACACCATGGATCCACCACACCCAGCACACTAAGGCAGAAGCCACAGACACCTCTGCCAAATGCACGGTCTCCCAAACTATGAATCTGTTAAAATTAAGGTCTTTCCACTTCCTCCACCTCTTCCTGAGTTGTATGTTTGGTATGAGTACAGGATAATGGTGCAATACCCAGTGACCTCAAGCCTGCACCTGGAAACTAAGAAAGACAGACACAGGGAAAGGTATCAACTAGCCTGACTACAGACCAGCAACACATATTCATCCTGACCTCTGCCCATTGATGTTGACTTTAAGTGTTGTTTCGCTGTAGTGGAGAAAGGAAAGATGCGGGAGTTGTATCTTTCGAGATAGGAATACAGAGTTTACAATTCTACGCATGTCCTATAGCTCTGGGCCCCCTAATTGCCAAACACAAGGGAGTTTCCACTCCAAAGACTGAAAACACACAGATGACTGCATAGGAAGCTTCCTTCCAAGAAATACAAAATAGGAAAATACAATCCAATGGCCATAAAATTACAAATCTGGAAATTCCTTAAGAACAATCCTAGCCTTTGGAAAATAGGGAAAACCTGGAGAATCAGACTATGCCATGCCTCACTGTGACTGGGGACAGCCCAGATTAATGTTAGAGGACTTACGAAGGACTGAAACTTGTCCAACATCCAATACCTTTTTTTTTCTTTGTTTCAGAGCTGGGGACTGAACCCAGGGCCTTGCACTTGCTAGGCAAGCACTCTACCACTGAGCCAAATCCCCAACCCCAATATCCAATACCTTTAACCTAGGCATGTCCCCTTATTCTGATGCCTGCTATTCTGCCTTGTGGGTTAATTGGTCTAGATGACAACATTACTGAGTCCCTGAGACTACTTGGTGGGCCTGTTCTAATGGTTTGACTACACGTGCCTCTTCTGATGCTTTCCAAAGTAAGCAGACAGGTTGGTCAGGACCTAAATGTATTAAAAGTTTCCATTTCTTGATTAAAACAACGCTTAAGATTCCCTTGCAGAATTGGTGCTAGACCATGGCTCCAGCTGCATATGTAGCAGAGGATGGCCTTGCTGGGCACCAATGGAAGGAAAAGCCCTTGGTCCTGCCAAGGCTGGACCTCCAGTGTAGGGGAATGTTGGGGGAGGGGGAGAGGTGGTAAGAGGGGGTAGATGGGGAGGGGAACACCCTTATCAAAGGGGAGGGGGACGAGTTAGGTGGCTTATGGACAGGAAACCGGGAAAAGGAATAACATTTGAAATGTAAATAAGAAATACCCAATTTAAAGAAAAAAATAATTGGTCCTAGAGAACTGAAGATGTTTAAACTTCTCATGAGATAAAGGAAACTTCTTATACATGGCTTTGGAAGATACCTGTTATTTTTGCACTACTTGACCAAGAATAACTAGAAAACATCTTGCCACAGTTGAGGGAAATCTCAAAACAAAACAAAACGAAAGATAAAAATAGATGCCAGTCTCTTTCCTCTTGGTTCCCCAGGCTGACTACTCTGCTATGGGTATTGTCTAGACCTTTAATTCTCATTCTGACTGGATTCACAGCAGGGATCTGCATCTTAATCTCCACGGCTAATTATGCATCAGTTCAGTAGCTGGGATCAACTATGCCTCCTTAAAGTGGGATAAGCCCACCACTGGGCTCATTGACATGCTAGGGTCAATGGGCAATGTGACAGGCTCCCAGATCTTAGTAGGCCCAAGATCTTAGCACAACTAACTCCATGATTCTCTACCAATCAGATCACAAAACTCAGCCCACGGACAAAATGAAAACAAACCTTTAGCCTATCGGAGTCCATAATTGTGGAAAAGTCTCTAAATGTATTAACTTCATTTTTTGGCTTCTGTAGATCCACTGCTGGGTAACTGTTCTTGTTAACTTAAGTCATCAACCCAGAATGATGATTCTTATACTTAAAATCTCACATGGAGAAAGGTTCAGTGGTATACTGGGATCCTGAGTAAGCACTGTAGAAAAATAGAACGTTGTCTTTGACCACAGAAAATCCCTAGACCCAACAAAAATTCAAGGAAAAAAATCACAGCAACCAGTAGCCTAGCACTTGGAAGGCAAAGGCAAATCTAAAAAGGGCCAGAACAGCCAGAGGTACAGGCTGAGACCCTGTCTCAATGAAAGAAAGAAAGAAAGAAAGAAAGAAAGAAAGAAAGAAAGAAAGAAAGAAAGAAGGAAGGAAGGGAAGGAAGGAAGGAAGGAAGGAGAGAGAGAGAGAGAGAGAGAGAGAGAGAGAGAGAGAGAGAGAACCTGGAGAGATGGCTCAATGGTTAAAGGCACTGACTGCTCTTCCAGAGGTCCTGAGTTCAAATCCCACCAACTACACGGTGGCTCACAACCATCTGTAATGGGATCCACAACCTCTTCTGGTGTGTCTGAAGAGAGCAACAGTGTACTCACATGCATAAAAATGAATCTTTTTTAAAAAAAAATTTAAAAATAGATAAAAAAGAAAAAAAGCAAATTTGCAAAATTACTGAATTAATGACCTATCATTTTCCTGCGTATCAGCACTGAAGATCTGAGTTAATAATTTAAAAGCATCATTTATGTAGCACCAAAGATAAAAGGAGTTAGAAATACATATGCCTTTAATAAAGATCTATAAACACAAACTTTATATCCTTAATTGAAAAGTTAAATGAACAGAAAGATTCCAATTGTGGACCGAAAGCCTTAAAATTATGTCGCTTCTCAATTTGAGCTACAAATTCAACCCAGAGCTCAAGAGATCTCAAGATATGGTTCAGCATATTAAAGGTGTTTGCTGCCCAATCTGAATTCCTGAGTTTGACCGCTGGGATCCATACATTATAAGGAAAAAAACTGACTCCTAAAAGTTGTCTTCTGATGTTCACACATGCTTGGTAGTGTGCCCACCAGTCTACACACACACACACACACACACACACACACACACACAGGATTTTTGAGAGATTTGTAGACTCAACACAACCTCAAAAAAAAAAAAAAGTCCTAACTACTTAATAACAAATCTGACTCTACAGGTTATATGGGAAGGCTAAGGCAGAGTTTTCAACCTTCCTAATGCTGTGACCCTTCAATATAGTTCTTCATGTTATGGCAACCCCCAACTGTAAAATTATTTCCTTGCTGCTTCATAAGTGTAATGTTGCTACTCATATGAATCATAATGTAAATATCTGATGTACAGCATATTTGATATAAGACCCCTGGAATAGAGTCGTTCCACCTCCCAAAGTGGTTTTGACCCCCACAGGATGAGAACTGCTGGGTTCAAGAGATGCCTATGTGGTTAAGAGATCTTGTTCTGGCAGAGGTTAAGCACTGGGTTCCCAGCACTCATGGTGGTTCACAAACGTCCAACTCAAGCTCAAAGGGACATAAGACCATCTTCTATCAGAGGGAACCAGGCATTATGTAATGTAAACGCGTAAAATAAATAAATCTTAAAAATAAAGGTTGTGCAGGAAGGTAAAAGCACATGGACTGGTATGTAGCACAGTTGGTATAAAGCTTCCCTGGTAGCGGGAGCCTTGGGCTCCGTTTGAAGCGCCACATAAAACCAGACGCGGTTGACTCGTACCTTTAGTCTTTAGACGGGTAGTGTTGCCGGTCTAGTTTCTCTGAGTTATCTGTAAGAGGTTCTGTATTTTGCATTTCTTTTACTCTTCGCAAGAGTGAGTGAAGGAAGAAAGATCAGAAGTTTAAAATCACCCTCAGTTCACAGCGAGTTTGAGGCTAGACTGAGTCATCAGTGTACTATCTCTTAAAAAAAAAAAAGTCAGCACACTCGAATAGTACACACACAAACACACACGAACTACCATCATCTGACTTTAAAACTCTGAATAAACTACAATAATAAAAGCAGTCTACTTCTGGCGGATGTTCTCCCCCCAAAACCTTTAATCAAAGCATTCGGGAGGCAGAAGCAGGGTATCTTTGAGTGCAAGGCCAGACTGGTCTACAGAGAGCTCCAGGAATCAGGACTTCGTAGAGAGATCGTATCTCAAAAACCAAAATAAATGTTCTATTTCACAAGAAACAGATTAAAATTTGGAAATAAAGGTAAAAGAATACAGCTAAATGTTTTGGACCAAGAAGCAAAGAAAACTTAAGTAATTTCCTTCATTAACAAATATTGATGAGCCACCATAACATCTATATGTAAGAAATTAATAAAAGACTTTATAACTGCCACGAAAATTAACTCTAAGTGTATTCTAAACCTAAATAATGAAATGCGAAGTACAGAACCTCTAGAGATAATGCAGAGAAACTAGACCTCATACCATTACCCAAGGTCCCGCACCGAAGTGACGTCACCAGCAAAAGCGAGAGGGGCGGAGCCTCCCGCCACCTTGCTCTGAGCTCTGCGCAAACGCGGTCGGAGGGGCGGAGCTGACCAGAGTTGGGCCCCAGAACACCGCTCCCGCTCCAGCCACAAGGAGGCTCTACCAGACGGGTTCCGGGGGCTCAGCCCGCCTCTCTTCCCGGTCTAAGGACAGCAGCCTTCTGCTCACCATGGCGCGGCTTCCGATCTCGACTGCACTCTTCCCACTGACCCAGGCAGCGGAGCTCACGCACCTCGGTCAGCCTTAAACGGGAGCCCGGAGCATGGCGGCGAAGAACCCGCCTCTCGCCGATCCGCAGCGCCCTTTATTGGGCAGCTAATCTGGGTGCTCTGAATGGCTAGCGAGGCCTGAGTGACAGGGACTGTTATGTCTCAGAGAAAACAGGGAGCCGTTGGCTTGTCCCGGAGTACACACATACAGTAGATCTGGGTAGGTTTCCTTTTAAGAATTTGCTCCTGCCCTCCAGAGCTGGCTCTGCTGTCTCATACTCCCTTGTCACAGAGTCGCGCATGTGCACTGTCCACTCACACAATGGCCAATGTAGGTAGGGATCGCCTTGCCCTCACAGGAATTTTGAGTGAGGTAACCCAATCACAAAAAAACACATATGGTATGCACTCGCTGATAAGTAGACATTAGCCCAAAAGCTCAAATTACCCAAGATACAATCCACAGACCACATGAAGCTCAAGAGGAAGGATGACCAAAGTGCAGGCACTTCAGTCCTTCTTAAAAGGGAGAACAAGAATATTCATAGGAGGAGATATGGAGACAAAGTTTGAAGCAGAGACTGAAGGAAAGGCCATTCAGAGCCTGCTCAACCTGGGGATCCAGCCCATATATATACAGCCACCAAAACTAGACAATAGTGATGAAGCCAAGAAGTACATGGTGACAGGAGCCTGATATGGCTGTCTCCTGAGAAGCTCTGCCAGAGCATGATAAATACAGAGGTGAACGCTAGCAACCAACCATGGAACTGAGAACAGGGTCCCCATCGGAGGAGTTAGAGAAAGGACTGAAGGATTGAAGGGCTTGCAACCCCATAAGAACAACACCAACCAGCTCTGGTTGAGCTCCCAGGAACTAAACCACCATCCAAAGAGTACACATGGACAGACCCATGGCTCCAGCTGCATATGTAGCAGAGGATGGCCTTGTTGGGCACCAATGGAAGGAGAAGTCCTTGGTCCTGCAAAAGTCTGGACCCCCAGTGTAGGGGAATGTCAGGGTGTGGGGGCCGGAAGAAGTGGGTGGTTGGGTGGGGGAACACTCTCATTGAAGAATCGGGGAATGGAATAGGATAGGGAGTTTATGGACGGGAAACCAGGAAAGGGGATAACATTTGAAATGGAAATTTAAAAATTCAATGAAAAAGTTTTAATTACATATATTTAGTTAAAACGTGGGAGAAGCACATGTGTACCCCAGTGCATGAGTGGACGTGAGAGGGCGATTGGCTAGAGTTGCTCCCTTACACCAGATGGGTCCTGGGAATTGAACTCAATTCATAGCACTTAGCAGCAAGCACCTTTAGTAGCTAAGCCATTTCGCTTTCCCAAAAGTTGATTTTTAAAAAGAAAAAAATGTAAGCATACCTATTATTTACTTTAAAAAAGGTGGCGGGGGTGGGTACAGAAACTGCCAAATTTAGAAACCAGTCTAGCGAGGTCCTGTAATCCCAATACTTGGGTGGCTAAGGTGAGAAAATCAAATGTTCAGGGTTTGACAAGGCTACAGGCTGGATTCAAGGTCAGTCTCAGAACAGAAACAACACAGAAACAACACAGAAACACTCGGTAATGCAGTGCTTCCATAGATAACATGGTTGAAACCAGAGGTTGAATCTCAGGTACCCACCTGGAAACTGAAAGCAAACTAATTACAGAAATAGAGTTTCTTACACAGAAGATCGGAACAGGTTGCTAGAGTTAGTTTGAGGCCAAGCAGAGCAACTCAGTCAGAGGCCAAGAAAGAAGCCAGTTGGAATCAGTCAGCTTGGAGAGGTGTTTGAGCAAGAACAGCTGAGTTGAACCAACCAGCCAGAACTCAGAACTAGAAAGGGTGAGCTTATTCAGCAGGAAGTCTCAGAGACCGAAAGCATTCTAGGCCTAGGTTAGACTGTACAGAAGCTAGAGACTTCCAGGACTAGGCCTAAGTTAGCAGACAGAGGCAGTCAGCCTCTGAGATGACGATCACTACAGGTGAATATGTTACATTAACACCGTGGCAATCTAATCATGCATTTGTTATGACTAAATTTAGTGTACGTTAGAAAATTAGACTATAAAATAATTTAGGGTATGCTAGAAGATAAGACCACTTTTGTGCTATTTTAAATAGTACCTGTAAGGTTTTGGCAAGACATGCCCGTAATTCCAGGTACTCAAGAAGCTGAGGCAGAGACAGCCACTGTGAAGCACGTGTTGTTCTATTTTACATGTTGCAAAAAAAAAAATCAGTGTGCATCTTTGTGTACGCATAGACACATGCACATAATTAAAAATAATAAAATATTTGGGGGAAATGACTATCATCATAGCCTTACTAATCAGGGAAAAGTGGGCAAGGGAAGATTTACCTTCGTTAATGATAATGTTCGTCTCTTTCCAAGCAAAGTGGCCCATGGATATAACATCCTGGCAATATAGAGAGTGAGGCAGGAGAGTCCCCAGGGAGATCTACACCAGCCTGGACTACAGAGCAAGACCCTGTCTCAGAAAACAAAATAATAAAGCACTCTTCGTTTCACAGCTTAAACCCTCTCTAGTTTTTCAATGGATTTCCACTCTCCTTGTACTGAGAGCAACAGCTTACTGATTTTGACTTCTTAGTCGCTGTATAGTTTACTATCAATGAATATTAATTAATTTCATAATTCAGGGTATTTCTATTTTTTCTATTTTTTTTCTATTTTTCGGAGCTGGGGACCGAACCCAGGGCCTTGCAGTTGCTAGGCAAGCACTCTACCACTGAGCTAAATCCCCAACCCCATAATTCAGGGTATTAATACCAGTGCTATTAATACCAGTAAGGAGTATTCCTTTGCCATCATCCCCTGTCCTCGCTGAGTGCAACTTCTTAGGGTAAAGCTGGTTGCTTTCTTGGACACTACAGAACACTCAACACATTGATACATTGACTGAATTAAAGACTGGGGACCATGGCCTTATCAAGCACCATTTCTGCTAATTGGGCCGGGCCATCAGGGGCCTGGGGACACAGTGAACATCCTTCTGTTCTCTGTGTCTGGGACAGGAGGGTCCTCCTCAGGCTTAGGACAGAAAAGGAGGCAAACCTGACAGCCCACTTGAAAACTCAGTTCAAGTCAACGCCGAGGTGCCCACGGAGAACCCAGAAAGAAAGGAGAGCTCCTCTACCTTCTCACCACTTGGTTGAGGACAGAGAAAACCACAGGTCCTCACCAGCAGGGTTGCTTTGGGGCCGTTCTCAGTTCCAGAGACCTGAAACTGATCCAGGGGATGACATGGAACCCGAGGGGACAGGAAGAGTTAATCCGTAGAGAGTGTGGCAGGCAGGAGTCACCACGCTGCTGCGCTGCTGCGGATGCTGCACTTTACAAAGGCGCTGTGCTGTGTATGAGAGTGGAGTTGGTTGCAGGTGTTGAGCTTTGGACAGAGTACGGAGACTGGGACTCATACCTCCCACAGGGTTCACTGTTCACAGGGAGGGGATGCCAAGGGCCTGGAAGGTAGAACCCTCTAGAGACCACGTGCTCCTGGGCCCTCAAGTCCACTTGTCACCCTCCAACCCTGCCAAGGCAACACACCTGAAACTAGAGTAACTGAAATCCTGAAAGTCCTGCCTCCTCCTCCCAGTTACCATGATTACACCTTGTACCATGTCTGGCTTAGGTAGCTTTTTTTTTTTTCCAGCTTCTGTGAACCTTTAGAATGGCGGGATAAAAAAAAAAAAAGCAGTTACCGCAATGGAAAATGTAAAGCCTGCTTTTTGTCATCTATAAAATAAGCAAAACCCAAAATCTTGTTATTTGGTTATTGCTATAAAGAGAAAAGTAGGTTTATAAAAAAATTAATAAACGTGTGGGCTAAGGTTCACAAGCAGAACAACTAGAAAAAAGGGGCTAGCAGGGAGGGGCGTGTGTGGTGGTTTGAATATGCTTGGTCCCTGGGAAGTAGCGCCATTGGGTGTGGCCTTGTTGGAGGAAGTACGTCACTGTGGGGTGGGCTTTGAGGTCCTATGCTCTGGTACCACCCGGTACAGAGGAGGCCCTCCTTCCTGCTGGCTGCCTCTAGATGGCAGTCTCTTCCTTGCTGCCTTTAGACCGCTCAGCTCCTTTTCCAGCGCCAAGTCTGTCCGGATGCTGCCATGCTTCTCACTGTGACGATAATGGACTGAACTTCTGAACCTGTAAGCCAGTCCAATTAAATGCCCTTTCTAAGAATTGTTTTAGTCACAGTGTCGCTTCACAGCAACGAAGCACAAACTGAGACAGAGTAGGAATGCAAACCTTTACTCCCAGCACCAGGGAAGTAGAGGCAGAGGATCTCTGGGAGTTTGAGGCCAGCCTGGTTTATGTAGCAGGTTCCAGGAAAAGTAGGACCCTGTCTCAGGAAAGTAAAATGCCAGTGGGCAGGACCAGAAATGAACTACCTTACAGGTAAGCTTTAGAGGACAGTTACAGTATTGCACTGTAGACCATACCGTAAGGCCTCAAGGGCTTGTAGTAGGCTGGAGCACAGGAAACATGGCAAAGGCGGGTCTCGCCCTTTCCCCTTCCCTCTCCCTTTCTAAACCGTTAGATTGCATTCCTAAAACTAGACACCAAGGTCTATTCCCTTAATTGGCCTCTGACTCATTCCTGAGGCGTAAAGGTTCAACTGTCAAAACATCAAAATGCAGTTATCAAAATTTCCTATTTTGACTAACCTCATTGAAATACCCAATCATAACTTGGCAACGTGTCCTAGCTCATTCTAACACAGGCCGCCCCTCCCCCTTAAAATTAACACTTGCAAAGCTATTTGTTGCTGTTTCTGGATTCAGATTCGGCTACCTTATCACAAAAAAAAAAAAAAAAGTTTTGCTTTTTTTGTGATTGGTTTGTGTGTGGAACTTAATGCTGGTATGTATTCTGTTCCTAATCCCGAGGTCCAGAGGAGAGCACCCCACAGTGCTCCTTCAAGGCCCTAAATTGTGGAAGAGCGTGTCTTCAGCTCTGAAAAGCCGATTTGTCAGTATAAATATCATGGCTGGGATCTTGAAGATGGAAGAGCCTTCAGTTCAAGAAAAAGGTTTCTGATTCACAGGGATTTCCGCACCCCCTCAGGGGGTGAGAGGGAGCTGAGGAGGAGAGCAGTATTCTACACAATCTAGCCAACCACCAGAGAGTCATAACACGAATACCAAATAAAGCTAAAGCTATAATCCATAGTCGTTTTGGGTCTGGACATCATGGGGCCTGGGCTTTCCTTTCTTGTCCTATCTGAGGCCTGGGGCCTGGGGCTCTCGAAGTCGCTGAGGAACGAATGTACTTTGGTCACCCTCTATGGGCCTTGATCCTGTTCATTTTCTCTGCCACTTAAAGAATTAAAACACAGGAAGAATTTCAGACACAGCAGGCCGTAACAGGTAGGAAAACTTGATGACAACTGAAGAAGCATGTGTGTGCACATTCAAAATACACACACACAAACACACACACACACACACACACACACACACACACACACACACACACACAGAGAGATTAAGGGATTCTGGGTCTCTGCATAGGCCGGTTTATCTCAACTCCTTTGTCCTGGTTGGTGCCTTGCCTTAGGCAAATTGAAACATTGGTTGCTAGGGTGAGGGGTTCCAGCCTTCCTGTGTGATCACAGAGGTCCACAGGTCTGGAAACCAGGTACCAGGAAAGGCCAACTTTGAGGCGGAGTTGTTGGCTCTAGCAGTGTTGTCTACTGTCCATGTAAGGTTGACTGGATAGAACACGTATTCTGTGGGAAGGGAGTCAGCATCTTAGTTATATACCCACCAGTTCCTAGAGACCTATTAGAACACTACTGCCAAGTGTTCATGTTTTTATGCCATACTTTAGTTGGGAATGGCTACCTATGAAGAAAGCCTTGTTTTTCATCTTATGTAGATAGATTTTGTTGGCATGGAACTAACTATACAGCTGGGGGACGACCTTACATTCTTCTTCCTGTCCCTATCTCTGATTGCTTATATTACAGGATTCAACTTTTTCTAGCTTTTCATATATTCTTTTACATGTGTGGGGGCGGTGAGAGGGAAAGGGAGAGAGAAATAGTATCTCATTCATGTTGGCCTTGTACTTACTCTATAGCCCACACTGGCTTTCAAATTGTGAACCTACTGCCTTACCCAACAGAGTAGCTAAGGGCACAAATGTGTGTCACCACACACATCTTCTCCTTTGTTTCCTAATTAGGATAGTAAAGTTTGATTTTAGGGCTCATATGAAGAACCCATGATAGCATTATTCATATCCTAGTCCTTAGCTTAATTACATCTGCAAAAACGCTTATTCCTAAAGGGTTACATTTGCAGGTGCTAAGGAAGCTGCCCTCCAATCTATACATGTACATGGTGGAGCATGCACGCACGCACACACACACACACACGCACACTAAATATAAGAATCCCATTAGCATTTCACTTTTAAATTAATTTATTCATTTACTTTACATCATATCAGCCTCACTCTCCCCCTTCTCCTATGAGAAGGGGAGCCCTCTCATGTTTATGATGTTATTTACTGTGCATATTTTATTCTGATTAAAATGTGCTCCTTATTCCTAAAGGCTTTGGATATCTTGTTTATCAGTTTTAATTGCATTTGCCTTATTAATAGTCTCCCACGCTTCCTTAAATAATTGATTAACCTATTTGGAAACACAATCACTATGTGCACATGGAATTTCTACCACATTTATGTACTAAGTGTTTGATCTTGAAATTGTGGCACTATTTGGAGAAATATTTTAGACTTCTGATGGTGCAGCTCAGATGGTTAAGGGCATGGCTCTGAATAAAGCTGGTACCTTCTCTTTGAATTATGCTTTCTGACCAAGTTTTTCTATATTATTTGTGGGTGTTGGGGATTACAATTATAAAGTACACTCGCAAAGGCAGATGCCATGTTGCGAGGTGTACTCTAACCTTCAACTGCTATATTTTTAGGCAAACTTCACATATTCTTTGTGGTTATGATGAAGACACTCAAGTAAATGAAGTCTACTATCTATAAAGCACATCAACTTAATAGTATGTGTGGCCTTTAGTCAATTAATTTCAACTATGAAGCTCTGGTAATGACAAAAAATTCATCAAAACCTTGCCTAAAATGCTATGGTAGAGCATTTGCCTAGCACGCATGAGTCTGTGGGTTCCATCCAATGCATTATAAAGAATAAAAATCTGAAAAAAAATTGCCAAGTATATATTGGTAAGGAATATCACTATGTTTATTTGGGTACAGTTTAACATTTTAATCTCCAATAGCACATTTAAATACAATTCTACTTGAAAATTAAGATGAAAATCACATATGCTGATGTTATGATGTACAATGTCTTAATGTATAAAGAATGTCTTGTACTTCTATTGGGTGTGAATGTTCTGTACATGTGTGTATGTGTGTGTGTGTGTGTATAGATATATACCAATGAGGATGCAGAAGCCTGAGGACACATAGGCTACACATCAAGTGCTTGTCTCAAAGGTTAACAAGTATAAAAATGTAAACATATTTAAAATTCTCATGCCTGAGGAGGCATTCAATCTTGTGTACAGTTTGAACTGATTTACAAATGAACATGAACAAAAATATCCTAAATCAAGATGACACGTGAAAAGTTCTGTGGGCAGACACACAGCACAAGACTGATGAGCACACGGCCACTGAGCCACGTTTAAGACAAGTTAATGTGTGAGCTTCAAATGTGCTCTCATGTTCATGAGCTCTCTGAGGGCTGGTACTGTGGGAAGCATGGCTGAGTGCTGTTTCTGGAGTCTTTATACTATAAATAGTTGGTGAATCCTTGTAAAAAGAGCCACCTGGACTACGGAGGCAAGAATGTTTTCATTTCAAGAATGTTACTGGAATCTTCTGTGTTGGGTTTCTGATGCCAGATAAATTTCAAGTTTTGGCACTCTTTAGATTCTGAGGGTTTTAAAGACATGGGTCACAATGTCATCGTCTGACAGGGGAGAACGTCAAGAAGTCTTTTCTGCTTTATATCAAATGGAACCTGCCTATGTTGCTAAGTTCAAGAATGTCTTCATACTGGAATCTTATGTTTAATCCTGTGTATTGGTTTAATGATTCTAGGTTAAATTTTAAGTTCATTTCAAAAGTATTGGTACTCCTTATACTCTTCATATCTGGGAATTTATATGGGTTTTTAACACAGGGGCTGCAATGTCATAACTTGACATGGGCACTTCAACAAGGCTTTTCTACTTTATATCAAACGGAACCTGCCTATGATGCTAAGTTCAATCTTCAATCGCTGAGTCCTAGTAAACCTGCAGTATCAGGACCTAGAATTGAAAGCATGAAATAATACATCTCGCTTTGCTTTTTGCTCTATGTGACATATCACATAACAAGTTCCTAAATGTCCAATTTCTATCTCAAAATGTGTCTATTTTCATTAATGTCACTGGGCCTGCACCTGTAAAAGCTTTCAGGTGTGAACTGATGGGGTTTAATGTTCGAACACCTTCCTCTGTCCTTTATGTTCTGTGTTACCCCACCTACAATACACTGAAGTAATGGGAAGAATGAGAAAGCTATGGTATAGTTTTTAACTCCATAGGAGACAGCCCCATGCATGAACTCTCTTACACACAGTATGAGGAACATGCCTTCCAACAGTGTTTGCAGATAGACCCCAGTATAGGCTCATTGGTTGAGTGACCTGACTTACACTAGAAAATGTCCACAGGTTTTACATTAATCATTCCTGATGATACACTTCAGCAGGAGTTCATACATTCTTTACTCTCTTAGGCTTTCTCATCTGACTTGGAGTAAGGGATGCATGAGGGACAAAAATGTCTGTATCTGCAACACTCACCACAGGGCTTCTCTCTTATTTCTTTCATACAGAGAGGTGGCATTCGCCAGTGTTATTTATACCTCATGACTCCTCGTGTGTATGAGTTCTTTGATGTCGAGTGAGTTGTCTCTTAAAGTAGTAAGTCTTCCTACACTGTTCACATGCATAAGGCTTCTCACCCGTATGAATTCTCTGATGCTGAGTGAGGTGTGACATCCAGGAGAAAGCTTTCCCACACTCTGCACAATAAAATGACTTCTCACTTGCGTGAGTTTTCTGATGGAGAGAAAGATGTTTCTTGGAGAAAAATGCTTTCCTGCATTCTGTACATTGATAGGGCTTCTCGCCCGTATGGACTCTATGATGCTCAATGAGCAGGTACTTGTTATAGAACGCCTTCCCACACTCTTTACATGCGTAGGGCTTCTCGCCCGTATGCGTTTTCTGATGTGCAGTGAGCCCAGACTTGCTGTAGAATGTTTTGCCACACTGTTTACACTCATAGGGCTTCTCATCAGTGTGAATTCTCTGATGTAGAGCAAGCTGTGCCTGAGAGTAGAATGCCTTCCTGCACTGTGAGCACGGATAAAGCTTTTTATTTACATGAGTTCTCTGATGCACGGTGAGGTGGGACTTGCAGTAAAAGGCTTTACCACATTGTTTACATTCAAAGGGCTTCTCCCCACTGTGGATTTTCTGATGCACAGCCAGGTTGGACCTCCAGTTGAAAGCTTTACCACACTGTTTACATTTAAAGTGCTTTTCAGGACTATGAGTTTTCTGATGATGGGTAAGTTGTTTCTTAAAGTAGAAAGCTTCAGGGCACTGCGTACATTCATAGCGCTTCTCCCCCGTATGGCTTTTTTGGTGCTGTGTGAGTTGGGACTTATAGTAAAAATCTTTTCTACATTCTGTACATTCATGACGCTTCTCACCCGTATGACTTCTGTGATGGACAGTGAGGTGTGATTTATAGCTGAAAGACTTTCCACATTCTGTACACTCATAAGGCTTCTCACCTGTGTGACTTCTTTGGTGCTCAATGATTTGTGACTTGTAGTAGAAATATTTCCCACATTCGAGACATTTGTAGGGCTTCTCGTCTCTGGGAGTGCTCTGATGCTGAGACTTGGTGTGGGAGGCTTTCCCACATCCTGAGTTTTCATATGGCTTCTCCCCTTCGTGACTTCTCTGTCCCGTCACCTGTGACTTCCTGTGCTGTCTGTGTGTACACAGCGTCTCCTCATTAAGAGGCCTCTGACAGTGACTGAGAGGTGACTTATGACGACCGCTTTTCTTACGTGTGTGACTCCTCCGACCCCTCGTGTGCTGAGGCTGCTGGATCAATGCCCTCACACATCCTTTATCTTCCTGGGATGCTGTCCCGGGTTGGAGTTTCCGGGACACCTTCAGGTCTGCCTTGAACGAGAGGAATCAGTTATATTTCATAGAGCAACAGGGCTTTTTCCTAGAATGTGCTTTCTGATTTTGGTTTGAAATATATAAGGATTTCACATATTTACTCAGTTTACCGGAGATCTCTTTAATGTGAAAATATATTTACAAATAATATTAGTTGCCTTTATGTAAAACAATATACAAAAATATTGAAAATATCACTCTGAACTTTGACTGAGGTTTTGGCAAATCAGTTTGATCATGGTGTCAGGATAATTTTCCACTATCGTTAACCTTATCACATTCTTCTACTGCTGCCTCTTAACAGCTACACAATAGAGAACGACACTAAGCTATGGGTTCCTTTCTAACTGTGTGTGAGGGTACATTTGTGCATGCACGAGTTTAAATGTATCTCTGTGCACATGTGTGTCTGGGTGTGCATGTGTGAGGTCCCTGGAGGCTGATGGCCAATGTCTTTGTAAGTCACTATTCAGCCTTGTTTTTGAGATCAGGTCTCTCACTAGACCCGACAGCAAACCCCAGTGAACCTAAGCTCTCCTAATTTTCATGGCACTGGTTAAAGACACATGTTGTCCAAACCAGCTTTAGACACGGGGAATGAGGATCCAAACTGAAGACCTCATGCTTCTCTACAACGAGCATCTCACCGAGTTAGCCATCTTCCCATGCCCGAGTTACTGTCTTCTATTTTTCAAATGACATTTCTGTTTGTGTATGTATCCATACTCACACAGGGCACACACGCGAAGCTCAGAGAACAAGCTTCAGGGCTTCTCTTCATTAGCCACCGGAAGGAGCACGGGTCCCATCACACCCTGAGCCATCTCCTTGCTCTGGGTTAAGTTCTTGAAACAGTGCTAAGTAATTTCCAACATACATGCTCAGATCTGAAATACGATAAGAGCTCATGTTAAATATTTTACTTACTTTAACACTTTTGTCATTCGGCGTCTGGGTGTTGGCAATTTCAACTTGCCACAAATGTCCTTTGTGGTTTTCCTGGTCATTTGCATTCTGGGCAGGCATTTTATGAATACCTAAAATGATATTAAAAAATACCACTGTCCATGAATAATTCTGAAATCTGTTTCATGTAACTCAAATACGAAAGTGTGTCTTCTCATCCTTATGGAAAGCATAAAATAATACTGCCTTGTGATAACAGTACACATTTTCAGTTCTTTTGGAGAATATAATAAATTTCATTTATTTTGCGTTGCATGTATGACACCACGGCCAGCACAATCTGATTCTTTTCAGTTAGGTAATGCATCTGAAATTATCATCATCTTTTTTAATGGGTCCAATGATGAGTGCTGAGGATGACATCATATCTTTGTATTGTGAACATGGGACTCAAAGGTTGGCCATGGCACCCATGACTTCATCATGTATATATGCAGGACAGCATGCTTGCCTCATATGGCTGTTCTATGTCTCACGTCTGAAAACCCCACAGTAGGTGGGTAATTCTCTATTATCACCAACTATGTGTATGGGTTCTTTTTTCATATATTCATAAAATAGTACTCCTATACTGGCAAACATATTTTTTTATCTATATGATGCGGGTCCATTCTGAGTACTGCTGCTTAGAAAATTTAAATTTAAAACACAGGCATTCATTTTCTGTTGTACTCCTAGGTGGCTTAGGGTTATTTGGAGGCAATTTTTTTTTTTTTTGGTTCTTTTTTTTGGAGCTGGGGACCAAACCCAGGGCCTTGCGCTTCCTAGGCAAGCACTCTACCACTGAGCTAAATCCCCAACCCCGAAGAGGCAATTTTAAATTACATTGTTTTCTTCGGTTCCTTCTCACCGTGTCCATTATTTGTATGTAGAAAAGATGCTGAAATCTAAGGATGAAATCCAGCTGGTAACACGTTTGCACAGCACACATACAGCCCTGGTTTCAATCCCCAGCACCACATAAAGGACCCATGGTGGTACCCATTTCAGAAATTCAAGGTGATCCTCCCCAAGATAGTAAAGTTGAGGTCGTCACGGGCTGCATGAGATGCTGCTGGGAGAGCTATCTCAGGACTACTGAGCTTGGCTGGCACATGTGAGACGTAGAAGTTATTCTTACCATAAAGGGAGGGAGGAAAAGCTGCAGACTTGCTCTATCGATTGTATAACCCGTTGCTTGCAGGTAATGTTTAGGAGCCTGTATGGACAGCTGAGCCTCCTAGGGCACGCCTTTAGTCCCAGCACGTGGGGTGCAGAGGCAGGAGGATCTCTCAGTTCACTGCCAACCTGGTCTACAGACAGTGCCAGGACAGTCAGAGCAATACAATCACTGTCTTGAAAGACCAACCAACCAAAAAAGAAGAAATGTATAAGAGAAAATAAAAATGAAACAGGGACAGATAAGGAAAGCGGAAAAGAGGGTTAGGTAACAGGAAAATAAAAACAAAAATAAAGTGGAATGGAATCCATGAAAGAGGAACAGAAAACCTCAGAAGAAGTGCATCTGGTGGAAAAATAAAAAATACAAAGTTATATAAGCCTGAAAGGAAGGGGGAAAAAAAGCAGAAGAACTGAATCAAAAAAGAATTAAAGGGGTTGGGGATTTAGCTCAGTGGTAGAGCGCTTGCCTAGCAAGCGCAAGGCCCTGGGTTTGGTCCCCAGCTCCGAAAAAAAGAAAAAAGAAAAAAAAAGAATTAAAAACACTAACCATAAATTAAAGAAGGGGGGCATTTTTATCTGTCTTCTCTGAGAGTACTGTCTATTAGGAGCTGATGAAGTGTGGCAGCTTTGGGCGTGTGACTAGGCTCTAATCTAAGTCCTCTGTTCTCACCTTACCACGTGGTACTGTTCTGGCCTCATTGATGGTCTGTGTCAGCAATGGGGCATCATTCAGCTAAAAACTTGCATGTTTTCATGTGAGGAAAACACACCAGAAACAACCAAAAGCTAGGCGATGGGCTGATCCAGCTAATTCTTTCCAGAAACTACAAAAATGAAGTGTCTGGTCAGGAAGGTGGTAAGAAGCCTTCAACATGACCACCCTGGTAACTGTCCTCTTCTTGCTGCCCTCCTTTGCTCAGGATTCACTCACTGACCTGGAAGGCTGCGGACAGAGGAGTCTACCACAGGCCATGGCCCAAATCCATGCTCCAACTTGAAGATCACCTCAGGTTTGGTCATGCACCGTCCTGTAAGTGGTGAAGAATAAACAAGTTTTGCAAAGGTGTTGGGTGCAGTCCACTGATGAAAGACAAAATTCAGGACCTGTGCTTCGATCAGTGAAATTCCTCAGAGGGTTTACACTTACATTCTTCACTGACTGGAATATCACCTTCAAGCAGCATCATGATTTCCAGAAATTTTAAGAAATCAAGTGAATAGGAAACATAAAAGAATATTTAATACAAATTCTACAATGGACTGAAGAGATGTTTCAGTGGTTAAGTAAATTTGCTAATCACACAGATGACCTCGGTTCTGCTCTCGGCAACCATATTAGGTGGCACACAGCGCCTGTAAGTCTAGTTCCAGGAAATCTGACACTCTCTCTTCTGTCTGTTCAAAACGAATGCACATGGTATAAATAAAAATAAATTTTAAAAAAGGTTTTAAAGAAAATAAATTACTATATATGGTGGAACACGTACTTAATCCAAGCACTTGGAAAGAAGAGGCAGACAGATCACTTTGAGTTAAAGGTCAGCCTGGTCTATGTAATGAGTTCAAGGCCAGCCAGGGCTATGTAGCAAGATGCTTTTTCAAAAATAAATAAACTAAATAACCCAGGCAGAGTTTAAAAATCAATAGAAGGTAAGGATCACTCAATATACATGTATCATATGGAAAAGAAAACATCTTCCCTGTGTTTCCTAGAAGACAAGGCAACAAAACAAAACAAACTGGAGAGATGAGTCACACACCAGCAAATGACTGTCACATTATAGTCAAACATATACAGCAGGCACACACCAGCAAATGACTGCCACAGTATAGTCAAACACAGTGTCACACACCAGCAAGTCACTGTCACAGTATAGTCAGATGCAGCAGTCACACAGCAGCAAGTGACTGTCACAGTATAGTCAAACAGGCACAACTAAGAGAATTTCAACACTCTAGAGGAAAGCCTAAACTGGGATGTAATGGCACAGGCCTTCAATCCAAGTTCTCAGGCAGAAGCAGACACAGACGGATCTCTGAGTTGGATTGAGGCCAGCCTGGTTTTCAGAATGTGTTCCAGGACAGCTAAGGCTCCAAAGAGAACCCTTGTCTCAAAAAATCAAAAAGGAGGAGAAAGGGGGAGTGAGGGGGAGAGGGGAAGGGAGGGGAGGAAAGGGGTAAGGTGAAGAGGAAGAAGAGGAGAGGGAGTCAGCCTATTGCTGCACATAGAAGAACACCCCTTAGCTGTGTGCTTAGCTGTCACCACACTCCCCAGCATTACAATGACTTCAAAGCTTCACATGGACACAGCAACCAAACTGCAGGTACAAAAACCCCAGTGAACACAGGCACAAAAATTCTCAACAAAATAGAAATCGACCAGCTCATAAAACAGCTAGAAGCTACGGTCATGTGAGATTCATACTAGGACTGCAGCACTCACCATATGGAAATGGGAAACATCTATGCACTAAATAATAAACAGCCACATTTCTACATCAGTGGCGCCTGCCTTTAATCCCAGAGGAGTCAGGGCAAGTCCATCTCTGAGTTCCAAGCTAGTTAGGTTTGCATGGGGAGACCCTGTCTCAAAACCCACAACCAACACAACAGAAATAGCCATGTGCATACAATGGATGCATTAAAGGCACTGTTCCGTTCAGAGACAAATCTCAGTAAACTATAACATGGCTGTCTACACACACCAAGGCCACAGCCCACAGCCTGGGGAGTACAGCAAGCCTGAGATGATGTCCTCTAGGAACACAGCAGGATGTGGACTTTCACCAATCTCGGGTTTTAGTAATAAGGTCTATAGACATATATACCTGGTATATATAAGGTAAGGAAACAAAAACACCTAAAGCAGAAAGAGGAACGTAAAGTTGAGCTTACCTATAAATCAGGCTGTAAAGAGAAAGAAAACCTTAGACTCCAAACAGACATTGAAGGCTACAGTGGAAAAAACACCCCTCCACCCCCAACCTCCCATAAAGAAAAAGTCTCGGCAGGAAGCCACTGAAAAGAGCCTTTAAAAGTTGTGATAAGGATTTTGATGGGTAGCTCTTCACGGCTGATGACTTCTGGTGGGGGTGGCATTGGAGTTACAGATGACTGTCAACCGCCACGTGTGTGCTGGGAATCAACTTGAAGCCTTAGTGAGAGCAACAACAATTTAGGCTCAACAAGTCACTTTTAAAATGTTTGCTACATGTATGTATTTGTGTGTGTGTGTATGTGTGTGTGTGTGTGTGTGTGTGTGTGTGTCTGAGCATGAACATGCCATGTCATACATGTGGAGGATGGAGAACTACTAGCAGGTACTTCGCTCATTCCACACGGTGGTCCTGGGGATTGAACCTGGGTGGTCAGGCTTGGCAGCAAGCACCTGTACACACAGAGCCAGCTCACCAGCCCCACAACTCTGTTTTATACAAACAAAGGGGTCAAGATGCATACATTCATTGTCTAGTCCCAAACAGTCAGCCCTGAAGGCACACATATAAATAACACTACATGATCCAACAGGAGGCAGAGGTAGGTGGATCTGAAGTCTACCCAGTCTGCTCTCTAGAGTCCCAGGATTCCCAGGGCTACACAGAGAATCCTTGTCTCAACAAACAAACTTAAATGGGAGGGGCGGAGTAGATGGCTCAGTGGTAGACAGCACTAACTGCTCCTGCAGAGAACTGGAATTCAGTTTGCCCAACCCGTAGGACAGCTCACAACCATGTGTAACTCCAGTTCCAGATCTGATGCCCCTTTCTGACCCTTGCCCCACAGGCTCCTGGACACACAGACACACACTCAGACACACAACGCATAAAGTAAATATTTAAAAAGTATATTTAAAGGCCAACCTCAGTTATGTAGTATACAAACTGAGATAAACTAGACACAGGATTAGACTTTCATACGATAGTGATTACGCCCAATAGTAAAACCTTGTTTCAGGACCCCACTTCCCCAGGGGATTAAACATGAATCACATTCCATTAGGGGCTATAGGAAAATACTTTAAATAGCAACACTTTAAATAATAACTTTCCATTTCAATATAATCCTAATTTTAATACCAACGATATTCTTCAGAAATAGAAAAACAACCCAAGATTACAACTAACACATTCAAGGAACAATATTGCCAGTGTCAGAGCGACCCCAAGGAACAACCCTGAAGTCCCTGTAATAGCAACACAATCATAGACAGAAACAAAAACACCAAGGCACTGGCATAAAGACTCACATGCACGCACAATATAACAATTAGAACCAAAGTATAAAAGCCTGCATGTTCAGTGCTATCCTCTGGATCTAAAATGTCCTCCAAAGGTGAGATGCTCAATTCTTGTACACCAGCCTGTGGTGACGTTAGTAGAGAACATATCTACTATGCCACAGAGACTAGCACTACTCACTGAAGTGAATGAGGTCTCATGGTGACGTGCACACAGGAGTGGGTTATTAGAAGCTACAGTGTTGTTATTTCCTCTGAGCTTAAAGTCCAGTAGCTGTGGTGACCTGCAGGAGACTCCTATCCACAGTCATGGCAACACTGGAACATAGAGTGCATACCTGGCTCTGGGATGATGATGTATCGTGGGTCTCTGGAAATTTCCACACAGAGCTGTCACAAACTCGACCAACATTCCATTCAGGACCGGCTTTTAGAGACAACTATGTGACAGGTGTAACCTGAGTAGGGTGGCAACCTCTTAGTGCTACGGTTGTCTGAATGCCCTTGTTCTCCAAGGATCCCAGCAAATTCACTTATTGTCTAAGCTGGAATTGATGGACCTTTCTTTTGGCTTATCTATTCACTTCATAGTTGTGAACAGAAGTTTCCTTATGTCTGCCCAGGAAAAGGAAAAACATAACCTAAATGTCATAATCTATATGTCATAAAATATCCTACTCCTGACACCAAAAACGAACAAAACACACCCCCAAACAAACAAAACAAACAAACAAACCCCAGACAGTGCTTATCTGATTTGCAAGTGACGTTTAGTGTGCTGCAGTAGTGAGAAAAGTAAAGAGCAAAAACAAAACAACAACAAGAAACCAGCAATACTTAGAATACTAAAAACATCCAGGGGAGAGGAATGGACAGAAGACAGGGAATTCTTACTGAGATACACATGGGAGTAATGAGTAAGCCCAGCCTCCCAACACAGGGTTTCTTTCTGTAGACCTAGCTGCTCAGATACTCGCTCTGTAGCACAGGCTGTCTTGAATACTCCGTCCCCCCACAAAGCCAACAATAATACCTAAAATTACCATCTAAAAATGCAATTGGTACTGAGGGTTACGGCCAGCCTTACCCAAGAACAGGAGGCTGCTGTAGTTCTCCAGCATCACGTCCCTGTAGAGTCTCCTCTGTGCCACATCCAGATGCTGCCATTCATCCCAGGTGAAGTCCACAGCAATGTCTTCAAATGACACGGAACCCTGCAATGACGCATTTCTTTTGAACCACAGGTACTCGGCGTTGGGAACCTAAATTCTCTCGATGTGGCTTCACTATCCTCTGTGTGGTTTTTCCTGAAGGCTTGACAGGATGTGGAATCACAGAAGGGAACCTCAACGACAAATTGTCCAGCTTATGTGGGCATGAGTTAGCATGTTTTAAAAAGTAGTTTAACTGAGGTGAAAGGATCCATCCATTGTGGATGCTACGGTCTCAAGTGCTGAGTCCTGAGTGTTAAGAAATGGAGAGAAAGAGAGCTAAACGTCAAATATTCCTTGTTCCCTGTGCTTTGACTATGGATCCAGGAGCTAGCTCAATCTCCTGACACTATGATTTGTACAAATGTGTGGAAGAAAAAGAGTGTGACTAGAGGGAAACCCTAGCACTTGTTGTAAAGATTGTTAAATGATGTAGCCCTAATCTCAGTCCTGGTCAGAGAAGCTTGCTTATAGTAGGGAACAGTTAATACAGAGACTTGTGACTGGGCAGAATGACAAGAATAAGTGACCACTGACTGTTCAGCCATACGTGAACAGTCTATTCTCACCCTCTCCAAGGTTCAGGGACCAGCACTGAGCGGCCATGGAGAGTGTAAGACTCAGCCTCTGGGGAGGAGTCCTGGGAAACACTGTCAGGAATAACCCAGCTATTGCACCCAGGAAGTCACATCTGCAGTGCCTACTTCACAAGACAAGGCCCACCGACATTCAGTCATGGATGGAGAAGGGCACACAAGGCCCCACTTCCCTCTCTAGAGCACTAGGTACTCAACAGACACTGGAGGGGGTATCATATTTTCATTGGTGCGGTCAGTGGGAAGGTGCCTTTGCTCCAGTAAATAAACCCTCCCTATGCAAAAATATCCTAGAAAATGTAGTGGGACACACACACACACACACACACACACACACACACACACACGTAGTAGAGAGGTTTGTTGTGAAGAGACAATTGGGTGTGTCGAAGTACATCATATACGTGTATACTTTTTAAAGCGGGAGAGTATAAGATCAGCACGGCTATTTTATCATGTAATATATTGGTCATTTCATAAAAATAATTGAACAGGGTTAGAATTCAACAACTAAAAGTACTGTCTGCTGGTGCAGGGGACCAGGTTCAGTTCACAGCATCCACACGGTGGCTCACAACATCTGTAACTGTAGTCCAGTGGAGCTGATGTCCTCCTCTGGTCTCCAAAGCTACTTGGTACTCATGTGGTGGGCAAACAAACATACATGTAAAAATAAAATAAAATAAAATTTTAAAATAAAAAATTAAATTAAACAACGATGACGTGACAGTAGAGATAAAACAGAGTCCGGTCACAGGCCTAGGTCCAGCCAGCCCTGGACCCACCTCCCCAGGTATGGTGAGTAAGAGGAGGGGCTAGAGATTCAATCAGCCACTGTCTGCTCCTGAACAAGCATTTCCTTAAGTGAGAAACTAAAGACAAGTCCGCGACAGCAAAGCCACAGTACTGGCCGGCGATCGTGCACCTGGATTTAGAGAGTCGGGTTCAAAAACCATAACGACACGGAGAAAGACACGGAGACAGACACACAACCACAGACGCGCACTCAGAACCCAGGGCAGAAAACACAGCGCGAGTCCGGGAACGCACTGGCCTAGATGCTGGGACGACTGCATTTTCCGCAGCGCGGCTTTCTCGGCTGCCCTGACCCAGGTGCCAGAAAAGCCATCAGCCCTGGCAGGACACCAGTGCGGAGCTGGACAGGACAGTCCGGAGGGGCCAGGCAGGAAGGTGCTGTGCGCCAAAACTGAGCCCAGGTCAGGACGCTGTGCGCTTACCATTTCCGGTTCCTGAACACCAGTGCCCTAATTATGGAGCTTCCCTCAGCAGGGAGCAGCCAGACACTGGCGACAGGACGAGGCAGAGAATCCCAGAGACGGAGAGGGAGAAGAAGCACCTGACAGAGGTTAGCTTGGGTCAGGGTGGGTAGGAGAAGTGGGAGAAGAAAAAAAGATCCATAGTTCTGAACAAAGCCAGCTCCCTATCTGTCAGGGAATCTGATTGGATGCTCTTTTAAAATTGCTTTTGATTGGACAGGGCTTCAGACCTTAGACTCCGGAGTGGAGGGCTAGAGGAGCAAGGGAGTGTATGGGCATTGCCCCCAAAAGCCAGAGACGTTGTAGGATGCATCCTGGTCAAGCCCTGGCCTCATGGAAAGATTGACTAGTTTTTGTTAAAGGATATTTTAAGGCAGAAGCCTTTCCACAACTAATTGAATATTCCAGGTTAACCTTCTACGTAAGGTTATATCAGACTCAACAAAAATCAGACACAGAGGCTGAGATTTTTTTGGGGGGGGGGTTAATATGTAAAAACTCCCAGGTTTTTTTTTCTTTTCTTTCATATTCAAATAAGAAGCAGGATTTTTTTTCTCTCTCTCTCTCATACCTGTTGGTGGTATCAAAGGTAAAAAACCCTTGGGTGATAAAGGAGATGGCTTTTAGAGGCAAACGTTAGGTATGTTAATTGCTTCCTTTATGTGTAAAAGTTTAATTACAAAGCAAAATTGGACTTTCAAGTGTTGAAGGTTGTTTTGGTAAATTCTGGTCTTGTACAGCTTTAACAAAACTATTGCTTACACAAGATGGTCCCAAGGTTAACCACCGCTTCTGCTTCTGTAAACAAAGCTTGTTTAAAGCTGGAGATAACCAGGACACCTACCTGCAAGATATCTGCACAAGATATCTGTACAAGGTATCTGTGCAAGGTCAGTGGCCGGAAGAAGAGAGAGTTGTTGAATGTAACTTTATGCTCTCTTTTTTTCCTTTATAAACTCCTGACCTAATGTGGCTATGGGCTACAATTGGGAATCTTGAGTACCAGGTGAAGCCTTTGCATCAGGAGCTGCATAAAAGCCTCTTCTTTGCTCAAATAGCTTCATGCTCACCTTGGTGAGTCTCTGAATACCCACACACCCGTTACAGGTTCAGCGGTTAACACCGTGTCCTGCTGTTGCAGAGGTTGAAGGAGTTTCTACTTACTGTCAACTACCTGTGACTCCAGCTCCAAGGGACTCAACACTCTCTTCTGGCTTCTAGGGACACTGCAATCCCATGCTTGTACTGATACAAGAAGAACTTAAATAAATCGATACTATAAAGGATTGATGAGTAAACTTGATTAGGACATGCTAAGTCACACAGAACTGAATTCAGATACAGGAGCTCTGTCTCCAATAGGACTGGAAGATAGTGTGTGTGCTAACCAGGCTTGCAAGAGACTGTCAGAAAGAAAATTTTGCGCCAGGATTGAAGTGTAGGGTTGCTGAGAGAGTTTATGTTACTGCCTGTTGTTTATGTTAAAGTTTGTTCACTAAGAGTACCCTCCAGATGGGCCCCATTCCTACAAGAGGAAGAAACCTTGACTCAGGCTCAGGCTCTATCAAAGAACACAGCTCTAAGAGGCAGCTAAAGGGGGCGGCTGAAGGAGACAGCTCGGATTCACAGATAGCATTAAGTCCCCTGTGGTTATCAGGAAAAGCATAATTCTGCCAGGGGGTCAAGATGAACCTGGGTAACAACTACTCTAAAAGAATGACGCGGGCACACAAAGAGACCCTCTCTCAATAAACAAACAGCTGGCAAGCAGCTGGGCATTAGGCACACACTTTTATCCCAGAGCTCTGGAGGAAGAGGAAGGCAGATCTGTGTGTGTGTGTGTGAGGCCAGCCTGGTCTACACAGTGTGTTCATGACAGTTAGGGCTATGCAATGGGAGATCCTGTCTCAACAACAACAACAACAACAACAACAACAACAAAATGAGTCACTTGTATAAAGTCCAAATGAAACTACTGGCAACAATTCCCATTGCTGTTTTCTCTCTTTGGTTTTTACCTGTTCAAAGATTACGTTATGGATGCTGGTCTATTTTCCCATTCTGAGTGAGATTCGAGAATCCTCCCTTGTGGGGCTGGAGAGATGGCTCAGTGGTTAAGAGCACTGACTACTCTTCCAGAGGTCCTGAGTTCAATTCCCAGCAACCACATGGTGGTTCACAACCACCTGTAATGGGATCCATTGCCATCTGGTGTATCTGAAGAGAGCAGCAGTGTACTCATATAAATAAAATTTTAAAACCTTAAAAAATCTTCCTTCAGGCACTACTTGTTACTTAGCTCCTTTGGGTATTATGGCTAATATCCACTTATAAGTGAGTACATACCACGCATGTCCTTTTGGGTCTGGGTTACCTCATTCAGAATGAAATTTTCTAGTTTCATTCACTTGCCTGCAAAATTCTTGATGTACTTGTTTTTCCTAGCTGAGTAGTATTCCGTTATGCAAATGAACCACATTTTCTTTATTCGTTCTTCAGTTGAGTAACATGTGGGTTGCTTCCAGCTTCTGGCTATAATGAATAAAGTACCTATGAACATAGTTGAGCAAGTGGTTTTTTCGTAGGGTGGACCATGTTTTGGGTATATACCCAGGAGTAAAATAGAACTATTCTCAGATTTCTAAGAACCCACCAAAATGATTTCCAAAGGGTTGTACAAGTTTGCACTCACACCAGAAGAGGAAGGGTGTTCCCCTTGTTCCACAATCTTGCCAGTATGTGCTCTCATGTGAGTTTTGATGAATCTTAGCAATTCTGAGGGGTGTAAAATGAAATGTTACTGTTGTTCTTATTTATGTTTTTCTGGTGACTAAAGATGTTGAACATTTCTTTAAGTGCTTCTTGCACATTAGAGATAGCTCTCTAGAGAATTCTCTACTAAGCTCTGTGTCCCATTTTTAAATTTGGTTATTTGGTTTTATATATATCTTTGGCTATAAACCCTCTGTCAGATGTAGGGTTGGTAAAGATCTTTTTCCATCATGTAACCTGCTTTTTGTTTGTTTGTTTGATGGTATTCTTTTCCTTACAGAAGCTTTCTGGTTTCATGAAGTCCCGTTTATTTATTATTAATCTTAGTGTCTGTGCTACTGGTGTTCTGTTTAGGATGTCATCTCCTGTTTCAACCAATTCAAGGTTATTCCTTACTTTCTCTTCTATCAGATTTAGTGTATCTGGTATTATGTTCAGGTCTTTGATCCACATGGACTCCAGTTTTATGCAGGGCGATAGATATAGATCGATTTGAATTCTTCTACAGACAGGTGTCCAGTTAGACTAGCACCATTTGTTTCTTTCTTTCATGCTTTCTTTCTTCCATTGTATGGTTTTGCCTTCTTTGTCAGAGATCAAGTGTCTATAGGCATATGGGTTTATTTCAGCATCTTCAGTTTGATACCATTGGTCAACCTGTTCATTCCACGCAGTTTTTATTACTATTGTTCTGGAGTACAGTTTGAGGTCAGGGATGGTGATTCTGCCAGAAATTCTTTTATTGTTCAAGATTGTCTTCTCTATCCTGTTTTTTGTTTTTGTTTTTCCATATGAAGCTGAGAATTCCTCTTCCAAGGTCTGTAAAGAACTGTGTTGGAATCTTGATGGAAATTGCATTGAATGTGTATGACTGCTTTTGGTAAGATGGTCATGTTCACTATGTTAATCCTACCGATCCATGAGAATGGGGGATCTTTCCATCTTCTAGTATTTTCCTCAATTTCTTTCTTCAGCGAATTGAAGTTTTTGTCATATAGGTCTTTTGCTTATTTGGTTATGGTTACACCAAGTTATCTTATATTATTCTTGGATATTGTAAAATTTTGGTGTTGTTTTCCTAATTTCTTTCTCAGTCCATTTATCATTTGTATAAAGGAGGGCTATTGACTTTTGTTTTTAATTAACTTTGTATCCAACCACTTTGTTGAAAGTGTTTGTGAGCTATAAGGAGTTCTCTGGTAGAATTTTGGGGGTCACTTATGTATATCATATCATCCAAAAGTAAAAATAATTTGACTTCTTCCTTTCTAAGTTTTATCTCCTTAATCTCCTTTAGTTTTCTTATTTCTCTAGCTAGGACTTCATGCACTACATTGAATAGATAAGGAGAGAGTGGGCAGCCTCCTCCTGTCCCTGACTGTAGTAGAATTGCTTCAAGTTTCTCTCCATTTAATTTGATGTTGGTTATTGCTTGTTGCATATTGCTTTTACTATATTTAGGTATGTGCCTTATAACCCTGATCTCTGTGGGACTGAAGGGAAAACGTTAAGGGTTCTTTGAAGAGTCAGTTGCATTAGACGGTGTTGTGCTGGGGCAAACACGTGAAGGGACATTTAGCTGAAGTGGACATGGGTCTGAAAGGCTCAGGCAGACTTGTGAAGGAACAATTTGCTGAAGCAGACACAGGAGAGAGGATGTTCTGCTGAGGCAAGCAAACGAAAGGAGATGTGATAAAGGATTCTTTGCTAACAACATGCATGTATTGGTCTGCCTTGCATTGCGCAGTTGAGCTGCATTTTTTTGGGACTCCGCAGAGAGAAACACACCAAAAAACTTCTGATGGTGTGCTGCAGTTTCTTGTCACTTCCGAGAACTTGGGCTGATTGGCAGAGTGATGTCAGCTGAGCCAGACACTCATGTTGAGGCAAGATATGTGCTAAGGCAAGGCACATGGAGGACACATGATGTTTAGAGGGTATAAATAGGACTCCACGGAGTACGGAGACAGAGCTTGGCTTGCTAGTACAACTAGCTGTGCAAAACTTGAGGGTCTCGAATCTTCGCTGATCTTCACTGATCTTTGCTTCCCTGAGAGATGCACAGCTGAGAACTTCTCCTGGTGTTCCTGTTGGTCCCTCCTGCTGACTTGAGCCAAGGCTGAGGACTGGCTGTCTCTGCTAGGTCATGTCACTGCCGTTGCTATGCTGACTCTATAGAACTGAACTGCTGCTGTATCCCTGAAGTGTTTGTGACCTGTCACTGCCTGCTAACCTATGAACCGAACTGCCAATTTCCAGACAACACAGACAGGAATGCTCCAAAGAACCTTGCTAAACAGGTCCAGTTCCCCCATATCCTTTCTTTTCCACTATATCTGGTGGGTTTTGGGTTAAAAGGTCATTAAAAATAGGTTTTGAAAAAATTAAAGTTATATACAATTTTTAACATGAAAGGGTGTTCGATTTTGTCAAAGGGATTTTCAGCATCTAATGGAATGATGATGTGGTTATTTTCTTTCATTTTGATCATATGATGGGTTAGGTTGATAGATTTTCATATACTGAATCATCCTTGCATCCCTGGGATGAAGCCTACTTGATCATGTTAGATTATTATGTCTTTGATATGCTCTTGAATTCAGTGTGTGAGTATTTTATTGAGTATTTTTGCATCAATGTTCATAAGAGAAATCGGTCTGAAATTCTCTTTGTTGAGTCTTTGTGTGGCTTAGGTATCAGGGTGACTGCGACTTCATAGAATGAGTATGGCGGCATACTATCTGTTTATGTTTTGTGGAATAGTTTAATGAGTATTGTTAGCTCTTCTTTGAAATTCTGGTAGAAGTCTGCATTAAAACCATCTGGCCCTGGGCTTTTTTTTTTTTTTTTTTTTTTGGTTGGGAGACCTTTTTTGACTGCTTCTATTTCCTTAGGGGTTATAGTGCTGTTTAAATAGTTTATCTGATGTTTGTTTAACTATGGTAAGTGATATCTGTGTAGAAAACCAACCATTTCATTAAGATTTTTCAATTCTGTGAATTTCAGGCGTTTGAAGTAAGGCTCAATGATTCTTTGAATTTACTTAGCATCTGTTGTTGTGTCTTTTTATTTCCTATTTTTGTTTCTTTGGATACTTGTCTGTCGGTTAGCTTGGCTAAGGGTTTGCCTACCTTGTTAATATTCTCAAAGAACCACCTCTTGGTTTTTACTGATTCTCTGTATTGCTTTCTTTGATCCTAATTGATTGATTTCAGCCCTCATTTTGATTTCCGTCCTGCCTCACATTCCTCTTCTGTATGCTTGCATCTTTTTTTTTTTTTCTAGAGCTTTCCGGTGCACTTATAAACTGCCAGTATAAGAACTTTCTAATTTCTTTCAGGAGGCGCTTAGTGCTATGGACTTCCTTCTGAGCACTGCTTTCCTTGTGTTCCATAAATCTGGGTATGCCGTGCCTTCATTTTCACTTGATTCTAGAAACTCTTCCATTTCTTCCCTGACCCAGGGATCACTGAGTTCAGTTCCCATGAGTGGACAGGCTTTCTTGGGTGTCTGCTGCTGTTGAAGTCCAGCTTTAGTCCATGGTTGTCTGATCAGATACAAGGCATTATTTGGATTTTCCTGTATCTGTTGGGGATTGCGATGTGGTCGGTTTTGGAGAAGGATCCATGAGGTGGTGAGATGAAGGGATAATCTTTTGTGTTTGGGTGAAACATTCTGTAGATGGGTCAGGTCCATGTGATTCATGATGTCAGTCGGTTTCATTATTTCTCTGCTTAGTTTTTGTCTCATGACCTGTCAGTTGGTGAGAGTGTGGCATTTTGAAGTTTCACACCATTAATGGGTGGGGTTCATTGTGCTGTTTACACTTTGGCAATGTTTCTTTTATAAATATGGGAATGCGTGTTGATGTTCAGAATTGAGATGTCATCTTGGTAGATATTTCCTTTGACGAGTACAAAGCGTCCTTCCCTGCCTCTTTTAATTTTTGTTGAAAGTCTATTTCATATGGTATTGGAATGGCTACTCCAGCTTGCTTTTGGGGTTTGCTTGGAAAATGTTTACTCTGAGTTAATGTCTGTCCTTATAGTTCATGTGTGTTTCTTGTATGCATCAGAATAATGGGTGCTGTTTTTGCATCCATTCTGTTAGCTTGCAGCTTTTTATTGGGGAATTGAATCCATTAATGTTGAGAGATATTAATGACCAGTGATTGTTAATTCCTGTTATTTTGATGGTGGTGGTGGTGGTGGTGGTGGTGGTGGTGGTGTGTGTGTGTGTGTGTGTGTGTGTGTGTGTGTGTGTGTGTGGCCTGCATTTGCTTGGGTGTAGTTATGGAGTTTTCCTTCTATTATTTCTGTAGGGCTGGGTTTGTGGATAGATGTTGTTTGAATTTGAATTAGTCTTAACAATCTTGTTTCCTCCATCTATGGTTATTCAGAGTTTTGCTGGGTATAGTAGTCCAGGTTGGCATCTCTTATTCTTTTTAAAGCTTGTAAGATCTGCCCAGGCCCTTCTAGCTTTTAGAGTCTCCATTGAGAATTCGGGTGTAATTCTGATAGGTCTGCCTTCGTATGTTACCTGGCATTGTTCCCTTGCTGTTTTTAATATTCTTTGTTCTGTAGGTTTTATGTTTTGTTTAGCATGTGGTGGGATGATTTTCTTTTCTGGTCCAACCTAATTAGTGTTCTATAAGTTTCTTGTATGTTTATAGACATCTCCTTCTTTAAGTTGAGAAAGTTTTCTATAATTTTGTTGAAAATATTTCCTGGTCCTTGGAGCAGTGGCTCTTTTCCTTATCTTTCTATTATTGAGTTAGGTCTTTTCATGGTATCCTGGATTTCCTGGTTGTTTTGTGTCAGGAATTTTTTAGATTCAACATTTCCTTTGAGTGATAAATCACTTCTATGGTATTTTCTTTGTCTGAGGTTTTCTCTCCCATCTTCTGTATTCTGTGGGTGATAATTGCATCTGTTGTTCCTGTTCTCTAAGTTTTCCATGTCCAGGACTCCAGCAGTCTGTGTTTTCTTTACTGCTCCTATTTCCATTTTCAGGTCTTGAATAGTTTTATCTCCTTTACGTGTTTAGTTGAATGTTCCTCTATTTCTTTGAAGGCTTTGTTTCCTCTTCAAAGACCTCTACCTGTTTCAATATATTTCCCTGTATTTCTTTAATGGATTTATTCATTTTCTCTTTAAAGGCCCCTATCATCTTTCTAACAATGGATTTAAGGTCATTTTCTTGTGCTTTGGTGGTATTAGATATCCAGACCTTGCTGTAGGATGGGAGCTGTGCTCTGAGGGTGTCATATTGTCCTGGCTTTTGTTGATTGTCTCTTTCGAGGGCCTTTAGCCATCTGGATGGCTTTAATCCCTGGGTGTTCCTGTTGTAGTAGATATTGGGAGGCTGCCAATCCTCGTATGGCAGGCCTCAGATGGGTGTCCTTGTGCTCCAGGACTCCGGATCAACAGGTCTGCTGAAAGAGGGTAGAGAGGTGACAGAAGAAAGTGGGTTCAGTGGAGAGAGCAGGCTGATCAGGGCAGCTGGGGGTGCTCCAGAGGACTCAGCGGGCAAGGAATATGGGTGTGGGAAGGGGAAGGGAATCTTACCTGTATGTTTCAGGATCAGTAGTAGGTCTGATGAACGTGGGCATAGAGGTGGCAGGATGGATTTTCTGTATATTGAACTATCCCTAAGTCACTGATACGAACCCTACCTGGTCATGGTGGATAATGTCTTTTATGTGTTCTTGAATTCATTTTGGGAGTATTTTAGCACCAATGTTCATAAGGGAAATTGGTCTAAAAATTTATTTCTTTATTGAGTCTTTGTTTATGTATCAGGGTGACTATAGCCTCATAGAATAAATTTGGCAATGTTTCTTTTGTTTCTATTTTGTGGAATAGTTTGAGGAGTATTAGTATCAGCTCTTCTTTAAGTCTGGAAGAATTTTGCACTAAAACCTTCTGGCCTTGGGCTATTTTGAGTCAGACCTTTGGAAGTAATTCTTTGGAATTCCTCAGTGTCTGCCGTTATGCTCCCCATTCCTTTGAGATTTTGTTAATTTGGATATTTTCTCTCCGTCTTTCATTTAGTTTGTCTAAGGGTTTGCCTCCCTTTTCCTTTTGTATCCTTCTTTTTATTCTAGAACTTCTAGTTGTGCAGTTAAGTTGCATAAGATCTCTCCAGTTTCTTTATGAGAGCACTTAGTGCTATGAACTTTCCTCTTAGTACTGTTTTCATTGTGTCCCATAAGTTTGGATATGTTATTGAAAGATCCCATGCAGAGAGACCCTTACTCAAGTCTTGGGAAATCGCGGACCCCAGACACAGAGAGACCATTTTGGATGTAATAAGCAAAGGTGAGGTTTATTACGGAGACCTATTACAGAGATCTCTGGGCCGACACGTATCCCATGCAGGAGACAGAGGTGTCGACCACGAAACTCAAAAGTCAGAGGTTTATATAGAGAAGGCTAGGGGGTTTTGGCGTGGTTACATACAATTGGCTCATTCAAACATAGCAGTGAGAACAAAGCAGAAAGAGTACGTGCTAGAAGTCAGGGGCTTATCAGGGGCCGGAGGACACCTAGTTGAAATATGGCCCTGAGTGAGCTGGGGGGAGATGTCTTCCTGCCAGACGTCCCATGAATCAGTCCCATTAACTCAGGCTGGTTCCTGCATTCCTTTTCCTTATCTTTATGGCTTGCCAGTCCTGCCTGGACAGTGTTTCCTGTGCTCCTTTATCTTTATGGCCTGCTAGTCCTGGCTGCAGGGCTTAGCCCTGGGTCTGTGGCCTTTTGGGGTTTATTCTTTTAATTTTGTATCTCCAAACCTAGAATTCATATAATTCTCCTTTCATTATGGCTTCATATTCATTGAATTATGAAAAGTCTTTCTTTGTTTCTTCCCGACCCATGGGCTATTGTATAGACAGTTCTTCAGTATCTATGAGTTTGTAGGCTTTCTTTTGTATTGTTGAATTCCAGCTTTAATCCATGGTAGTCTGGTAAGATACAAGGGATTACTTCAGTCTTCTTGTGTCTATTGAGGCTTGCTTTGTGACCAATTATGGGGTCAGCTTTGGAGAAGGTTTCATGAGGTGCTGGGAAGAAGGTATAGTCTTTTGTGTTTGAATGAAATGTTCTGCAGATATGTTCAGTCCATTTGATTTATAATGTCAGTTAGTTTCATTATTTCTCCGCTAAGTTTATGTCTTGCTGAGCTATCCATTGGTAAGTGTATGATGTTTAATTTTCCCAATACTAATGTGTAGGGTTTAAGATTTAGTAATGTTTCTATTTTGAATCTGTGTACCCTAGAACTTGGAGAATAGATGTTCAGAATTGATTTGTAATTTTGGTGGATTTTCCTTTGATGAATATGAAATGTCCTTCCCCGTTTCTTTTGGCTGTAAGTCTATTTTTATTAGGTATTAGAATGGCTACTCCGGCTAGCTTCTTGTCTCAGTTTACTTGGAAAGTCTTTTTCAGCCCTTTACTCTAAGGTAATGTCCATTTCCTTGCTGAGTTGTGTTTCTTTAATGCAGGAGAATGAGGAATTCTTTTTTCACATCCATTCTGTTAGACTATTCCTTTTTATTGGCAAATTGAATCCTTTGATGTTAAGAGATATTAATGTCCAATGACTGTTTATTCCTGTTATTTTGATTTTAGTGATGGTGGTGGTGGTGGTGGTGGTGGTGGTGTGTGTGTGTCTGTCTGTCTGTCTGTCTGTCTGTGTGGTGGGATTTTTTTATTTCTTATATTGCTTTGGGTGTAGTTGACCTCCTTTGGTTAGAGTTTTCCTTGTATTATCTTCTGTAGGGATGGATTTGTGGATAGATATTGTTCAAGTTTGGTTTTGTAATGGAGTGTCTTGTTTTCTCCATTTATAGTGATTAAAAGTTTTGCTGGGTATAGTAGTTTGGACTGACAGGTGTGGTCTTTTAGAGTCTAGAAGACATCTGCTCAGGAGCCTCTCTCTGGCTTTTAAAGTCTTTGTTGAGAAGTCAGGTGTAAGATAGATCTGCCTTTATATATTACATGGCTTTTTCCCTTGCAGTTTTTAATATTTTTCCTTTGTTTTATAATGTTTGTATTGTTATACAGAGTTTTCTTATCTAATGTATTTGGTGTTCTGTCAGCTTCTTATATGTTTATAAGCATCTCTTTCTCTAGATTAGGGAGATTTTCTTTTATGATTTTTGTTGAAAATATTTTCTGGGGCTTGGGGCTGAGAATCTTCTTCCTCTGTTCCTATTATTCTTTTTTTCTTTTTTCTTTTTTTTTCAGAGCTGGGGACCGAACCCAGGGCCTTGCGCTTGCTAGGCAAGCGCTCTACCACTGAGCTAAATCCCCAACCCCTTGTTCCTATTATTCTTAGGGTTGGTGTTTTGATAGTCTCCCAGATTCCTTTGGTGTTTTGTATCAGGAATTTATTTTTAACACTGCCTTTGACTGATGTATCAATATCTTCTATTGTGTCTTCTACATCAGAGATTCTCTCTTTCCTCTCCTATGTTTTGTTGGTGATGCTTGTATCTGTAGTTCCTGTTCTCTTCCTTACGTTATTTTTCTCTAGAATTCCTTCTGTATGTGTTTTCTTTATTGCTTCTATTTCCGTTTTCAGATGTTGACCCACTTTCTATATTACCTTCATGCGTTTGTATTCTTCTGTATTTACTTAAGGGATTTATTCATTTCCTCTTTAAAGGCCTCTATCATCTTTATAAGATTGGATTTAAGGTCATCTTCTTCGGCTTAGACTGTTAGGCTATCCCGAGCTCACTGTAGCAGGATAGCTGGGCTCTGGCATTGCCATATTGCTCTGTTCTGTGGATGGTGTTCTTGAGTTGGCTCCTGGTCATTGTTCTCACCTGGTGTTGGCTAGATATTCCTGGTACCTAGAAGTCTCCTCAGGAAGGCAGACACAACCATGGGTCTGATGACAGAGATCAGGGAAGAGCATGCCGCTCACCTCTTCTGGGCATGCCTCAGGTAGACCCAGCAGGCGGGGGATTGGTGGGGAGGGGTCTAACCTCTATGTTCCTGGGACCTTGCAAGTCTCCTCTGGAAGGCAGGCCCAGCTGTGACCTTGACAGCTCAGAGGACAGTGCTCACCTCTGCTGGCTGTGCCCAATATGGGCCAGGCGGGCATGGGTATCTCATCCTTTTTCAAAACTACACTTTCTCATACATTAGTAATTTTTTTGTTTGTTTTTAACACATTTTTTTTTCTGTATGAAGTTGTTTAGAGTTCGTTTTGTGTTACAAATGTTTTATTGTTTAAAACCAAAAAACAAGTTCTGTAGCCCAGGATGGGCTCATGGGCTTCCTGTCTCTTCGTCCTGAGTGATGCGATTGCAAGCTTGAGGCTCCACTTGACGTTTTTGTTGTTACTGAGTTGTTTGTTTGGTGGATGAAATTCTGGAGCCTGAGAGATAAGGTGTGAACAGTTCTTGGCATGAATTCTTAATCCCTGGAAATCTTGTGAGGTTCCATAGAAAGCTAGTATGTGCAGGGCTCCTTTCCTGTGGTGAAGCAAGGGATTTCATTCCTTTGGATATGTAATGGCATTACTCCTAACCAAGAAGGAATAACAAAAAGTCCCTACTGAATGGAAAATCGCCTTAACTCCAGGTGGCAGGAAAGCTTTCTGCTAGCCTGCAAATCTACCTATAGCTGGGCCAGGTTCAAGCCTACCATTTCTGCTCCGTTCCCTCCCTAAGGATTCTGCTCCAGTCACTGTGTTTCTATAGCCAATCAGGATATAAGGCTGTGTCGTTCAAGCACAAACTCCTGGGAATGGCAGGAGGCAGGCTCATCTCAACGGCCAAGGCTTGGGTTTGTCTCTGAGAGTGAGGCAGGGCACCAGTGGACTGTGCTTTGAATGCTGCTGCTAAGGAGCTGTAGGGAGCACTCAGGAGAGATCAGGAGTCAGCATGGTGAGCAAGGAAGGAGCAGGCAAGTGAGTCGCTAAAGCTAGTCAGTGTAGATCCTCCCCCAGAGTTGAGCCAGGACTTAGCAACCAGACAAGGCATCCGGTGCCATCTCTGTATTGTGTTAGTGGCTGAAAACTGGGTCTGACTGACGGCCACTGGACAGCTTCGCCTCAGAGCAGCAACGGTGCAGCTCTGCCCCACCTGGATAAGCTTCCCTGTAGGTGACATCTCTGTTCAGAGTATGCACATACATCTTGCATTAGAAAAAACAGCTAGAATGGCTTGGTAGCTTAGTAGAGTGGCTTCCTAGCAGGCTCAGTTGCCTTGGAGTTGTGGACCATGCCTGTTTCCAGCCCCTACTTGCTCTGGGTTCTCTTGCACAACTTCTGCACTCTGCAGTTCATGTTTAGGTTTAGGATCCACTCTGAGTTAGTTTTGTGAACGATGTGCGTGTGCAACTGTTTTGTATGGGTGGATGCTCGTGTATTCTAGTAAGATTTATTGGGAAGCCTTGTTTCCCCACTGGATCTTCTCTAATGTTTCTATCAAAAGTAAATGCACCACATATTTGAAGTACCCCCTCCCCCTGGAGAATAACCCCTTGCTGCAGCTCTCCCCCAAATCTGGCCACCCCTCACTATATCCTCTCCCTCTTCAGAGGCTTAACAACCCCTGCTGACCTTGCAGCTCTCACAGAAAGTTGAGTTCTCTCCCTCCCCTTTGCTGATGCGGCAAGTCCAATTCCCTCTGGTGCATTTAAGAGGGAATCCAGTTTTGGATTCTAAGTTGGCCCTTGTGTAATGCCTTCCTCCTCAACTCCTGGCACATGGGTTAAATCGCATGATGGGAATGTACCCATTCTTTTAAAACAAACCTGAAGTCAGAAACCCTTTTGCTGTTTAAACTGAAGGCTTGTCTCCCCTCCTGAACCCCACTAGCCTGTAGTGTGATGCTATAATCCTCCCAATAAAACATTGAAGGGCCCTGTGTCTCAACAGTCTTTGTTCCAAACCTGTAACCCTCTTTTTTATCTAATATATTTGGTTTTCAGTTCATGCACCTCACAATGGAGATGGTCTCCACAGGGCTTAACAAAAATCCTTTACCTGGGCATTTGGTCTCGCCATTCCAGCACCAAGAGACTGAGACAGGACCATTTCTATGACTTGGAGAGAGGCTTGGGCTACACACATAGAGATATAGGGCAGCCTGAATTTGAGTGACACCTTGTTTCAAAAATAAAACAAAAGAGAATGGCATATGGCTTTAATCCCAGCACTCAAGAGACAGAAGCAACGGCAAAGGCAGGTAGATCTCTATGAGTTGGAGGCCTACTTGGTCTAAAAAGCAAGTTTCAGATCAGCCAGTGTTACACAGTGAGACTCTGTCTCAAAATCAAAACCCAGTTCATTAGCATTCAAATGGCTGGCTTCTGACATATATTAGCTGAATCTGAGAAAGAAGGTGCAATAATAGTTTTACCTTAAGTTCGAGGCCACCTGGTCTACATGGTGAGCTCAAGGCCAGCCAGGGCTCCATAGTGAGAACTTGATTCAAAATAACTGGATGGATAGATAGCTGTTCACTGGGTTGATATGAAGAAATGTATGTTATAAACAAATTATTAAATGAATTGTCTTGGAATAAAGGGAGAATTTTCAACAATTTCTGAAATGCCCCTAAACATACTTAAAACCTTTAATGGAGTCTTTGTAACTTTCACATCATACTCCTCAATCCCATGATCTTCCTGCCGCTTGATATCCATCCTCAGGAGGCCCTTGCAGTTGCCCCTCCAAAAGAAAATAAAATGAACCAAACAAGTGAAAAATATATATTGTCATGAGTCTGCACTGTGTCACACAGAGTACCCTTTTATCCACAGGTCTTTACTTGCAAATGTTCATTGAATTGAGTCATTGTTTGGTAAGAGGCCTCTGAACTTTCCTGCTATCAATACTGGATCCTCACTGGGACTCCTCTCAGATATCCTGCTGTATAGGATGGCAGGCTGTGAAAGGTACCCTGATTCCTGGGCGAGATAGGTTGAATCCCAGGAGGGAGAGGGATGGGGGAGGGCAGCTAAAAGGGAAGGCAGGTGCATTCCCAGTCTCCCAGGAGATCAGGGCCTTCTCAGGCCCCACAGACAGCTGTACAAAGGTTTGAGTCAGATCAGTCACAGAGGCAATGCTCCAAGCCCTGCCCCTACAGGTGAGGATGTGACCACAGGTCACATAGGCTCAAGACCTGACAGATCAGTCAGGACCACACTCCCAAATATGTAGATGAGGTCTTCCCAAGCTCTCAGGCCAAACCAATAGGAAGTACCTGCTATCAGACACTGTCCCATCCAAAAACTGTATTTAAGTGTTGTGTTCAGAAGGATTAAGGGTGTACAGGAATTATTCCATCATCTGAGAGCTTCTGTCATAAGAGCTGTAACACCGCTGCTTGGGGAAGAGATCTGCTCTCCTGAAATCACCTCCAGAAACTCCCCTGCAACCCTCACCAGCTAGTCAGTCTCCTGAGTTCAGTCCGGCCTGAGCAACTGAAGAAGCAGCAGCAGAAAGGAGCAGAGCCAGCAGCGGAGGCACTGGAAGCAGTCCTCCCTCCCTGCCTGAGTTCTCTCCCCCTTACCCGAACCCAAGCACCTAGCAGGGCCAGAGATTGCCATGGGAAAGCCCCCAGCACACAGTCCCACACCGTTGTTGCCCTGTGACATGGAGATCCTCAAGCTTTGGATCTGCAGGGCCAGCCCCTTCACATCCTCTAACACTTCAGAGATGGGGTAGAGGTGGAGGTGACCCAAATCAAAGCCCTGGATCTGGGCCTAGGAAGTAGCTGGGTTTGTCAGAATGTCAGCTCTTACACAGCTACACCACTAGGGCAAGCTCTCCATAACTGCTCTGACTGGTTCAGCCAATGCTGCAGGTGGAAGGGACAGCTCTCATGACCTCCGGGCCCAGTGCTATTATGCTGCCCAGATGAGGTATAAGGCCAGCTCTCCCCAGTGCTACAGCTGCTGTCCATGAGAGAAGACGCCCAGAGCCCAGCTTGCAATAGCTACTACAGTGTGCAAGTATGCAAGTGTGCATGACATGGGAGAGGAAGAGAAGTGGAAAAGGTGGCCATATTACCATCATAGGTGATACAGCCATGCGGACATTCCTCGTCTGTGCTATGGCCTGGGACCATGCTTATATCTACAGGCTGCTCAGAGATGGCCTCGGCCCTCACTGGCCGGGCACCTAGCCTGGGTAACATACTAGAGCTGTCCTTGTGGTACAGAAAAGCCTGCCCAGAGGGCATGAGTATGAGAGAGCTGGCCCCACCCCTAATCTGCAGTGGGATTGAGGGGAGATGCCCGAGCCGCCTCACTCCTACACATTTCTGCAGCTTTAAAAACAAACTGGTAGGAGCTGGGGATTTAGCTCAGTGGTAGAGCGCTTACCTAGGAAGCGCAAGGCCCTGGGTTCGGTCCCCAGCTCCGAAAAAAAAGAACCAAAAAAAAAAAAAAAAAACCCAAACTGGTTTTTTTTTTAATGTAGATGTAAGCTACATCAAATGCCCACCAAATGTTTAAATTCTGAGTGTTTGATCTTGAAAACATGACACTAGTTGGAGAAATATTTTAGACTTTGTAAGGTGCAGCTTAGTTGGTCAAGGGCGCAAGGATATGACTCTGAAGAATGTATCTGGTACCCTCTCGTTGAATTATACTTACTCTCTTGAAGTTTATTTGTGTCCTGGGGATTACTTGCAAAGGCCTATGCCATGTCATTAAGGTCTACTCAAACTTCAATTGCTAAATTCTTAGACAAACTTCACATATTCTATTTGGTTTTGCTTGTTGAAACCATTCAAGAAAACAAAGTACTATCCACAAAGCATATACATTTAACAATATGTATGTATGGCCTTTAATAGATTAGTTTCATCTACAAAACTCTGGTAATGACGACAGATTCATTAAAACATTGTCTAGGGACCTATACCTCATGGTAGAGCATTTGCCTAGCATGCCTGAGTCTGGAGGTTTGATCCAAAGGATTGCAATAAAGAAGAGGAATCTAAGTAAAGAAATCGCCTAGTAGATATTGGCAAGAAATATTAAGTTTCTTACTTCCCTAATTGGTTCTTGATTTGACAACAAAGAAGGCCAGGAGCCAATTGCTGGGCGGAAGGTACATGTGGGACTTCCAGGTCCCAAGAGGAGGAAGAGATAAAGGGAAAGAGAGAGGGCCTTTCCGCCATACTTGGGAGGAAAGAGGATGCTACAATCATATAAGGCCTCAGGGCAGCTAGAGCCAGCAGCCTCCACTACAGGTAGGGAGCCAAGGAGGGTGGCGGGGGCTAGCTGATACAAACCACAGAGTTTAGGGCAGGAGGAGAAAAGGAAATAATTGATGAGGGCATGCCTTTCCAGGCGGGAGATTCTGTGCCCAGGAATTGTGCCTAGCTGGCAAGTTCTACAATAAGGCTGTCTGTGTGTCCTTTGTCTGCGGACTCTAGGGTCATGAGAGTGAGCTGGTGGAGCATGGGGTGGGTAGAGAGAGGCCAGGTTGGGGCTGACAGCAGCCAATCTCGGAGACAAGCCCAAGCAAAGGGGCTTAGAAAAGGAAGCCAGGGTGGGGATGGTTGCAATAGATCCCAGAGCTAAGTGGGTAATGCAATCTCACCTCCCGGGTTAAGGTGCACGCAACATATTTAAGCAAAATTCCTTATGAAGGTTAACATGAAAATTACATATACCAATGTTTTACAATTTCCCACTGTGTTAAAAATTTGGTGTTTTTCTATTATTGGTAAATGTTCTTTCTGTATGCCTGTGGGGGGTGGGGGGAACATACCTGTGTACAAGTGGAGGCCAGAGGACAGACTGGCTACAGATCAAGAGTTGGTCTCAAAACTACATAATTATAAGAATGAAAACACATTAAAATTTTCATACCTGATAAGGCATTCAATCTTGTGGACAGTTTGAACTGATTTACAAATGAACATGAACAAAAATATTCTAAATCAAGATGACACGTGGAAAGTTCTATGTGCAGACACACAGCACAGGACTGATGAGCACACAGCCACTGAGCCGCGTTTAAGACAAGTTACTGTGTGAGCTTCAAATATGCTCTCATGTTCGTGAGCTGTCTGAGGGCTGGTACTGTGAATGCTCTTACACTATGAATAGTTGAACTTTTGCAATGAAGTCACTGGAATGACAGAAGCAAGAATGTCTTCATACTGGAATCTTATGTTTAATCCTGTGTATTGGTTTAATGATTCTAGGTTAAATTTTAAGTTCATTTCAAAAGTATTGGTACTCCTTATACTCTTCATATCTGGGAATTTATATGGGTTTTCAACACCGGGGCTGCAATGTCATAACTTGACATGGGCACTTCAACAAGGCTTTTCTACTTTATATCAAACGGAACCTGCCTATGATGCTAAGTTCAATCTTCAATCGCTGAGTCCCAGTAAACCTGCAGTATCAGGACCTAGAATTGAAAGCATGAAATAATTCATCTCGCTTTGCTTTTTGCTCTATGTGACATATCACATAACAAGTTCCTAAATGTCCAATTTCTATCTCAAAATGTGTCTATTTTCATTAATGTCACTGGGCCTGCACCTGTAAAAGCTTTCAGGTGTGAACTGATGGGGTTTAATGTTCGAACACCTTCCTCTGTCCTTTATGTTCTGTGTTACCCCACCTACAATACACTGAAGTAATGGGAAGAATGAGAAAGCTATGGTATAGTGTTTAACTCCATAGGAGACAGCCCCATGCATGAACTCTCTTACACACAGTATGAGGAACATGCCTTCCAACAGTGTTTGCAGATAGACCCCAGTATAGGCTCATTGGTTGAGTGACCTGACTTACACTAGAAAATGTCCACAGGTTTTACATTAATCATTCCTGATGATACACTTCAGCAGGAGTTCATCTGACTTGGAGTAAGGGATGCATGAGGGACAAAAATGTCTGTATCTGCTACACTCACCACAGGGTTTCTCCCTTGCTTGAGTTCTTTCATGCACAGAGAGGTTCCATTTGCAGTGAAATGGTCTCTTGCATTATTTACACCTCATGGCCTCTCATGTGTTCTTTGATGTCGAGTGAGCTGTTTCTTGAAGTAGAAAGTCTTCTTACAGTGTTCACATGCATAAGGCTTCTCACCTGTATGAATTCTCTGATGCTGAGTGAGGTGTGACATCCAGGAGAAAGCTTTCCCACACTCTGCACAATAAAATGACTTCTCACTTGCGTGAGTTTTCTGATGGAGAGAAAGATATTTTTTGCAGTAGAATGCTTTCGGGCATTCTGTACATTGATAGGGCTTCTCGCCCGTATGGACTCTATGATGCTCAATGAGCAGGTACTTGTTATAGAACGCCTTCCCACACTCTTTACATGCGTAGGGCTTCTCCCCCGTATGCGTTTTCTGATGTGCAGTGAGCCCAGACTTGCTGTAGAATGTTTTGCCACACTGTTTACACTCATAGGGCTTCTCATCAGTGTGAATTCTCTGATGTACAACAAGCTGTGCCTGAGAGTAGAATGCCTTCCTGCACTGTGAGCATTGATAGAGCTTTTCACTTATATGAGTTCTCTGGTGCACAGTGAGGTGGGACTTGCAGTAAAAGGCTTTACCACATTGTTTACATTCAAAGGGCTTCTCCCCGCCATGAGTTTTCTGGTGCACAGTGAGGTTGGCCCTCCAGTAAAATGCTTTACCACACTGTTTACATTCAAAGCGCTTCTCTGTAGTATGTGTTTTCTCATGATGAGTAAGTTGTTTCTTAAAGTAGAAAGCTTTGGGGCAGTGTGTACATTCATAAGGCTTTTCATTTGTATGAATCCTCTGGTGTCTAGTGAGGCATGCACTGAAAGAGAAGGTTTTCCCACATTCTGTACATGCATAGGGTTTGACATTTACATGAATTCTCTGGTGCAGAGTTAGGTGTGTGTTACAGTAGAAAGATTTCCCACATTCCATACATTCATAGGGCTTCTCCCCTGTATGACTCCTCTGGTGTCGAGTAAGTTGAGACTTATAGTAAAACACTTTTCTACATTCTGTACATTCATGACGCTTCTCACCCGTATGACTTCTGTGATGGACAGTGAGGTGTGATTTATAGCTGAAAGACTTTCCACATTCCGTACACTCATAAGGCTTCTCACCTGTGTGACTTCTTTGATGCTCAATGATTTGTGACTTGTAGTAGAAATATTTCCCACATTCGAGACATTTGTAGGGCTTCTCGTCTCTGGGAGTGCTCTGATGCTGAGATTTGGTGTGGGAGGCTTTCCCACATCCTGAGTTTTCATATGGCTTCTCCCCTCCGTGACTTCTCTGTCCCGTCACCTGTGACTTCCTGTGCTGTCTGTGTGTACACAGTGTCTCCTCATTAAGAGGCCTCTGACAGTGACTGAGAGGTGACTTATGACGACCACTTTTCTTACGTGCGTGACTCCTCCGACCCCTCGTGTGCTGAGGCTGCTGGATCAATGCCCTCACACATCCTTTATCTTCCTGGGATGCTGTCCCGGGTTGGAGTTTCCGGGCCACCTTCAGGTCTGCCTTGAACGAGAAGAATCAGTTATATTTCATAGGGCAACAGAGCTTTTTCCTAGAATGTGCTTTCTGATTTTGGTTTAGAATATATAAAAAAGTTCAACTATTTGAGTTTACCTGAGATCTCTTTAGTATGAAATTTTATTTGTAAATAATATTTATTGCCTTTACTTAAAACAATGTCCATGCTCAAATATATTGAAAACACCATTTTCAACTTTGAGGTTTTGGCAAATTAATCTGAGCATGATGTCAGAATAATTTTCTATTATCATTAAAATTATCATGTTCTTCTCCAGTTGGCAACTGAATAGCCACATAATAGTGTCCATGTGTGAGGTTACCACAGGCTGATGTTCAGTGTCTTCGTAAGTCACTATTCACCCTTTTTTCTTTTTGAGAACAGGTCTCTCATTAGACCTGAAGTTTCCTAACTTCAAGGGAATGATAGCCAGCGAAGCCCAGTGACCCTAATCTTTCTGTTTTCATAGCACTGGTTAAAGACACATGTTGTAGACACCAGCTTTCTATATGGGGGATAAGGATCCAAACTCATGTCCTCATGAACTTGACTCCATCAGACATTTCATTGACTACCCAATCTTCCCAGGCCCGAGTTACTTTCTTTTATTTTTCAAATTACATTTGTGTTTGTGTGTATACACATACACAGCAGGGCACACATATGAAGAACAAGTTTTGGAGTTTTTTTTTCATTATCCACCACATGGGACATGGGTTTCAAACTCAGATGGTCAAGCTTAGTAGGAAGTCCTTTTACACACTGATTCATCTTGTTGACTTAGGTTAAGCTCTTAAAGAAAGATTACTAAGTAATTTCCAATCTTTTTTTTAAAGATGTGTTTATTTATAATGCACTGTAGCTGCCTTCAGACCCACCAGAAGAGGGTATCAGATCTCATTAAGATGGTTGTGAGCCACCATGTGGGTGCTGGGATTTGAACTCAGGACCTCTGGAAGAGCAGTCAGTGCTCTTAACCTCTGAGCCATCTCTCCAGCCCAGTAATTTCCAATCTTTATGTTCAGATCTGAATTTTGTTAAGAACACATGTTAAATGTTTTTCTTCAATAATTTCCTCATTTGAAGTCTGGCTGTTGGTGAATTCAACTTGCCATAAATCTCCCTTGTGATTTTCCCTGGTGGGTCTCAATTGGGGCAGTCACTTTCTTTCTGAATACCCGAAATGATATTAAAAATATCCCTCTCTGTGAATAACTCTGTATTTTTTCACGTTATTCAAACATAAAAGAGTATATTCCTATCCTCATGGAAAATATAAAATTAAATTGGACTATGATAATAGTATACATTTTAGTTCTTCTTGAAGAATAATAAACTGGTTTACTTCACCTTGCATGTGTGTCACTATGTGTAGCATAATCTGATTCTTTTCAGTTAAATAATACACCTGAAATTTGCATCATGAGCACTGAGAAGGACTTTGTATCTTGGTTATTATGCGCATGGGTCTTGAAGGGCGGCCACGGCACCCGTGGTGTCGTCATACATTTACCCAGTATGGGATACTTGCATCATACTGTTCTATTTCTAATATGTGAAAAAAAAACCCTCCACAGGAGCTGTATAATTCTATATCATCAGCATCTGGGTATATGGGTTCTTCTTTAATATATTCACAATAGTAACCCTATATTGAGTGAATACTAGCAAATATTTTTTATCTATATGATGCATTCTGAATATTGCTGGTTAGAATGTTTAAGTTTAAAACACAGGCCTTCATTTTCTGTTGTGGTTGTTTTTGTTTCAGGCACGTCTCAGCCAACACATTCTGGTCTTGAGCTGCCTTGCTTCCCACCGTGATACTAATGGACTGGACCTCTGAACCTGTAAGCCAGCTCCAATTAAATGTTGTCCTTGTTAAGTGTTGCCTTGGTCATGGTGTCTCTTCACAGCAATGGAGAACCTAAAACATAAGTTAGCACCATGGACTGGAGTATGGCTGTTATAGGTAACCATGCTTTTGCTTGAAAGAATGTGGATTTTGTGACTTTGGAAAGCAGTGGGATGCTTTAAGAGAGCCTTAATGGGCTATCCTAGTAGGAATGTAGAAGACTTTCCTGCTGCGGAAATTTGAACTCTGAGACCCTGGCTCTAGAGGTTTCAGAGAAGAGGGATTTTAACAGGTTGCTTGAAGATGGCTGTGATATTTCAGTGAAGAACGTGGCTGCTTTTTGACCTTATCTAAAGAGTCTATCTCAGGCTAAGATAAAGAGATTTCAATTAATTGCATTCATAGAGGAAGTCTCAGAAAAGCCCAGCATAGACTTTGTCCTCTGGTTTACTCTCATGAAAAGGTGTTTTGATCAAGTATAGCAAGGTTAGAAAGAAAAAAGTACAAAATGTATGGTTCAAATAATAAAGGGACACCAAGAAGTACAATGGAGCTAAATCCTGAGTCTAAGGAAATAAACAGACTAAGGGGGGTGGTGACATTGGGTAAGATCCCACAGAACTAAGCTTATTGTCTATGTGTTTACCAGTGAACAAGGAATAATCATTTGCTTATTGTTTTCATTTGGAGTTTTAACCTGGAATGACCTACAATCCAGAAATGGACCACACAGGCTTTTGATCCATATTTTGAGAAATAATGGCCATGAAAAACTTAGATCCAGGCATGGTAGTACAAGCCTTTAATCCCAGAATCCAGGAGACAGCCATGCAGACCTCACTTAGGTCTAGGACAGTCAAGCAGAACTCAGCAGCTTCAGCCATGTGGATCTGCTTCAGAATCGAGACCAAAAGGGACTACTGGGACAACTGATGCTAGTTAGCTGCAGCTAAAAAGTTAGAGGTAGTTAAGAAGAGACCTCTTAACTAGATCACTGAGGTGAAATCTTCTGCAGGTGTGTTCTTAGAGCACCAGGAAGCTGTTCCAGAGATAACCAAGGTTGTAGCTCGTGCTGCAGCTGAACTTGGTAATTCATGTGTAACTGAAGGGCCTAGTCAGTTAAGTCTATCTTATGTTCAAACTCTATCTTATGTCTAGCTTGTCCTCAGTTTGAACTTGGCAAAAGGGAAAAACCAGTTTGTTCCAGGAACCAGAACATACCCAAGTAACCCCTATTGCACCCTTGATACTCACTCCACTCTTTTTTTTTTCATCTTTATTAAATTGGGTATTTCTTACTTACATTTCAAATGTTATTCCCTTTCCTGGTTTTCATGCCAACATCTCCATAACCCCCCTCCCCTTCTATATGGGTGTTCTCCTCCCAATCTTACCCCCATTACTGCCCTCTCCCCAGCAATCAGGTTCACTGGGGGGGGGGGGTGTTCAGTCTTAGCAGGACCCAGGGCTTCCCCTTCCACTGGTGCTCTTACTAGGATATTCATTGCTACCTATGAGGTCAGAGTCCAGGGTCAGTCCATGTATAGTCTTTAGGTAGTGGCTTAGTCCCTGGAAGCTCTGGTTGCTTGGCATTGTTGTACATATGGGGTCTCGAGCCCCTTCAAGCTCTTCCAGTTCTTTCTCTGATTCCTTCAACGGGGGTCCTATTCTCAGTTCAGTGGTTTGCTGCTGGCATTCGCCTCTGTGTTTGCTGTATTCTGGCTGTGTCTCTCGGGAGAGATCTACATCCGGCTCCTGTCGGCCTGCACTTCTTTGCTTCATCCATCTTGTCTAGTTTAAGGGGAAATGCTGATTGTCATGTTCGGGGCAAATGACTCAAGTTATAGCAAAGCTCATGTTGTTAGCTAAAATGTTATGCAAGCTACGCTTTCTAAAATGTCAACCAGTCACGTGATTGCCCAATTGGAAAGCCCTTAGCCGGCTTACCCTGTATAAGAAGGAAGGCTGACACACCAGCTCAGTACCTTCCATACCCATCCACTGAGCTGGAGAGGTTGAAAGTCCAAGCTCCAGCTTGAATAAAGACTCTTTGCTGTTCATGTGAGTTGAATCTCTGATGGTATTTGCTAGTCTGTGGGGGACCCCGAGTAAGAAGCAACCAGGTGGTACTGGTTTTGAAGGCATAAAGGGGTCATGGATAGCAGCTGAGGTCTGGCACCGTGTGAGGCCAGGGAAGATCACTGGTGAAGGTGCAGCCTCAGTGGTAGATAATGTCCCAGGACTGAAGGGGTCATGCAAAGCAGTTGAGGCTCAGCACCGTGAAGGGAACCTACGAGTGGCTCTTGGTGATGCCTAGTTGCAGCACAAGACCCAAGCATGTTAGAAGTGCCAGTACCGTGGAATGATCACCAAGAACGGCATCATTAGTGGAGTAGGTTCGACCAGAGCCAAGAGTGCTACAGAGGGCAGAGCTGGGGAAGTGATCCAAACCCTTTGGGGGAGCCTAGAAAATAATGTGTGGACCCCAGACATTGGAAGAGGATGAAGTGGAAGGTACCTTGGAGACCTTAAGATATTAAAGGTGCCAGAGCCACTGGATGCCTGCCAAGGAAAGTTGCTTATAGGGACTGGAACCAGCCCAGGAGAAACAAGTTTGCTGCGTTCAAACATCCCTGGGGAGGGATGGAGATCTGAAGACGGCTTTGACATCAGACCTGGAGATGCAGTTTGGACTTTGCCCAGCTGGCTTCCTGTTTTTCTTTGGGGGTTATAGTTAAAGTGATTGGGTGAATCTCAGGAGAGACTTTGAACTTTGAACTTTTAACATTGTTGACGCTGCTATAGACTATGGGACTTTTGAAGTTGAACTAAATGTACTTTATATTGTGTTATGGCTATGTATGGCCCCCACAGACTCATGGGGTTGAACAAGCCTGTGGGAGGCAGGGAGTGGAATGCAGTGGTTTAAATATGCTTGGCCCAGGGAATGGAACTATTAGGAGGTGTGGCCTTGTTGGAGAAAGTGTGTCACTATGGGGGTGGGCAATGAGACCCTCTTCCTAAACATGTGGGAGGCATGGGAACTTTGTGATATTACAAGGCCACATTGTCATACGATGTGCCATACCACAAACTTTAGCCTTAGCCATTGCAATAACTAGCCTCAGCCTAGTCCTATCTCTAAACAAAACAATAACCGTATTAACAAACCCTCACACGATCTCAGACCTAATGGTAACCCTTTACTATCTGTACTGGTTTGAATATGCTTGGCCCAGGGAATGACACTAATAGGATGTGTAGCCTTGTTGGAGAAAGTGTGTTACTGTGGGGGAGGGCAATGAGACCCTCCTCCTAACCACATGGGAGCCAATCATCTCCTGGTGGCCTTCAGATGAAGATGCAGAACTCTCAGCTCCTCCTGACCCATGCCTGCCTGGATGCTGCCATGTTCCTGCCTTGATGATAAGGGACTGAACCTCTGAACCTGTAAGCCAGACCTGATTAAATGTTGTCCTTATAAGAGTTGCCTTCATCATAGTGTCTCTCTACAGCAATGCAAACCCTAAGACAGTGTCTCTTTGTAGTAATGGGAACCTTAAGTAGGACAGTGGCAGTTACTGGTGTGTGAGTAGGGTCTAATCTCAGTCCTCTGTTCACACCGTACCACATAGTGCCATGTATTGGCTGACAGCTGGCCTCATTATTGTCACCTGTTATGAACAGGGCAGCATTCAATTAAAAACTTGGATGCTTTCATAAAAAAAAATACATCAGAAAGAACCAAAAACTAGTAGATAGATTAATATGGGTAATCCTTTCCAGAAACTACAAAAATGAAGTGTCTGGTCAGGTAAGTTGGTAAGAAGCCTTCAACATGACCACCCTGGTAACTGTCCTCTTCTTGCTGCCCTCCTTTGCTCAGGATTCACTCACTGACCTGGAAGGCTGCGGACAGAGGAGTCTACCACAGGCCGTGGCCCAAATCCATGCTCCAACTTGAAGATTACCTCAGGTTTGGTCATGCACCGTCCTGTAAGTGGTGAAGAATAAACAAGTTTTACAAAGGTGTTAGGTGCAGTCCACTAACACTAATGAAAGACGACATCTAATTCAGAACCTTTACTTAGATCAGTGAATCAGAAACTTTCCTTAGAGGGTTTACACTTACATTCCTCACTGGCTGCAGTATCATCTTCAAATAGCATAATGATTTCCAGACAATTTAAGAAAACAGAAGTGAATAGAAGAGAAAACACAATAAAAGAAAGACTATTTAAAACAAATTCTACAGGAAAGGGTAATCATAAAACAATCAACCAAGGACCCAACCAGATGCCTCAGTGGTTAAGAACACTTGTTACTCATACAGATAACCTGGGTTCAATTCCCAGCAACCCTATCAGGTTGCATACACCATCTGGAAGTTTAGTTCCGGCAAATCTGACACTTTTTGGTCTCTCCACATTGCAAACACGCTATAGATAAAAATAAATTAAAAAAAAATTTTTTTTTGGTTCTTTTTTTCGGAGCTGGGGACCGAACCCAGGGCCTTGCACTTCCTAGGTAAGCGCTCTACCACTGAGCTAAATCCCCAGCCCCTAAAAATTTTTTAAATAAGCTAAATTACTAGGAATGGCGGAGCGTGTATTTAATCCCAGTACTTGGAAGGAAGAGGCAGACATATCAGCTTGAGTTAAAGGTCAGTCTGATCTATTTAACAACTTCCAGGCCAGCAGAGCCATATAGTAAGACTCGTTTTTCAAAAATAAGTTAAATAACCCAGGCAGAGTTTAAAAATCAATAGAACATAAGGATCATTCAATATATACACATGATCACTGAAAAGAACATGTCTTCCCTGTGTTTTCTAGAAGACAAGAAACAAAACAAAACTGGAGAGATGAGTTATTCACCAGCAAATGACTGTCACATTATAAGCAGACACAGTAGTCGCACACCAGCAAGTGACTGTCACATTATAATCAGACACAGTAGTCACACACCAGCAAGTGACTGTCACATTATAGTCAAACAGGCACAGTAGCAAAACTAAGAATTCCAAACACTCTAAAGCCTGGCCCTTCAGTCTGCACCTGTACCCTTTGGCAGATCAGCATACCTGTCACCAGACCCACAGCCTGCCTGTCTCCCAGGAGGTCTGCCCTACCCAGGGACGAAGGTGAGACCCCTGCCACAATACCCATGCCAACTGGGACCACCACAGAGCCCAGCAGACGTGGGATCTATCCCACTCACTGGAGCCCCATCACCTTACATTCTGGACCTCCACCTGCACCCGTGGCAGATTGGCATGTCTGTGCCCTGATGCCACAGCCTGCCTGTCTCCCAGGGATCTCCCCTAAGCAGGACACAGGACAACTGCTCTAACCAGAGACACAGGAAGCTTGCTCTAACTAGAGATAGCACTGCCTGCCTCCCAGGAGGCCTGCTCTAACCCAGGTCCCACAGCTCTACCTGACACCTAGGAGACCTGCTCCAATCCAAGATACCCGGGACAGTTGACAGCAGATATAACCAGATGGTGAAAGGCAAGCACAAGAACATAAGCAATGGAATCTGTGGTGGTTTGAATATGCTTGGCACAGGGAATAGCACCATTTGGAGGTGAGGCCTTGCTGGGGGAGGTGTGGCCTTGCTGGAGGAGGTGAGGGCTTGCTGGAGGAGGTGTGGCCTTGCTGGAGGAGGTGTGGCCTTGTTAGAGGAGATGTGGCCTGGCTGGAGGAGGTGTGTCACTGTGGGCATGGGCTTTAAGACCCTCCTAGCTGCTTAGAGGCCAGTTTCTCCTGTTTGCCTTCAGAACAAGATGTTGAACTCTCAGCTCCTCCAATGCCATGCCTTCCTGGAAGGGAGGACAAGCGGGGGGGGGGGGGGGGTTCAGGAGGGCAACATTTGAGATATAAATAAATAAAATAATTAATTAAAAACAAATAAAGCCTAAGCTGCCCCATGGTAGCACATGCCTTTAATCCCAGCACTTGGAAGGCAGAGGCAGAATCAGACAGATCTCTGAGTTCAAGGCCGGTCTGGTTTACAGAATGAGTTTCAGAACGGCCAAGGCTACACAGAGAAACCCTGTCTAGAAAAAGGAGGAGGAAGAGGAGGAAGAGGAGGAGGGGGAGGAGGAGGAGGAGGAGGAGGAGGAGGAGGAGGAGGAGGAAGAGGGAGGAACAATGACAATGATGAAAAGTAAGAGGTGGTGGTGAAGAAGGAGGAGGAAGGGGAGAGGGAGAAGTGGAAGAGAAGGAGGCCTATTGCCGCACATAGAAGAACACCCCTTAGCTGTGTGCTTAGCTGTCACCACACTCCCCAGCATTACAATGACTTCAAAGCTTCACATGGACACAGCAACCAAACTGCAGGTACAAAAACCCCAGTGAACACAGGCACAAAAATTCTCAACAAAATAGAAAATCGACCAGCTCATAAAACAGCTAGGAGCTACGGTCATGTGCGATTCATACTAGGACTGCAGCACTCACCATATGGAAACGGGAAACATCCATGCACTAAATAATGAACAGCCACATTTCTACATCAGTGGTGCCTGCCTTAAATCCCAGAGGAGTCAGGGCAAGTCCATCTCTGAGTTCCAAGCTAGTTAGGTTTGCATGGGGAGACCCTGTCTCAAAACCCACAACCAACACAACAGAAATAGCCATGTGCATACAATGGATGCATTAAAGGCACTGTTCCGTTCAGAGACAAATCTCAGTAAACTATAACATGGCTGTCTACACACACCAAGGCCACAGCCCACAGCCTGGGGAGTACAGCAAGCCTGAGATGATGTCCTCTAGGAACACAGCAGGATGTGGACTCTCACCAATCTCACGTTTAGTAATAAGGTCTACAGACATATATACCTGTATTGATATATGGAAAAAAGAACACTCAAAGCAGAAAGAGGAACATAAAGTTGAACTTACCTATAAACCACACTGTAAAGAGAAAACCTTAGACTCTAAATAAGGGAGAATTGATACAGCATAACAAAAGCAGAAGTCACAAGTCAAACTTAATACCTTTTATGAGAAATTGCTAAAAAGTCAGAACACAACCCTCTTTTAAAAAAAAAAAAGGCTACTCATGGCCAAGAGTGGTGGTGCATGCATTTAATTCCAGCACCCAGGAGCCAGGGGAAGCCAGATCTCTGTGAATTTGAGACCAGCCTAGTACAGTTTCAGTACTGCCGATTGCAACAATGCTAATTAAATAAGTAACCAGAAAACAAAGAAACCCAGTCAAAAAAAAAAAAAAAAAAGAATTGTCAGTACTGGTGCTGAAGAGACGTTTCAGTGGTTAACAGCATTTATTGCTCTTTCAGAGGATCCGGGCTCAATTCCCAGTGCAGTGACTCACAACCATTGTTAGCTTCAGGTTTGGAGAATACCGGACCCACTTCTGGCCTCCCGGGAAACCAGGAAGGTATGTGATATATAGATATGCATGCACACAAAACCCATACTCATTAAATACCTACTTTTTATAGACCTTTTTATAGACTTGTGGAGCGGCGCTGAGGAGCAGAGAGACCTCTGAAGGCTCTGAAGGGAGATAGGAGGTGGAGGAGGACTCTGCAGAGACCACAGTATCCCCAGAACAACCCCAAAAAGGCAGGTCTCGTGCAGAGACGCTTCCGAAGATTTGCCTCGTGAGGTTAGAAGGAAAGATGGCAGGGCAGAGGCGTGCGCAAAGTGGAGAAAGGTGAAGCTAGAGACTCCACAGCGACGAGTATGGGAGCGGGATGGGACGAGTATGGGAGCGGGATGGGAGTATGGCTCCGGCATGGGAGTATGGCTCCAGCAGACGAAGAACATGTTCTCGACCAGTAGGGCTGGTCCTCAGCCCACCAGAACGAGCGAGGGACAGCCTGCAGCGTGGAGCCACTACTGTTACAGCCGGGGCGGCCTGCCCTCCTGGGAGGAGGCGAGAGAGAGGCTATGGTGCTGCCCACAGGCTGCAAGAGCAAAAGTAGACCATACCTGTTGAGCCTTGAGGGCAGAACGACGTGCTCGCACAGACCTTGCGTGAAGATGCCCTGCCCAGCCGCAAGATCTCCCTGGCCTAACTCTGGGCACACAACAGTAGACTATCCAAGATGAGCGTGAGCAATCGCCCAGTATTTATGGTGCTTTGTTACTGTGAGTATTTGCATGTAAAAGTGTTGTGGGAAAAGAAAATACTGTGGCACACTGCATTTTGCAGTGCTGATTACATATATAAAAAAAAGTGTGTGATGCATGCTCCACTATGTTCATCGCAGCCTTATTTATAATAGCCAGAAGCTGGAAAGAACCCAGATGCCCTTCAACAGAGGAATGGATACAGAAAATGTGGTACATCTACACAATGGAATATTACTCAGCTATCAAAAACAATGACTTTATGAAATTCGTAGGCAAATGGTTGGAACTGGAAAATATCATCCTGAGTGAGCTAACCCAATCACAGAAAAACACACATGGTATGCACTCATTGATAAGTGACTATTAGCCCAAATGCTCGAATTACCCTAAATGCACAGAACACATGAAACTCAAGAAGGATGACCAAAATGCGAATGCTTCACTCCTTCTTTAAAAGGGGAACAAGAATACCCGTGGCAGGGAATAGAGAGGCAAAGATTAAAACAGACACAGAAGGAACACCCATTCAGAGCCTGCCCCACATGTGGCCCATGCATATACAGCCACCCAATTAGACAAGATGGATGAAGCAAAGAAGTGCAGGCCGACAGGAGCCGGATGTAGATCGCTCCTGAGAGACACAGCCAGAATACAGCAAACACAGAGGCGAATGCCAGCAGCTAACCACTGAACTGAGAATAGGACCCCCGTTGAAGGAATCAGAGAAAGAACTGGAAGAGCTTGAAGGGGCTCGAGACCCCATATGTACAACAATGCCAAGCAACCAGAGCTTCCAGAGACTAAGCCACTACCTAAAGTCTATACATGGACTGACCCTGGACTCTGACCTCATAGGTAGCAATGAATAGCCTAGTAAGAGCACCAGTGGAAGGGGAAGCCCTGGGTCCTGCTAAGACTGAACCCCCAGTGAACGTGATTGTTGTGGGGAGGGCGACAATGGGGGGAGGGTTGGGAGGGGAAGGCAGTAGAGAAGGGGAGGGGGATGTTTGCCTGGAAACCGGGAAGGGGAATAACAATTGAAATGTAAATAAGAAATACCCAATTTAATAAAATGGAGGGAAAAAAGTATGTGATGAAGAGGTGAGAAAGATGGTGGAGTAGGCAGAGTGCCCTGGCGGGGGAAGGCAGAAATGGACTCAGTGGTGGTAATGTGTGTGGGAGCACGGCTGTGGTGGAGGGGGAGCATGTCATTACTAAGTCAAGCTGACAGGGTCGTGTGGCACATCTGGGGTTCATCAGGCCCTGCCCCCTAGCATGCTGCCCAGCTACTCAATAGCTCTGACTTAGAGCAACAACAGGATGTCCTCTGTGATCAGGGGTGCCTCCGCAGGCGAAGTTGGTGGCCAAACTGTCAGTGCTATATCCTGGAGATGTGCTGGTGCCTGTGGTCTACGCTGCTGCCTGACACCATGTTGATGTTTGTGGTCCATGTTCCCACTGGTGCAAGGTCCAGCCTGCAGCCAGAGGACTTTCAGATGTCTGTGGTTCATGCTGCTGCCAAGGGCCATTTTGGTGTCCGTGATCCATGCTCCTGCAGGGAGTCATGATGATGTCCATTGTCAGTTCCCCCACTGGAGACGGTATCCATGATCCACGTTACCTCCTGAAGTCATATGATATCTGCAGTCTGTACTGCAGTCTGTACTGTGGCTCAGGGCCAGGTTGATGTCTGTGGTCTGTGCTATCCCCAGAAACCATGTAGAAGTACATGGTCCGGGCTGCCACTGGCTATTAAGGGCGAGGATGTTTCCTTTTACAGTAGTATCAAGGAAAGCTGCAGAGGGACAGTCATTAAGGCTTCTGTGGCAATCCTCCCCAACAATCCTACAGCAAACTCCCATGTTAAAAAAAAAAAAAAGACTTGGCAGGAAGCTACTGACAAAAGCCTTTCACGTTTTTAATACGGAGTCTGAAGTATAGTTCTTCACAGTTGGCCTCTGCTGGGGTTGGGGTGGGGAAAGTCAGCAGCTATCTTTAAGGGGCTGACCACGGGGAGTTTGACCCTGCTCCATTGAGAATATAGGCAGCATGGTTTAGATGTGGTGCATTTTTTTCTCTTCTTTTTTTTCTTTTTTATAGGGCGGGCACAAGAGTGTGTGGGGACAGACCTAGGAAGACTGAGGGGCAAGTATGATCAGCGGGGTGCACTATGCAAAATTTCCAAATAATAACAATATTATGTTGGAATAAATTTAATAAAGGTTCAATACTTTTATTTTTTGCTTATTTGTTTTTCTTTTAGGCAGTACTGAAAATTACATGTAGACTCTATCATACTACATAAGTCCCGTAGCAATTAGCCATAATAACAAATCAACTTTTCTTTTATATTTGGTTCATTTTCTGTGTGTGAGGATTTTCCCTGCATGTATGTATATTTACACCAAATGCATGCCTGGTGCCTACAGAGGTCAGAAGGAGTCATCAGAGGCAATGGAACTGGAGTTACTGTAAACCGCCACGTGTGTGCTGGAAATCAAATTGAAGCCTTAGTGAGAACAACAACGATTTAGGCTCGACAAGTCACTTTTAAAATGTTTGCTACGTGTATGTATTTGTGTGTGTGTGTATGTGTGTGTGTGTGTGTGTGTGTGTGTCTGAGCATGAACATGCCATGTCATACATGTGGAAGATGGAGAACTACTAGCAGGTACTTCGCTCATTCCACACGGTGGTCCTGGGGATTGAACCTGGGTGGTCAGGCTTGGCAGCAAGCACCTGTACATACTGAGCTAGCTCACCGGCCCCACAACTCTGTTTTATACAAACAAAGGGGTCAAGATGTGTATATTCATTGACTAGTCCCAAACAGTCAGCCCTGAAGGCACACATATAAATAACACTACATGATCCAACAGGAGGCAGAGGTAGGTGGATCTGAAGTCTACCCAGTCTGCTCTCTAGAGTCCCAGGATTCCCAGGGCTACACAGAGAATCCTTGTCTCAACAAACAAACTTAAATGGGAGGGGCTGAGTAGATGGCTTAGTGGTAGACAGCACTAACTGCTCCTGCAGAGAACTGGAGTTCAGTTTGCCCAACCCATAGGACAGCTCACAACCATGTGTAACTCCAGTTCCAGATCTGATGCCCTTTTCTGACCACCACCACCCCCACTCCCCCAACCTCCTCGCAGGAGCACACACATAAAATAAATATTCAAAAATATATTGGCTATATGGTATATAGTGGGCAGGCTAAGATAAACTAGACACAGGATTATATTTCCATATAATAGTGATTGCTGATTGCGCCCAATAGTAAAACCTTGTTTCAGGACCCCGCTTCCCCGGGTGGTGGTGGGACAATCATAAATCATATTCCATTAGGGCTTATAGAAAAATACTTTAAATAGAAACACTTCAAATAGGGACTTTCCATTTCAATATAATCCTAATTTTAATACTAACATATTCTTCAGAAATAGAAAAACAGCCCAAGATTACAACTAACACATTCAAGGAACGATATTGCCAGTGTCAGAGCGACCCCAAGGAACAACCCTGAAGTCCCTGTAATAGCAACACAATCATAGACAGAAACAAAAACACCAAGGCACTGGCATAAAGACACATGCGCATACACAATATAACAATTAGAACCAAAGTATAAAAGCCTGCATGTTCAGTGCTATCCTCTGGATCTAAAAATGTCCTCCAAAGGCGAGATGCTCGATTCTTCAGTACCAGCCTGTGGTGACGTTAGTAGATAATAGATAGAACCCAGGAGAGAAAACGGGATCCTGTCTGGGATCTCAGCACCCTTTCTTTCTTCCCTGACTGCAGTGAGGCAAACAGCTTTGTAACAGTTTGTATTACCTAGTAAGATGTTTCTCTCACCACAGGATCCATAGCCAAGTATGTTTTGAATGAGATGTCCTCCATAGTCTTAGGCATTTGAACACTTTGCTCCTGGTGGGTGGCACTATGCAGGGAAAACGTAGAATATGAGTCTTTACTAGAAGTATGTCGCTGGGGAGGGGCTTTGGGAATTCAAAGAATTTTCAATCCCATTCTTCTTTCCGCTTCCTGTTCATGGTTAGAGATACGAGCTCTCAGCTGTTCCTTCTGCCATGCAGCCCTACCAGGATAGTAATAGATTCTTAGCCCTCTTGGACCACAAACCCCAAGCAAACCCTTCTATATGTTCCCTTGGTCATGGTGTTTTTATCACAGCAGTAGGGAGGTAGATAAAACACCAAGTATTTAATTGCTGATCGAAACTTTTCAAAGCCACAAGCTAATATAAAGCTTTCCTCCTGCTAAGTTTACTTGCAGTCATGTTGAGAAACATGAATATTTACCAGCTGAGGAAGGGTAATAGACCTTCTTTCTGCCTGACCAGAAATCGGTTAAAACTGGATCAAAATTGAAGCACCAGACAACCTATAAAGTTGTTAGCCTACACAGAAAACACTTTAGAACAATCATACAATGTTTTAATAGACGTGTAAAAGAGCAAACAGAAGCAGAAGTCAAATTGATCATGATCCTCAAAACCATCTCTATAGAGAGGTAAGCAACGGATGGACGAAACCATCCTACGTGGGGAAAAGACGTGGGCAAAGGATGCATCCAGCACAGTCACCCACAGAACGAGTAATGACTGTGAGGCCCTAAAGAGAAGGAACACAGCCAGCCTTCTCTTAAATCTGGGTGAAAGGCCTGAAGAGATGTTTCTTAAACACAGACAGCCCACGAAAATATAAAATGAAAGCTCACTGCTCCCAGTCATCATGAAGACACCAATCACAACAACAGGAGGTGACAATTCTGCCATCTTGGCATGGTCACTTAAGATTCGCAATGACAAACGTTGAAAAGTCCCAAAAGATGACGGTGCTAATACAAACCGGTACAGCGAACATGTAACACAGCATGAAACATTCTCAAAAAACTAAACAGAACCACTGCATGATGTTGCTACTGTTCTGCTGACTGAAGTCAAGAAGAGTACTATGTAGAGAAATCGGCAGCTCCCTGGGTATTACGGTGTTGTTCACGAAAGCTAAAGGAAGTGTCCATCAACAGGGGACAGCGAAGACCATGTGACACAGAGACTAGCACTACTCACTGACGTGAATGAAGTCTAACGGTGACGTGCACACACTGGAGGGGGTTATGGGAAGCTATGGTGCTGTTATTTCCTCTTAAAGTCCAGTAGCTGTGGGGACCTGACTCCTATCCACAGTCATGGCAACACTGGACCATAGAGTGGATGCCTAGCTCTGGGATGATGATATATCGTAGGTCTCTGGAAATTTCCACACAGGGCTGTCACAAACACGACCAACAATCCATTCAGGACCGGCTTTTAGAGACAACTATGCAACATAAGTAGGTATAACCTGAATAGGGTGGTGACCCTTGGTGCTATGAGTGTCTGAATGCCCTTGTTCTCCGAGGATCCCAGTAAATTCACTAATCGTCCAAGCTGGAATTGATGGAATCTTTCTTTTGGCTTATCTATACTCACTTCAACGTTGTGAACAGAAGTTTCTTTATGTCTGCCCAGGAAAATGAAAAAAAAATATAATCTAAATGTCATAATCTATATGTCAAAAAACATCCTACTCCCGACACCAAAAAAACAAAACAAACAAACAAACAAAAAAAAAAACAGGGGAAAATATACAGGGTAGAGGAAAAAGGTAAAACACTGGGAGTATTTACAGAGATGCATATGGAAATAATGGTTAACCCCTGTCCCAAGATGGCCAGTGTGGCCTTAGCTGTTCAGAAGCTTGCTCTCTAGAATAGGCAATTTTAGTTTTTTCTTGAAAATAAATAAATAAATAAATAAATAAATAAATAAATAAATAAATAAATAAATAAATAAATGTATGTACGTATGTCAGTGATAATTCCTAAAATTACCATCTAAAAATGCAATTGGTACTGAGGGTTACGGCCAGCCTTACCCAAGAACAGGAGGCTGCTGTAGTTCTCCAGCATCACGTCCCTGTAGAGTCTCCTCTGTGCCACATCCAGATGCTGCCATTCATCCCAGGAGAAGTCCACAGCAACGTCTTCAAATGACACGGAACCCTGCAATGACGCATTTCTTTTAAACCACAGGTACTCGGCGTTAGGAACCTAAATTCTCTCGATGTGGCTTTGAAGAGTTAAATTTCAAAAAGTTAGTCTCAAACAAAGTCCAGACATGCCTGAGAGATTTTGAGATAGGGCTCACCGGCCCGACTATCAGCTCCCAAGGACACTGGCCATCTGGAGCCACCCCCTCCCCTTCCTTCACTCCCTGAGGATGGGTCATCCCCCTGCTGCAGTGAGATGAGTTGCCCTGCCCACATTGCTGAGATGCTAGATTACACTTATGCTTTGTTGATGTAACTCGTGCCAAAAGTAACTGTGCACCCTTTGTATTAGCCAATTATGTGTATCCACACGAAACCCCTGGTTTTCCCTATATAAGCTCCTGCCTAGAGAGGCTCGGGGCTTGACTCAATCTCCTGTGTGGGATACGTGTCAGCCCGAGATCTCGTAAATAAAACTGCCTCTTGCTGATTACATCAAGACCGCTACTCGTGTTTCCTGGGGGTACCCCAACCCGTGACTGGAGCGAGAGTCTCCCCAAGTTTGGGGGTCTTTCAGCTTCACTATCCTCTGTGTGGTTTTCCCTGAAGGCTTGACAGGATGTGGAATCACAGAAGGGAACCTCAACGACAAATTGTGACTGGGCCGAATGACAAGAATAAGTGACCGCTGACTGTTCAGCCGTACGTGGGCGTCTATTCTCATCCTCTCCAAGGTTCAGGGACCAGCACTGAGCGGCCATGGAGAGTGTAACAGTCGGCCTCTGGGGAGGAGTCCTGGGAAACACTGTCAGGAATGACCCAGCTATTGCACCCAGGAAGTCACATCTGCGGTGTCTACTTCACAAGACAAGGCCCACCGACATTCAGTTTCAGCCGCGGTGGGAAACGGAACAGGGATGCAGCTTTTCCTGTGCTCCTTGCAGCAGCCACCTGAGGAGTCGGTTTCAGAACTGCCACTCAGGTAAGAACAGCATTTTTAAAAATTATTTTGATTGTTCGTATTTGTAATTGTGGAGCACACACGCAGGTGCCCACAGAAACCAGAATTGGTTCTCCCTGAAGCTGAGGTTACGGGAGAGCCGCCTGAGGAGCGAGCGTGGTGCAGTTCCTGGGCTCGCACCACAAGTCGCTGGGCCACAAAAGCCTTCAAAGCATTGGCAGGCTTCTCCTTCCCGCCCCAGCCTGTGGCCACCCCAGTAAACTGTCCCAATGCAGCTGTCCGAAACGCACCCCCAACCCCACACACCTCCCACTCCACCCCCTAACCACCCCCCTCCCGCCCCCACACCGCAACCTCCGGCTGTCAAGGGAGCTGTCCAAGGTGGCGCACCTCCTTTTCTGCCTTGTGGGGGCTGCCCCTCAGGAGTGGTCCACAATGGAGACACCCTTCCAGCGTCAGATTACTGCCAACATGAGGGACTGTCCATGGTGGCAAAGCCTTCTTTCCTGCCTCAGTCTACAGCTTTTGGGAAACAGCACTGCAGTAGCTGGACTTCAGATTTCCAACTTCTTTTTCATCTTTGTTGACTGCAACAAACTTCTGGGCTTGTTCCATTCCCTGCTAGCAGCTTTCCTCAGCAGATACCACATGGCTCTGGCATCTCAAACATCTTGGAGTCTTCAAGGCAACGTCAACTTCACAGCTTCTTGTTCCAGTGTCTGGGATCAGCGCATGATCTTCTGGGCTCCTCCAAAGGAGTTGGGTCACATCTCCAGCCCTGTCCTCTAGGCTCTGGTTGATCCACTCCACTGATGTTGCTACTGCTCTTGGTGATCATCCCATGATACTGGCATCTCCAATATGCTGGGGTCTCCCGCTGCAACTAGGCTTCACCAATAGCCTCTCATAGGCTCTCTTCATGGTTACAAGCCTCAACTCCTTTGCATGACCCCTTCAGTCCTGGGCCATCAACTGCAACTGAGGCTGCACCTTCACCAATGGCCTTCCATGGCCTCTCACAGTGCCCGGCCTCAGCTGCTTTTCTTTTCTTTCTTTTTTTTTTTTTTTAGATTTTATTTATTTTATCTATGTGAGTAGCTGTCTTCAGATACACCAGAAGAGGGCATCAGATCTCTTTACAGATGGTTGTGAGCCACCATGTGGTTGCTGGGAATTGAACTCATGACCTCTGGAAGAGCAGTCGGGTGCTCTTAACCGCTGAGCCATCTCTCCAGCCCTCAGCTGCTTTTCATGACCCCTTCATGCCTTCAAAACCAGTATCACATGGGTGACTCTTATACATCACCAAGTCTAGCCACAGCACAAGCTGTAACCTTGGCTATCTCTGGAAAACAGCTTCTTTGTGCTCTCAGAAAATACTTTCCAGAAGATTCCACCTCAGGGATGCTGGTCTCTTCTTAATCACCACTAATTTCTTAGCTCCAGCTAACCAACATGAAGTGTCCCAGTTGTTTCCTCCTCTTGACAATAAAGCCAGAATCACGTGGCTGAAGCTGCCAAATTTCTGCTGGTTGCTGGGGCTGGAACATGGCTCCCGTGTTCTAGTACATTATCACCAGCATTCTGTTTTCCAAGTCCTTCACTGCCTAGCCTGGCTGTCCTAGAACTTGCTCTGTAGATTAGCCTTGAACTCAGAGATCTGCATGGCTCTTCCTCCTGGGATTAAAAGTGTGTACCTCCATGTCTGGATTTAAGCTTTTCTTCACCTAGAAACTTGCTCTGTCCCAGGCTGGCCCTGAACTCAAGAGATCTGCTTTTCTTTGCCTTCTGTGATTAAGGGCTTGCACTATCGTGCCTGGACCTAAATTTAGCTGGATTGGGATCTTGCCCCAAGGTCACCACTCCCTTAATTTAATACCTTTGAACACGGATTTCAGCTCCGTTTCACTTCCTGGTGCCCCTTTAATACTCAAACCATATGTTTTATATTTTTCCTTTCTCAGCTTGCTATACTTGTTTAAAATGCTCTTCATGAGACTTAACCAGAGAACACAGTCTATGGTGGGCGTTTCTGAGACTTCCTTTGTCAATGCAATTAATCTGAGTCTCTTTACCTTAGCCTCAGGCAGACTCTTCAGACAAGGGCAAAAAAGCAGCCAAGTCTTCACCAAAATACCACAAAAACAGTCTCTAGGCCAAAGTTCTTCTCCACGGAAACCTCTTCGGTCAGATTTCCACAGTTCAAATCACTCTCAGCAATAAACTCTTCCATATTCCTACTAGGATAGTTCATTAAGCCCCACTTAAAGCATCCCACCACTTTCCAAATCCAAAGTCCCCAAATCTATTCTTCCAAACAAAAGCACGTTCAGGCCTATCACAGCAATACTCCAGCCCTTGGTACCAACTTCTGTCTTAGTTAGGGTTTTACTTCTGTATGAGCATAGACAAACCATCACACGCACTGTCCCCCACACTCAGCATGAGCAGAGGCAGGGGAGACAGAAAAGCAGCTAATGTCCAAATGCCTGCCAAATGACTGTCCCTCCCCTAGGTTCCTCTTTACTTCTGCACAAAAAGGACCCACTCTGAACCCTGATGGTGCAGGTCTCTAAACCCAGATACTTCAGAAGCCAATCCAGGAGGATAACAAGTCCAAGGCTACACTGGTCTACACTGGGACCCTGTCTCTATCATGGCATAGAATTTGTCTACTATGCATAAATCCTCAGGTATTCAATTCTCAATAATACACACACACACACACACACACACACACACACACAGAGGGAGAGAGAGAGAGAGAGAGAGAGAGAGAGAGAGAGAGAGAGAGAGAGAGAAATACCTCAAAAAAAAGAGTCTAATAAAAGTTACCCAGGAATGAAGCAGGAGTCAGTACTTGAACCCATGTCCCAGAACTCCAGAGTCCCAGAAAATTCGTTCCTATTGAACAGATGGTAAGACATCCTAATACTGAACAATGAAGTGATAGCAGAGGTAAAGTGTCCGTTCACAACCCTAGGTCTGACAGTCAAAGCCAGTCACACATTCAGAGAGATCACGTCTCACAGATTCAGATCAACACCCAGACACATAAAGGCAGAGGCATACAAAGTGCTGTGATAGGGTAAACAAGCTAGCCCTGGACTCCCCCACCTCCCCACCCGGGTGCCTACAGATGAGTAGCGGAGAGGCAGAGAGGCAACCAGCCTCTGCCTTCTCGATAATGGTAGAAGACGCACACAGTCCTTGTCCTACAGACCCCAAAAGTCTTAAGGAAATTCTTCCTGAGGAACGGGTGGTAAGAAACTAAAGGCAAGTAAGTCCGCGACAGCAAAGCCACAGTACTGGCCGGCGATCGTGCACCTGGATTTAGAGAGTCAGGTTCAAAAACCATAAAGACACGGACACTGACACGGAGACAGACACACAACCACAGACGCGCACTCAGAACCCAGGGCAGAAAACACAATGCGAGTCCGGGAACGCACTGGCCTAGATGCTGGGACGACTGCATTTTCCGCAGCGCGGCTTTCTCGGCTGCCCTGACCCAGGTGCCAGAAAAGCCATCAGCCCTGGCAGGACACCAGTGCGGAGCTGGACAGGACAGTCCGGAGGGGCCAGGCAGGAAGGTGCTGTGCGCCAAAACTGAGCCCAGGTCAGGACGCTGTGCGCTTACCATTTCCGGTTCCTGAACACCAGTGTCCTAATTATGGAGCTTCCCTCAGCAGGGAGCAGCCAGACACTGGCGACAGGACGAGGCAGAGAATCCCAGAGACGGAGAAAAGCCTGACAGATCGCAAACCCGATGGTGGTGGGTGGGTAGGTAGTGGTAAGTGGGCGGGGAAAAAAGAACCTTAGTTCAAAGCCCGCCCTCCTATACTTTCTCAGGGAATCCGATTGGGTCCTCCTATAACAGTGCTTTTGATTGGACAGGGGTTCAGGCCTTGCCTTTCTGTGACGGGAGGAAGGGGCTGAGGTGTCTTTCCAGTAGCCAACAAATGCTAGGCAGGCTCTCTGAGCCAGCAGCATTCCAGCCCTTGGGAAGGCTGACCAGTTCTTGCTGAGGGGTATTTTAAGACCTATGCTTAGACGCAATTAATTGAATACTCGAGGGTAACCTTCTATATAAGGGTATATAGCTCATGATTGTTATACAAATGTTTATTGAACAATGTGGAAATAGTATCGGCCTTCTCAAAAACCAGACACAGAGGCTGAGATTTTGAGGTTCATATGTAAAAACCCCCAGATTTTGTTTTTCTTTCTCCTGGACAGTTGCACTGCCTTATTCAAAGCAGGATTCTTTATATTTTCTCATAGCCACTGCTGTCAAATGTAAAATGCTTTACTTCCATTGGCCGGGTGAGGGGGGTGGGGGGGTGGCTTTTGATCACAAATGTTAGATATGTCCATAGCTAGGTTTATGTTTAAAAGTTTAACTACAAAGTACAAAGCCTTGGACTTTCAAAGTGTTAAGGGTTGTCTTGACAATTGTACACTACCAACACTGATGGTCCGGGGTTAACAGCTGTTTCTGCTTCTGCAAGCCAAAGCATATGCTGGAGATAACCAGGGCACCTACCTGCAAGATATCATCTGTCCAAGCATGTACTAGCAATGTCACCAGAAGCCAGAAGAAGAGGGTGTTGTTGAATGTAAATATGTTTTTGTTTTGTCTGTTCCGTTTTTGTTTCTTTCTTTCTTTCTTTTTTTCCCCCCTTTATAAACTCCTGACCTAATATGGCTCTGGGCTACATATGGGAATGCCGAGTCCCGGGTGATGCCTTAGCACCAGTATCTGCAGAAAAGCCTCTTTGTTGTTAAAATATATTCGTGCTCACGTTGGTGACTCAATGAAAGATGACAGACCCACAACATGTTCAACAGTTAATATTGTGCATTGCAGAGGTTGGCGTTGGGTTCCTGGCTACTGTCTAACTGCTCACAACTACCTGTCAGCTTGAGCTCTGAGGGATTTAAGACACTCTTCTGGCTTCTAGGGACACTGAAATCACATGATTGCACTTTTAAAGGAGAAGCTTGAATAAAATCGGTATCATAAAGGGTGCACTAGTAAACTTGCTTAGGAAGTGCTAAGTTACACAAACTTCCGTTCAGATAAGGGAGCACTGTTCATCCTAAGACTGGAAGATAAGAAGTGTACTAGCCAGAAACTATGAGGAAGAAAACTTTGCACCTCAATTGAAGTTTAGGTCTCCAGAGAAATATCTGTTCTTGAGACTGCCCGCCAGTTACAAAAGGAAGAAAACCTGACATAACCAGCTGTTGGGCTCATCTTCTATAAAGGCCATACCTCTAAGAGGGGTAGCTGAAGGAGACAGCTTGGGTTCACAGATCTCATTAAGTCCCCTACACTTATCAGGAAAATTGTTATTGTGCCAGGGGGGTCAAGGTGAACCTGGGTAACAACTACTCTAAAAGAACGACGCTGGCATGCTTAGAAATCATTCTGGGAATATGTTTGCTGTATGAACCTCCCATATGCACAAGTGGCCAGACTTGCTTCTCTGTTTAAATTGGTCAGTGTTACCTGGGGACAAGATTTGAAAGAGATTTAAGCATCTGTAGAATTCATGAGCCGAATGTGTATTTAAGTTAACAAGATCTTCTATCCCCGCCCAGCCCCTCCTGCATTAGCCAGAGCCTCATTATCACTAAGGAGCTCTTGCTCTTATTTTTCCTGCGTGTCGGGAGTGGATTCTCACTGGGCTGAGAAAGGGAGCACACTTCTGCGTCAGTTCCACACATAGATACTCCAGTATTCACACTTTACATAAAAATATAAAAACAAAAACTCTGTATGCTAGGGATAGTGACTCAGGCCTGCAGTTCTGGTGTACAGAAGATTGGAAGCCAGCCTGAACTATGAACTCTGTAGTCATCACCAAGGATTACATACTAAGACTTTATCTAAATCACTTGCAAGGGGGAGGGGACACTAGAACACGTGAAGATGCGTGCTGATACGTGACTATAATGAATTTCAGCTAACTACTTGAGAGTAAAGCAGGGGAATCGTGACTATAATGAATTTCAGCTAACTACTTGAGAGTAAAGCAGGGGAGTCGCTTGTACCCAGAAGTCAGAGGCCAGCCTTGGACACAGAAAGAGACCCTCTCTCAATAAACAAACAGCTGGCAAACAGCTGGGCATTATGGTACACACTTTTAATCCCAACACTCTGGAGGACGAGGAAGGCGGATCTCTCTGTATGTTTGAGGCCAGCCTGGTCTACATGGTGTATTCCAGGACAGCTAAGACTATGCAATGAGAGACCCTGTCTCAAACAACAGACAGATAACAAGAACAACACGAATCACTTGTGTGAAGTACAAATGAATCGACTGGCAACCATACTCAGAGCTGTTTTGTCTTTTGTTTTTTTTTATTTCTTTTCTATATGTGTTTCTGCCTGAGAATTTGCATACGTGGGCACACTTATGCATACAGAAATCTGTGGAGGCCAGAAGAGGGCATCAGTTTCCTTAAAACTACAGACACATAGTGATATGGGTGCTGGGGTTCAATCTCCAATTCTCTGCAAGAGCAGCAAGCTTTCTGAACTGCTAAGCCTCCCAGGCGTTTTGTTGGTAATCACTAAGTATGAGCCTCATGAGGTAACCTGGCTTTCTCTGCACTTAGAATACAGAATACTTCGTAATGGATCCTGTGTCACTGCCTCAATTGCTCTTCATGAAAGGACCCTCGGTTTTGTCTTAGGACTTGGAGCATTAACAGTGCTGAAGATGACCTAGTAATGTCCGTTTAAGACTGACTTTAACGGAAAGAAGTCATTGCACGGGACAGAGGTGAAGAATGTGTTGTTTAAGAAAATGCTTTACGGGGGGCTGGAGAGATGGCTCGCAGATTAAGAGCACTGGTGGTTCTTCCAGAGGTCCTGAGTTCAAATCCCAGCAACCACATGGTGGCTCACAACCATCTGTAATGAGATCTGGTGCCCTCTTCTGGCTTGTATGCATACATGCAGGCAGAACACTGTATACATAATAAATAATCAGAAAAAAGAAAAAAGAAAAAAAGAAAAAGAAAATGCTTTACGAGGGGCCCTGCTTGAGAAAACTATGGAATATCCACATCTGCCTTGGCCTGTTCTACAGTGGCTGAAGGGAAAGTCACTTCTTTGCACTCATGTGGAAAGGAGTTTCTTTGTCACTGGCTAACAAACCGATAGCAACTGTGATTTTCGCTTTCATTTTGCCCTTTCCTTTTAATGAGCGGATTTTTTTTTCTTGCCTTATTCTCTTCGTTGTTTTTACGGTCTACTTGCTTACTGGGTTTTGTGGGACTTCACCTACCTTGGGACACCTGTCGTGTTGAGAACAGCTTGAGAGAGTCCCACAGATCACCTCATTGGTTTGTGTAGGAGCCTTTACTCACTGAGCCATCTCATTGGCCACATTTGTCTCCTTTAAAAAGTTTTATTTAGGGCTGGAGAGATGGCTCAGTGGTTGAGAACACTGTTCTTCCAGAGTTCAAATCCCAGCAACCACATGGTGGCTCACAACCATCTGTACTGGGATCCGATGCCCTGTTCTGGTGTGTCTGAAGATAGTAACAGTGTACATAAAATAAATAAATGAATCTTTTTTAAAAAGGTTTTATTTAGGGGTTGGGGATTTAGCTCAGTGGTAGGGCGCTTGCCTAGAAGCGCAAGGCCCTGGGTTTGGTCCCCAGCTCCGAAAAATAGAAAAAAGAAAAAAAAAGTTTTATTTAATGTGCATATGTGTGTGGCCAGAGAAGGAGGTTGAATATCTTATTCTATGACACGTGGGCTTTATTCCCCCAGACAAAGTTTCTTGCTTAACCTGGAGGAAAGCTGGCAGCCCGCCCACCCCGGTGACCCCCTGTCATCCCCATCACCCTCAACCTTCTTATGTAGGAGTTAGAGATTCAGACTCGGGGTCTCACACCGGGAAGTTCACCATTACGCTTTAAACCATCCCTCCAGCTCCTTTTTGGCTCAGTATGTAATCCTGACTTGCTGGGAACTCATTACAAAGCCCGATAGGACCTTGAACTTGTGGTAGTCTCTGTAATGCCTGAACACTTCTGTGATTAGAGTTAATTTACAGTTATGTGTTACTCTGCCTGGTGTTGATTCTGTTCAATCAACACTTGAGGGCAGCAATAAAATTACATCACACAGACTAGGTAACTTCATTATCTGAAAATACGAGCGGTGTGATTTGGCCAGGTTGTTCATGGATAATAAACAGTTTTGTTTATTATTTAAAAAGTAAAGCCATAAAGACGCCTCGTTGGGTAAAGGAGTTTGCCACCAAGTTGGATAACCTGAGTTCTATTCCTGGAACCCAGATACTGTAAGGAAAGAATCAACTCTCAGAAGTTGACCTCTGACCTCCACGTGTGCTCTGTGACAGCCATACCGTTTGCTCTTCCTGGTGCTGCGTTTAAAACGCTGACCAAAAGCAATTCAGAGAGGAAAGGTTTTATCTGGCTTATAGCTTAAAGTCTGTCTTTGAGGGAAGTCAGGGCATGTTGGGAACACAAAGGTTCTTGTGCCCAAAGAGCATTAGGGAGCCAGGGTTGTTAAACACACAGGGTTCTCTCCTCAGTGGAGGAGATAAAATGCCTGTTTTCCCACACAGAAGACTAGAAGTAGCTATTGTTAATGACCTGTTGACATTTGTGCTGTCCGTGGAGTCAGACCAAACTCACCTTTTGCTATATAGGCAGAGCTTACCCAAATCCTACAAGATGTTTATTCCATAACATCTCTCCCTCCACTGCTTCTAAAAAAAACCCATCCTTAGTGGAGATGCCACATGTATTTTATGTCCCGCTAATCTCTATGCTATTGGTCAGAGACCACACTAGATTCTAGGATGTTCAGCTGTAAAGCTCTCCCTCATCTCATGGTCACGTGTACTTTGTAAAGGAGTTTCTATATAATAAAACCTTAAGGTTTATTATTCACTTAGAATTGGATTGATTGGGCTGGAGAGGTTGCTCAGTGGTTAAGAGCACTGACTGCTCTTCCAGAGGTCCTGAGTTCAAATCCCAGCAACCACATGGTGGCTCACAACCATCTGTAATGGGATCCGATGCCCTCTTCTGGTGTCTGAAGACAGCTACAGCATACTTATATATAATAAGTAAATAAATATTTTTTTAAAAAATAATTGGATTGATTGTTCCCTGGAAGCTTTTTCCCCAAACTGTACTGTGTTCAAAATATGCTGACAGTGAACCCCCTGACATTGGACTCCCTGAGTCTGATCCAGGTTGGTGATTAAGTGTGAACCACTTTCATTCTCCTCTCTCCATGGGTTCCTTTCCTGCTTGGATGACTGCAGGAATGCTTCCCTCAAGGGTGGTGTAAAGGCTATTCCTAGTTGTCAACCTGACTGTATCTGGAATGAACTACAATCCAGAATTGGAGGGCTCGCCTGTGATCCAGATCTTGAGGCTAGAAGACACACATTTCTGACCTGGATCTTGGCCTGGAGATCTTGAGTCATAGTGGCCATGAAAAGCTTAGGCCCACACACCTTTAATCCCAGGAGACTGAGTCAAGGAGATCTCTGAGTTCAAAGTCAACCTGGGACAAAACAAGTCCCAGATCCAGGGGTAGTGGCACACACCTTTAATCCGGGCCACACCTTCTGCTGGGGACTACATAAGGACGTTGGAAGAAGGAAGATTCACTCTTCTTGCCTGCTTGCATCCACTTGCCAGCACCTCTGTTGGAACCCACTGAACAGAAGAGCGGCTGAAACAACTAGCCTCGTGGGACTGAGTAACTACTGGATTCTTGGACTTCCCATCCACAATAGCCATTGTTGGGGAGTCGGACTACAGACTGTAAGTCATCACAGCAAACTCCCTTAATATATAGAGACATTCCATAAGTTCTGTTGAAAGAATAAAGATTTTAAACTATCCCCCACTGAACCTGCTGTGAGGACAAGTGCACCTCACAGCAAAGAATAACATAACATGTTTTGGGGATGTAGCCTGGCTATAGCCACCACAAACCATCTGGTCTCAATAAGGCCTGACTCAACAGTCCTGAGAAAAATGAGAATTAGGGTCAGCTTGCCCCAGAAGGAGGGTGGCCTAGAGTTAAACTGAGCCCAAGTTACAAACCAATGAAATTGCCTTGTGTGACTGTTGCCAACTACCTATGTAATTTTCCCTATAAATTCCTTCCCCTAATTGGGCTCGGGGTCGACTCCTCTGTCTCCTGTGTGAGATACGTGTCGTCCCCAGAGCTCTGGTTCTTCAAATACACCTCTTGTTTATTACATCAAGACTGGTTTCTCGTGAGTTCTTGGGGGTTGCGTTGTCTCAAGATTTGAGTGGGGGTCTTCCCCACCCCGGTGGTCTTTCATTGTGACTCTAGAGAAGCCTGACTAATACAGATGGGAACTCCAATGGGGCAGGAGCTTGAAGCAGAAACCATGGAGTAATGATGCTTACTGGATTGCTGACCCAATCCCAGTCAGCTACCTTTCTTATACAGTGCAGGCCCACCTGCCTCGGGACAGTAGTACCTGTGTTGGGCTGGGTACTTCTAAATCAATCATTTTTTTAAAAATGCCCCACAAACAAGCTCTCAGGCTAATTGCCTGGGTGCCATTGTGTAATCGTTCCCCTTCCCAAATGTGTAAAGCCAACAGCCAAGATTAGCCATTACACACCTTATACTCACATGCATACACAAGTTACATAAAATGAGAGAAGGCAGAGAAAGCTATAAGTTCAATGGAAATCGGGGGTGGGGTGGGGCGGGGGAGGGGGACGACGGCTATTTCTACATGTAAGAACCAGAGAATGCTATCTCCTTTCTGGTATAATAAATACTCGTACACTGAAGCCTCCGTGCAGACTTAAGAGGACCTAGAGTTGTTGGTTCACTCCCAAATCATGGGTCACAGCAGAACTCTAGTGAGCTGCTGGAAGTCTCCCGGTCTGGAGTGAGTTGAAACTGGACACAGAAGTAGGACTATGGTGTGGCTTTAAAGACTGATGGTCTCCCGACATTCTAGCTCTCTAACTATAATGAAATGCTGATGATAACTTCTAAAAAGTCCTAAAAACTTTCTTGCTCTTTCTGAGGGGAAAAAGCCGCTGACTTAGGCGATCGATGCCTGTAGCCTAACAGCGTGGGGTTAAGTAATGTGGTCTTCGTTCTATCTCAGCAGGAATTGTGTGCCTCTAACTTTCAGCCTGCTAGAAGAAGTCACTGGGGGAAAAAAGGGGACGGTTTAAAAAGTGATTATGGCGGCGAGCACTATGGAGGCATACGAGCAGGTACAGAAGGGCCCCCTGAAGCTGAAAGGTGTGGCAGAGCTTGGCGTGACGAAGCGGAGGAAGAAGAAGGACAAAGACAAGGCCAAGATGCTGGAGACCATGGGGATGAGAAAGAAGAGCGAGGAGGAGAAGCAGCACTGTCTGGACAAGCGCACGCCGGCGCAGGCTGCCTTTGAAAAGATGCAGGAGAAGCGGCAAACGGAAAGGATCCTGAAGAAGGCGTCGAAAACCCACAAGCAGAGAGTGGAGGACTTCAACCGACACCTGGACACACTCACCGAGCACTATGACATTCCCAAGGTCAGCTGGACCAAGTAACCTGCCCCAGGCGCAAAAGGCAGAGGGCCAGGCTGACCGTGTGGCTTCCCTGGTTGCCGTTCTTGGTTTAAGGACACCAAAGCGCCTGCAGACGTGCTGTAGTGGTGCAGATGCTACAGCGCTGTGTCACCCGAGGGTCTAGGTGGACCACACGCTTTCAGAGAGATGCAGCTTCTGTTGCCATGGAGACTGAACGAATGACAAATGGGGGTGGGGGGAACTGACATGTATGGAATAAAGGGAATATGAGTCATGGAGTGTGAACCTTGTCTGTACCGGCTGTCTGTCACGGGGATACTTTTCCATTCTGCCCGTGTCCCTGAATGATGAAGAATGCACGGTGATAAACCAGTTCAGTGTGGGAGAAATTAGATGCTTTTGTATTTTAAAGGTGTAAATGTGTGTGCATACATATGTGTGTTACATAACGTGCGTTGTGTGAGTGCACGCGTACAGGCGCACACGTGTAGAGGACAACTTGAAGGACTGACCCCGTCCACCATGTGGATCTTGGGAATCGGATCCAAGTCAGGCTGTGAAACTTGGCTGCCAGTGACTTTACCCACTGTGCTATGTCACAGTCGAGAGGACACATTTATTCCACTGTGTTCACACCTGAGGGAGACGCTGTATGCATACCTTGTCTCAAGTGTTTAGGACCATTTTGGATTTGGAGATTTTTTCCAGATTTGGGGAACACAATGATTTTTGTAATGTGTAATGAGATGTTTCAGTGACTGTCACGAGTTTGCACACATTTGATTGCTGTTTGACTTGCCCTGGGCATATAGTCTAAAGTCATTTTATATTAATTTTTTCTGTCTTTGAACATAGTATACAAAATACACAATTTTTGAAGAATTTTGTGCGTGAAAAAAAGAAAAGCAACTATAGTGATTTACTAAGTTGTAAAGTTTCCATGAGAGGTGAAAAATCAGAATGAATGAAAAGGGGAGATAAGAGAAAATTCTTCGAACTCTTCTCTTTGTCCTCAGTACTTTTACACCTTTCAGAACATATCACGTGGTAAAAGTTCATCACACGCTCACACACAAAGTTCAAATCATTAATTGGAACAGAAGTTTACGACAGAGAATGTTTACATGCCTACCCATTAGCGGTAATTATGTGGCTAAACATCCATCACCTGTCACAGCCCCACAGGTTCACTGAAGGTTTAAAACCACAACTAAGTTATTAGTGAAGTTTTGTATAAACCCAGTCAAAATTTTGTCTTTTGTCCTAGCACCTATAATAAAGTGTTCCCTTTTTATGACCTTTGTTTAATGGTTTCACAATCTCTTGGAATGTGCTCTGAGTAGGAGAAAGTCTGATTACTATTTAGGAGCAATTAACTGGTGACACGTGGGAGAGTGGCAGAGTTCTCATTGCAGTTCTGACTGTCAGAAAAGGGCCTGATGGCAGTCCCACTATAAAAGAGCTTAATAAATACTGATAGGATTTTAGGAATTCTTATAGGATCATCATTAAGAATTAAGAAGTCATCTATTTGTCTATATGGCATCACTACTAGACAGTACATCTTCATGGATCTGCAGAGATCTGCTCCAAAGGGTGGCCTAATGCCTAGTGACTGTCACATATGTTTAATAATAACAGGAGAAGCATATTAATAGCAGGGATCTTTCCTAAAATGATTTTCTTCTGGGCCTTGCCTATCAGAGTTCTGTCGTAGATTTTAATCTCAGGAAGATGTCCTGCTAGTCACTAGCTTGCCCCATGATGGCTCCTGACAGTCAGTGGGTTCTGCTAAAGGTATGTTGTTTTTTTGTTTCATTGGAATAACTCCTCACTCTGGAATTTAGAATATCGCCAGATCGACATCCAACTCTTGGCAATCCTCCTGCCTCAGCCTCTTAAAAGTTGGGCTGAGGGCTGGGGATTTAGCTCAGTGGTAGAGCGCTTGCCTAGCAAGCGCAAGGCCCTGGGTTCGGTCCCCAGCTCTGAAAAAAAAAAAAAAAGAAAAGAAAAAAAAAAGTTGGGCTGAGAGGAATAGACTAGTACCGCTACTGGCTTGAACTGTGAATTCCTCTGTACTACAGCACAGTGATAATTTGTGACGAGGCACTACACACGGCGATCTGCACTAACACAGCATGAGCTGCTCAGGGTGCTTTCCCCTTCGGTGCTTAGGTTCCACCGAAGGCATGGTAAGGAGGAGATTTCATTTTAGATATGAGGGAGAGTGTAGCCAGAGGCATGGACGAATCCAGCCTGAGCTGTAACATGGGGCAGGGTGAATGAAGAGGAGAGAGTAAATGGCCTAAGAGAGCAGCCAAGAACCAAGAGGCCAAGGGAGTGCATACCTGAGATGGCTGAATTATACAGGAAACAGAAGCTGGGGTGGGGGAACCAGCCCCTGGCCTGGAGAAGTTTAGGGTAGTGGGCCGGGTGGGAAGTGCTGGGAGGAGCCCCAGGTAAAGAATGAGGTTTGTTCCAGGTTTCTTTAGAACCCGACAGTCACCACATCCAATTCTATGTTTGATTCTGAAATTAACAATATGTGTGTCCTTCTAAAAGAATTCGATATAGCAGGGCTATGTTGATGATATTTATCTTTAAAATATTATCAAAAGTCTGGTATGTTCTCTGTTCTACAAAACCACCACCTATTTGACGGATATCTCCCCTAATCTTTTAACCTTCACTTTTTTTTGTAAATTAATAATTTTGTTGTTTTGGCATGAGTTAAGGTGTGTGTGTGTGTGTGTGTGTGTGTGTGTGTGTGTGTGTGTGTGTGCAAGATTTTGTTGGTTGGCTAGTTGTTGATTTATTGTTAGTTTTGTGTCAGGCATGTGTTTTTCACTTAGAAAAACGAAAACGAAAACCACATTCTTCTGTAGCCTGGGATGGGCTTAACTCATGAGCTTTCTGTCCATTCCTCCTGAGTGCTGTAATTGCAAGCTTGGGACTCTAGCTTGATGATGATGATGATGATGATGGTGCTTCTTCTTCTTCTTCTTCTTCTTCTTCTTCTTCTTCTTCTTCTTCTTCTTCTTCTTCTCCTCCTCCTCCTCCTCCTCCTCCTCCTCCTCCTCCTCCTCCTTCTTCTTCTATTTTATTTTATTTTTGTTTGTTTTAGCTGACGCTGTATCCTGAGAGATAAGATGTAAGCAGTTCATGGTGTGACTTCCTGACTCCTAGAAATCTTGTGGGGTTCAAATGAAAGCTGGCATGGGCTGGGCTCCTTTCCCTGGTGAGGCAAGGGTTATCACACCTTTCGACTTTGGAACCATAATGTCATTACTTGTTAGCAACCCTGTGCAAAGTGGAATCAACAAAAGTGCCTACTGAATGGAAAATTGCCCTGAGCACTGGGTAGCGGGACAACTTTCCGCAAACCTGCAAATCTACCTATAGCTAGGCCAGGTTTGAGCCCCCCCTGCCAAACACACTGACTCAAAAATTTACCCTCCACTTCCTCCCTGAGAATGCTGCTCCAGTCACCCTGATTTCTATAAGCCATTCGGGATATACAGCCATGTGGTCCAATCACAAACGCCAGGAAACAGTGGAAGGCAGGCTCATCCTGTCTGCCAAGGTGTCCGTTTGGCTCTGAGAGTGAGGCAGGGAGAGAGCAAACTGTGCTTTGAACACAGTTGCCCTGACCTGTAAGGAGAGCACAGGAGATATCAGAAGCCTGTGGTAGTGAGCAAGGGCCCTCTAACCCAGACAGAAAGGAACAGACAGCTGAGCCGCTGGACCCAGCCGATGTAGACAGATCCTCCACAGGGGCAGGACTGAGTCAGCAGCCAACTTGGCATTTGGTGTGGTCTCTCTATCCACTTGGTGGCTGCAAACTGAGCCCCAGCCAGAGATCACTGAAGCTCTGTCCCACAAGCAGCTCTCCCCACCCTGGGTAAGCTTCCCTGTAGGTACCGTCTGTGTTCAGAATATGCACATATATCTTGCCTTTGGAAAGGACAGGTAGAATGGCTTTGTAGCTTAGTAGAGTGGTTTCCTAGCAGGCTTGCTTGCCTTGGAGTTGTGGACCATGCCTGTTATCCAGCCCCCACTTTCTCCTGGTCCTCTTGCACAACTTCTGCAAATATGAACTTTGCAGTTCATATTTAGGTTTTGGATCCGCTCTGAGTTAGTTTTGTGAACGATATAAAGTCTGCGTGCTGCTTGTTTTTTGTGTGCGTGGGTGCTTGTATATTCTAGAAAGATTTCGTGAGAAGGCCTTAGTTTCTACACTCAATCTTCTCTAATGCTTTTGTCAGTCAATACACTAAATGCACAGAACAAAGAAAGAATACTAAAAGCTTTGAGGAAAACAATGCCATGTAACATAGAAAGGCAGACCTATCACAATTACAACAGACTTCTCAACAGAGACCCTAAAAGCCAGAAGGTCCTGGACAGATGTCATGCAGACCCTAAGAGAACACAGATGCTAGCCCAGGCTCTTATACCCAGGAAAACACTCAATCATCATAGATGAAGAAACTAAAATATTCACGATAAAACCTAACATATAAATATATCATATATATTTATATTTATATATATTATATATATATATATCCAGACCTACAGAGGATTCTAGAAGGAAAATCCAACACAAGGAAGATAACTACACCATAGAAAACACAAGAAATTAATCATCTCACAGCAAACCCAAAAGGAGAGAACCACACACGCATAATACCACCTCCAACAACAAACATAACAGGTACTAACAATCATCTGTCTTCAATATTTCTCAACATCCATGGACTCAGTCCCCTAATGAAAGGACATAAGCTAACAGATGGAATACGCAAGCAGGAATCAATATCCCTGAACTCAAGCAGTGTTACAGAGCAATAGTGATAAAAACTGCATGGTATTGGTACAGAGACAGACAGATAGACCAGTGGAACAGAATTGAAGACCCAGAAATGAACCCACACACCTATGGTCACTTGATTTTTGACAAAGGAGCCAAAACCATCCAATGGAAAAAAGATAACATTTTCAGCAAATGGTGCTGGTTCAACTGGAGGTCAGCATGTAGAAGAATGCAGATCGATCCATGCTTATCACCCTGTACAAAGCTTAAGTCCAAGTGGATCAAGGACCTCCACGTCAAACCAGATACACTCAAACTAATAGAAGAAAAACTAGGGAAGCATCTGGAACACATGGGCACTGGAAAAAATTTCCTGAACAAAACACCAATGGCTTATGCTCTAAGATCAAGAATCGACAAATGGGATCTCATAAAACTGCAAAGCTTCTGTAAGGCAAAGGACACTGTGGTTAGGACAAAACGGCAACCAACAGATTGGGAAAAGATCTTTACCAATCCTACAACAGATAGAGGCCTTATATCCAAAATATACAAAGAACTCAAGAAGTTAGACCGCAGGGAGACAAATAACCCTATTAAAAAATGGGGTTCAGAGCTAAACAAAGAATTCACAGCTGAGGAATGCCGAATGGCTGAGAAACACCTAAAGAAATGTTCAACATCTTTAGTCATAAGGGAAATGCAAATCAAAACAACCCTGAGATTTCACCTCACACCAGTGAGAATGGCTATGGTCAAAAACTCAGGTGACAGCAAATGCTGGCGAGGATGCGGAGAAAGAGGAACACTCCTCCATTGTTGGTGGGATTGCAGACTGGTAAAACCATTCTGGAAATCAGTCTGGAGGTTCCTCAGAAAATTGGACATTGAACTGCCTGAGGATCCAGCTATACCTCTCTTGGGCATATACCCAAATAATGCCCCAACATATAAAAAAGACACATGCTCCACTATGTTCATAGCAGCCTTATTTATAATAGCCAGAAGCTGGAAAGAACCCAAATGCCCTTCAACAGAGGAATGGATACAGAAAATGTGGTACATCTACACAATGGAATATTACTCAGCTATCAAAAACAATGCCTTTATGAAATTCGTAGGCAAATGGTTGGAACTGGAAAATATCATCCTGAGTGAGGTAACCCAATCACAGAAAAACACGCATGGTATGCACTCATTGATAAGTGGCTATTAGCCTAAAAGCTTGAATTACCCTAGATGCCTAGAACAAATGAAACTCAAGACGGATGATCAAAATGTGAATGCTTCACTCCTTCTTTAAAAGGGGAACAAGAATACCCTTGGCAGGGAATAGAGAGGCAAAGATTAAAACAGAGACAGAAGGAACACCCATTCAGAGCCTGCCCCACATGTGGCCCATACATATACAGCCATCCAATTAGACAAGATGGATAAAGCAAAGAAGTGCAGGCCGACAGGAGCTGGATGTAGATCTCTCCCGAGAGACACAGCCAGAATACAGCAAACACAGAGGCGTATGCCAGCAGCAAACCACTGAATTGAGAATAGGACCCCCGTTGAAGGAATCAGAGAAAGAACTGGAAGAGCTTGAAGGGGCTCAAGACCCCATATGTACAACAATGCCAAGCAACCAGAGCTTCCAGGGACTAAGCCACTACCTAAAGACTATACATGGACTGACCCTGGACTCTGACTTCATAGGTAGCAATAAATATCCTAGTAAGAGTACCAGTGGAAGGGGAAGCCCTGGGTCCTGCTAAGACTGAACCCCCAGTGAACGTGATTGTTGGGGGGAGGGCGGCAATGGGGGGAGGATGGGAAGGGGAACACCCATAAGGAAGGGGAGGGGGGAGGGGGATGTTTGCCCGGAAACCGGGAAAGGGAATAACACTCAAAATGTAAATAAGAAATATTCAAGTTAATTTAAAAAAAAAGAAAAAGAAACATACCTCAGTGGCAAGAAATTGGGGGGATCCCATACAAACAGCTTCACAGCACACCTGAAAGCTCTAGAACAGAAAGAAGCAAATAAACCCAAGAGGAGTAGATGGCAGGAAATAGTCAAACTCAGAATGAAATCAACTGGTTAAAACCAAAGATAACCATACAAAGAATCAACAAAAGCAAGAGCTGGTTCTTTGAGGAAATCAACAAGAGAGATAAACCCTTAGCCAGACTAACTAAAGGGCACAGAGTTAGTATCCAAATGAACAAATCGGAAATGAAAAGAGAAACATAACAACAGAAACTGAAGAAATTCAAAAAGTCATCAGAACCTACTACAAAAGCCTATACTCAACCAAACTGGAAAATCTAGATGAAGCATGATTTTCTAGACAGATACCATGTACCAAAGTTAAATCAAGGACAGGTAAATTATCTATACAGTCCCATAACCCCTAAGCAAATAGAAATAATCATAAAAACCTCCTAATCAAAAAAATAAAGCCCAGAGCCAGATGGTTTTAGTTCAGAATTCTACCAGCCCTTCAAAGAATAGCTAATACCAATACTCATTAAACTATTCCTCAAAATAAAAGGAGATAAAACACTACATAATCCATTCTATGAAGCCATGGTTACTGTAATACCTACATCACATAAAAGACCCAACAAAGAGAGAGAGGCCAATTTCACTCATGAATATGAATGCAAAAATACGCAATAAAATTCTCACAAATCAAATCCAAGAACACATCAAAACCATCATTCACCATGATCAAGTAGGCTTCATCCCAAGGATGTAGGGATGGTTCAATATACGGAAATCCATCAATGTAATCCACTATATAAACAAATTCAAGGGGAAAAAAAAAGCACACGATCATCATATCAGATGCTGAAAAAGCCTTCGACAAAATACAACACCCCTTCATGTTAAAAGTCCTGGAGAGAACAGGAATTCATGGCTTATACCTAAACATAACAAAAGCAATATACAGATGGTTGTAGCTCGAGGACCATAGGACCACAATAGGGAAGAAGTATTCTGGGGCGGGAGAGGGGGGCGGAGAAACAGCGCAAGCAGAGCGGCCAGGAGGCAGCAGCCGCACTAGCGCCCCGGATCTGGTACGGGTGCTGAGCAGGAGCATGGGTGGATGCGAGAGAGTTGGCTGGCAGCGGGCGGTACGAATGTGGCAGCGGAGGAGCACCGATTTTCCTCCAGCGTCTCGGGCTCCGTGCAGCAGGAAACCAAGTCTTTTTTACCAAGTCTGGGAAAAGAATTATTCTTGGCAGAGCCCCGTGATCTTGAAGAAGGTGGACTGGATCTGACTGTCTCGTTAAAACCCGTTAGTTTCTATATATCAGACAAAAAAGATATGCTGCAGCAGTGTATAACAGGAGAACAGAAGTTACAGAAGATGCCCCCTGATGTGCTGAAGGCAAGGTACCAGTGTGGATTCTACTTCAACCCTGAGAGAGAGCAAACAACCAGAAGGTTTGGAATCAAAGCAAGGAAAGGGGAAGATAGTGATGTACTCAGTATAAGCGCAAATGCTTATAACAGCGATATAGAAGACCCAAGCAATGAAGAAGCTGCCGCCTCGGCCACCGCCGCCCCTGCTGCTACTGCTGCTTCTGCTTCTGAGGTCCCAGAAAATACAGTCCAGAGTGAAGCTGCTCAGATAGATGATGACCTGGAGCGAGATATTGAAAAAAGTGTGAACGAGATTTTGGGACTGGTAGAGTCTAGCCCAAAGGAACCCAAAGCGGCCGTCCTGACGATTCCTCCACCAGAAGACGTTCAGCCTTCTGCGAAGCAACTGGGACTTCTAGAACTTGAAATGAGGGCAAGAGCGATTAAGGCTCTCATGAAAGCTGGCGATATAAAAAGGCCAGGCTAGTTTTCTGACTTGAATATTACCTGTGTTTGAATGAAGCCATGTCAAATAATTTTGTATCTGATGTTTATCTGGGTATCTTGTGATATTTCTCATGTAAAACTTATTAGGTAAACTCATCTTAGGCTGAAATAAATTTTTTACTTTTATATTATAGATTATAGATGAATATTTAAATTCATGACAAATATAGTTGGATACCCTGGATATTTCTTTTAGTTAATGTCTGTATCTTAAAGGCCAACAAGAAGGAGACAATATTTTTTAGCCTTTGTTTTTAAAAGTTTGGGCAACAAACTCAAAAGCTTTAAGAAAGATTGATGAAGCATGTTTCTCTTAAGGCTACCTGTATTTCTCAATAGAATATTAAATTATTGCTCTTAGATTTGTGAGCAGTTTAAGAACTTTATTTAGTTTTGTGTACATATACTTTTAACATATGAACTGATGGAGGATGACTTTTTGTGGATGTGAGTTTCCTAGTTAAAACTTACGAACTGTTCTGTTGTAAGGCTCAAAGATCAAACTCACTTTAAAAGCTTTTTTAATAAAGAAAAAAATCAACTTAAGGCTATTTCTTTAACAATGTATAGTTAATTTGTTCATGTTAAATTCCAACAACAAGCCATTCTGACATATGTTTGGTTTTTTGTTCACATTTTTTCCTTCAATAAAACAAACAAACAAACAAAAAAAATCCAAATTTTCATTTACACTCCAAGCTATCAGAAAAGGGATGATAGGATACACGGTTTCGTTTCATGTCATTGTTAGATGATCTGATATATAGTTCCATAAATCAAGATAATAAAAGGCTGTTATTCTAGATATGAAGACTTGATGCTTTTTCAGAATTGACTTTAAGAACCTTTGATAAAATGGATGGAACTTGAAAATATCATCCTGAGTGAGGTAACCCAATCACAGGAAAACACACATGGTATGCACTCATTGATAAGTGGATATTAGCCCAAATGCTCAAATTACCCTAGATGCACAGAACACATGAAACTCAAGAAGGATGACCAAAATGCAAATGCTTCACTCCTTCTTTAAAAGGGGAACAAGAATACCCTTGGCAGGGAATAGGGAGACAAAGTTTAAAACAGAGGCAGAAGGAATACCCATTCAGAGCCTGCCCCACATGTGGCCCATACATATACAGCCACCAAACTAGATAAGATGGATGAAGCAAAGAAGTGCAGGCTGACAGAAACCAGATGTAGATCTCTCCTGAGAGACACACCCAGAATACAGCAAATACATAGGCCAGCAGCAAACCACTGAACTGAGATGGGACCCCCGTTGAAGGAATCAGAGAAAGAACTAGAAGAGCTTGAAGGGGCTCGAGACTCCATATGAACAACAATGCCAACCAACCAGAGCTTCCAGGGACTAAGCCACTACCCAAAGACTATACATGAACTGACCCTGGGCTCCAACCTCATAGGTAGCAATGAATAGCCTAGTAAGAGCACCAGTGGCAGGGGAAGCCCTTGGTCCTGCCAAGGCTGGACCACCAGTGAATGGGATTGTTGGGGGGAGGGCGGTAATGGGGGGAGGATGGGGAGGGGAACACCCATAGAGAAGGGGAGGGAGAGGGGTTAGGGGGATGTTGGCCCAGAAACCGGGAAAGGGAATAACAATCAAAATGTAAATAAGAAATACCCAAGTTAATAAAGATGAAAAAAAAGAACCTTTGATAAGTTGATGTTGTAATTAAGCTAATTTTGTATACGTTTTAATAAACAAATTAGCACCTTGCCACAAAAAAAAAGCAATATACAGCAAACCAACAGTCAATGTCAAATTAAATGAAGAGAAACTAGAAGCAATTCCACTAAAATCAGGGGCAAAACAAGGTTTCCCACTCTCTCCCTATCTATTCAATATAGTACTTAAAGTTCTAGCCAGGACAATTAGACAACAAAAGGAGGTCAAAGGGATACAAATTGGAAAGGAAGAAGTCAAAGATTCACTATTTGTAGATGATATGATAGTATACTTAAGTGACCCCAAAATTCTACCAGAGAACTACTAAACCTGATAAACAACTCCAGCAAAGTGGTGAGATATAAAGTTAATTCAAACAAATCAGTAGCCTTCCTTTATACAAACGATAAGCAGGTTGAGAAAGAAAAATTAGGGAAGCAACACCATTCACAATAGCTACAAGTAATATAAAATATCTTGGTGTAACATTTGACAAGCAAGAAAAAGAGCTGTATGACAAGTACTTCCAATCCCTGAAGAAAGAAATCAAAGTAGACCTCAGAAGATGGAAAGATCTCCCATGCTCATAGATTGGTAGGATTAACATAGTGAAAAATGGCCACCTTACCAAAAGCAATCAACAGATTCAATGCAATCCCATCAAGATTCCAAAATGGTTCTTCACAGGCTTGGAGAGAGTAATTCTCAACTTCATAGGGAAAAACAAAAAAACCCAGGATAGCCAAAAACATTTCTCAACCAAAAAAAAGGATCTTCTGGGGGGAATCAACATCCCTGAGTTCAAACTGTACTACAAAGCGATAGTGATAAACGCAACGTGGTATTGGTGCAGAGACAGACGGGTCAATCAGAAGAATAGGATCAATGACCCAGAGATAAACCCACACCTATGGACACTTCAACTTTGACAAAGAAGTCAAAACTACACAGTGACAAAGAGAAAGCATCTTCAATAAATGGTACTGGTCTAACTGGCTGTCTGCTTATAGAAGAATGGAAATAGATCCATATTTATCACTTAGAACAAAGCTCAAGTCCAAGTGGATCAAGGACCTCAACATATAACAATATACTGATCTAATAGAAGAGAATGTGAGGAATAGCCTCGAACTCATCGGCACATGGGAAATTTCCTGAACAGGACAGCGATGGCTCAGGCTCTGAGATCAACAATGAACACATGGGACCTCATGAAACTTAAAAGCTTCTGTAAGGCCAAAGACACTGTCAATTGGACAAATCGGAAACCTACACACAGATTGGAAAAAAAATATTCACTAACCTTACATCGGATAGAGGACTAATATCCAAAATATATTTTAAAAACTCAAGAAGTTAACCTCCAAAAAACAAATAACCCAGTTTAAAAATGGGGTGCAGAGCTAAACAGAGAACTCGCAATGGAAGCAACTCTAATGGCCGAGAAGCACTAAAGAAATGTTCAAAGTCCTTCGTCGTCAGGGAAACGCAAATCAAAATGACCCTGAGATTCCACTCCCCACCTGTCAGAATGGCTAAGACCAAAAACTCAAGTAACAGCACATACTGGCTGGAAAAACAGGGACACTCCTCCACTGCTGGCGGGATAGCAAACTGGTACAACCACTCTGGAAATCAATCTGGTGGTTTGTCAGAAAATTGGATATAGTTCTTCTTCTTTGTTCTTTTTTTTTTTTCCTTTTTTTTTTTCTTCCGGAGCTGAGGACCGAACCCAGGGCCTTGCGCTTGCTAGGCAGGTGCTCTCTACCACTGAGCTAAATCCCCAACCCAGAAAATTGGATATAGTTCTAAAGACCTAGCTATACCATTCTTAGGCATATATCCAAAAATGCCCCACATACCACAAGGACACATGCTCCACTATGTTCATAGCAGCCTTGTTTGTGATAGCCAGAAGCTAGACACAACCCAGAGGTCCCACGATGGAGAACGGATACAGAGAATGTGGTTCATTTACACAATGGAATGCTACTCAACTATTAAAAACAAGGATATCATGAGTTTTGCAGGCAAATGGATGAAAGTAGAAAATACCATCCTGAGTGAGTTAAACCAGGCTCCAAAGGAGCCTGCAAGGTATGCATGATATGTACTCACTGATAAGTCGTTATTAGCCAAAAAGTACAGAATACCCAGGATACAACCCACAGACCATAAGAAATATAGCAAGCAGAGATACTCAAGTGAGGATACTTCAGTTGAACTTAGAAGGGGGAAGGAAATAATCTCAGGAGGCAGAGGGAGGGAGGGGCTTGGATGGGAGATGGGGGAAACAGGATCAGGTATGGGGGTGTGGACAGGAGAGGAGCCCAGAGGGCCAGGAGAATGCATAGAAATATACAGCCTGTGGGGGCGGGCTCTAGAAAGTACCAGAGACCTGGGAGGTGAGAGACTCTCAGGCCTCAATGTGGGTGATCTTTGCCAAAATGCCCAACAATGAAATGGGGAGAGAGAACTCAAAGAATCCACCTCCAGCAGGTAGACAAGGCCTCAAGTGGAGGGACAGGTTTACTAACCCACAGACAAAACTTCTGTCTGTTCTTGTCTGAAAGAACTGTAGAGACAAAAATGGAGACCGAAGGCAAGAGTCTATCATGGCTGTCCTTTGAGAGGCTCAACCAGCAGCTGACTGAGACAGCCATCAGGGGCCCGTATGGTTGAATTAGGGGAAGGATTGAAGAGGCTGAATGGGAGGTAACACCACAGGAAGACCATCAGTCTCAACTAACCCAGACCCCAGGGAGCTTCCAGAGACTGAGCCACCAACTAGGTAGCATGCACGGGCTGGGCTGACCTCCACCACCCTGACCCCTGCACATATATATCAGAGGTCTGCTCGGCCTGGCCTCAGTGGGAGAAGATGCACCTAACCCTCAAGAGACTTGAGACAGGAAGGGGGAGTGAAGCACGCTTTCAGAGGCAAAGGGGAGGAGGAGTGGGGTGAGAAACAGTGGGTGAGGGGGACTGGGAGGTGGGGCAATGACTAGAATGTAAATACATAAAACAAAAGAACAGGTGTTTGAAAAAATTAAAGTTACAGAAAACACTTCTACATTGCTGGTGGGAATGTGAACTTGAACAGCCACTCTGAAAAACAATCTACCCGAAAACCCAGCTATATCACTCCTGTGTATATAACTAAAAGAATCTCCACCGTACCCCAGGGGCATGTGCTCCACCATGTTCATAGCAGCTTTATTCATAATAGCCAGAAACCAAACACAACTGACATACCCTTCAACTGAAGAATGGTTCGTATACACGACAGAATACCACTAAGCTATGAAAAACAAGGACATCAGGAATTTTGCTGACAAATGAAACTAGAAATTATCTTCCTGAATGAGGTAACCCAGGCCCAAAAAGACATCCATGAGAGATATTCACTTACAAATGGATATTAGCCATAGAATACAAGATGCCCACACTACATTCCACAGACCCAAAGAAGATAAACAAGAAGGAAGGCCCAAGTGAGGATGCTCAAAACACACTTAGAGGAATAAAATAGTCATAAGAGGCAACAGGAGATGGAGAACTGGGTAGGAGAGGTAAGGAGTGTGGGACTGGTGTGGAGTCCTGGGTCCAAAACTGACCATATACTTGGTCGTAAAGCAAACCTCACCAGATACAAGGTGTTTGAAACAACTCTTGGGTCTTATCAGATCACCGTTGATTAAAACTGAGCTTCAACAGCAGAGGGGACGGAAAGCCCACAAACTCTTGGAAAGCCAACAATTGGCTACTCGATGACCACTGAGCCAGGAAGGATTAAAGAAAAAAAACTAAAGACTTTCTAATATTCAAGGAGAATGAAGGCACAACCTACCCAAATGTAGTGGAAACAATGAACATACTGCCAGGAGGAAAGAGCATAGCTTGAGTGCATTCATAAAGAAACTAGAGAGCCTGGTAGCCAGAAAGGATTCAACAAAGAAAGAATTTCGGACCAATTTCCCTTATGAACATTGATGCAAAAATGTTCAACAAATTATTGCAAACCAAATCCAGTAGCAAATAAAAACATAATTCCACCATGGTCAAGTAGACTTCATCTCAGGGATGCAGGGGTGGCTCAATATACAAAAATCTATCCATGTAATCCACCATATAAACAAACTGATATAAAAACATATTCGATCATCTCAGTAGATGCCTTAAAAAAGCCTTTGACTTAGGAATCTTTTCCTCCCATCAGTTAACCATGTTCAACTTGGAGATGAGAGATTTGCTTCATCTCAGTATATTTTCTTTGTAATTGTTTGGTTGTTGTCTCTTAGAAGCATGTTCTTTTCTACTAAAAGACAGAAAGGGCATGGATACTGATGACAGGGAGGCAGGGGATGCACGAGACAGAGTAGAGAGAGAGGAAACTAAAATCAGGACATATTCTATGAGAACATAATCTATTTTCAATAAAAGGAAATGTAAATAAATGACTGTGAAAAATATTAAAATACACAGAAATTACAGGATTATGAAATAAAATATAAATAAGTCTACTCCCCTCCTCCTTCTCCTTCTCCCTTTCCCACTCATCACAGACTTATCCATCTCACCGTACCGGTGATGGTCTACTCATCTTGGGTCTACAGTATTGTGGTAAGACAATATTGGTTCCTGAAACACAAGCAGCTTACTTTCAGACATAGCCTTGGCAAATGTGTCCCATTGTCTGACAAGCGGTGTGTCAGGAAGGAATCTCATTTTGGGCGTCGTGTGGAAAAGGACATCCTTCCAGCAGAGATTTGCCCAGAACTACACATCGCACTGTCTGCATGGAGGGACATTTCTATGGAGCTGGCCATGCAGTTACAAGCTACAGCACTGGCTCAGTGGGAAAGCCCCATGGTGATTGTTGTAATGACTCGTACGATGGCTGGAAAACAGCTTACATGGCTCTAGTGTCATTTGTAATAACGACTTCTAGATACAGTCACATGAGCTAGTGCTTTAAGACATACTTGGAATACAGTTGGCACATGAATGTGTACTAGACCCAGGCCATGATCCATACATAGTCTATGAACCTACCAGGGAGTCACAGGAATTGGAGATACAACAAAATAAGGAAAGACACAAGATTTGGGTATATGTCTACAAAATGCCCAAAACATTCAGGTTTGTGAAGATACACTGAGAAGGGGGAGAGGCTGGTCCTTTATTCACAAATAAACGGAAGTACTTACGTTGCTTTTTTTCATGTAACCCAACACCCTGTACCGACTAAGGACTTCTTTCTCCATCTCTTTCTTTCCTTATCCACTCCCTCTCTATGTAGGTGGGTGGCAGAGAATGGGAGAAGCCCAGAATTCTACAGAGGCTGTTGCAAGAAGGAAGAAGCTAGAGTAACTGTCAAACTCCTTTCAGTTGGGGGCAAAGAGAGAAGGCAGCCAGCTTACAACCATGAAACTAAAAACAGGGAGGCAAAGACAAGAAGAATGTCCCCGAGTCTGAGACCGTATGGTGATATCAGCACGGTGAGATCCAGAACGTAAGCCACAGAGAAAAGCCTATCTCAGGTAAATTAAAAAGAATGAAAGCAAAATACAGGCGGAAGAGCAAGAAAGTCTGAATCAGGGAATGCATGCTGCCAGTCTTATCTTTGACTCCTCTGTTCTTTGCTTATAAGGGAAGAACCCTTCACAAGCATCTGCCTGATTAAATGAAGACCACTGCTTCTGGAAGTTCAGTGATATCACCAACTATATAAGAACGCAGGGTCAAGCTGGCCCAAGGATCAAAGCCTACACAGAGAGGAGAGAAGAGAGATGTAAGGTCAACTGGGGTCAGAACAACTGAAAAAAAGGACTCTTGGAGAAGGAACTGAAAGAGGAGTCTTAGCATTCATAATCTCCACAACCCTGCCCTTTATACAATCAAAATGGAGCCCCTGATCTCTTCCTTTGGTCATAGACAGATGCTGACAGCTCGCAACGCAGATCAACTGAGATGGTTTCTCAACTACATTGCCCCAACCCATATGCCGCTCTCCTTCCTTCTAAAGAGTTATCTGGGTATACAATGGACACTGAAGGGATATAATCTTTTGGAATGTTACACATCATATGCACATTATAAACACCTCCATCAATGAACCTTATGAAAAAGACTGCCATGATCTCAAAAGCTTAAAGTCATGGCAAGTCCTGTCAAGCCAAGATTAACTCTTTGACCATCACAGGCCTCAGGCTTCATGGATGAAGCTGGTCTTCTCAATTCTTCTCCACTCAATCCTGTCTTGTAGCTCAGAATCTGACCTTCCAATTGGCTACTTATTGATTTATGACATCATTCTCCCACCCAGCCTATCAGTACCTGGTAGAATCCAGGTTTCCATGGAGCTGCCTGTAAACAAATTTGGATCATCACGGTTTACCTGTGACCAGTGACCAGTTGACTCTGTTTAATGCTGGACACACTCGCGGGTTTGGTCAACGATCAGACAAAAACAACCATTTATCCTGCTCTGTTCTGGTGTGGATTACTGTTACTTCTCCCCGTACCACACAATCATGTCAGGTAAGTAACAAAACTTTGACATTGGTTTTGATAACACCGTTCCTGATTTGTAATATACATTTAAAATCCATACGGGACTAGGGATACCATAGGTACAGATAGCGCAAATTAAATGTCACATTTAGCTTTGGTTCTTACTAGGAATGTGACCCTGGGCAGACACTTTACTCTCTCAGTGTTTCTTCATCCATGTCAGGGGGATTAGAATGTAACTATGCTATGGGCTTTGAACTATTGAGTCTTAAGAGGCAATTAAGGAGGGAATGTGGGAGAGACTAAGAGGGGACTTGACTCTGAGGAGGCAGTTACTATAGAAATGTTGAGGCTGTTACATGAAATATGGAAACTAGAAAGAGGGAGAAACCCAAAGTATAAAGACGAGGGGCTAGAAAACAAAGAAATAAAAGAGTCAAAAGTGTACAGAGGGTCCTAAGGGAACACATGGGGAGTTTAGGACCGAATGCTGCAGGGAGCCACAGACTTCAAATCAAAGGGCTCAAGGAATTGCCATTCCCTGAGCCTTATTTAGGCAACTACACTGTTGAGATTTGTCTGGGTCCATGTTCCCAGTCATAAATATAGGGCACTACCCCACTCCGAACCCTGACTTTTTTTTTCTCCATCTTTATTAACTTGGGTATTTCTTATTTACATCTCAATTGTTATTCTCTTTCCCAGTTTCTGGGCCAACATCCCCGTAACCCCCCTTCTCCCCTTCTATATGGGTGTTCCCCTCTCCCCATTACCACCCTCCCCCTAACAGTCCCATTCACTGGGGGTTCAGTCTTGGCAGGACCCAGGGCTTCCCCTTCCACTGGTGCTCTTACTAGGATATTCATTGCTACCTATGAGGTCAGAGTCCAGGGTCAGTCCATGTATAGTCTTTAGGTAGTGGCTTAGTCCCTGGAAGCTCTGGTTGGTTGGCATTGTTGTACATATGGGGTCTCGAGCCCCTTCAAGCTCTTCCAGTCCTTTCTAAGATTCCTTCAACGGGGGTCCCGTTCTCAGTTCAGTGGTTTGCTGCTGGCATTCGCCTATGTATTTGCTGTATTCTGGGTGTGTCTCTCAGGAGAGATCTACATCTGGTTCCTGTCAGCCTGCGCTTCTTTGCTTCATTCATCTTATCTAAAAATATGGAACGCTTCATGAATTTGCGTGTTATCCTTGAGCAGGGGCCAAGCTAATCTTCTCTGTATCGGTCCAGTTTTAGTATATGTGCTGCCTAAGCGAGCACCATCTCTTAAAATCCGTCATATTCCTCTTGTGCAGAGTCCCTTGATTCTTGTATACACTGGTTGTATTGGCTATTCTCAAGGCTTCCACTCTGTAAGAATTACAATTAATGGGAAGAAGGGAAGAAACAATCTTACTCATGGAAAAACCTTCTAATAGCTTTGCAATTCCTAACACATCGGCATAAATATGTACAAGCCCCATGAAAATTTATCACCAGGTAGTATTTATAAAGTGATATACACATAGTAATTACGACTTATCCTTAAATCATAAGAAGCAGGGCTGGAGAAATGGCTCAGTGGTTAAGAGCACCGAATGCTCTTCCTGAGGTCCTGAGTTCAAATCCCAGCAACCACATGGTGGCTCACAACCATCTGTAATGTGATCTGATTCCCTCTTCTGCTGTGTCTGAAGACAGCTACAGTGTACTCAGATATAATAAATAAATAAAATATTAAAAAAACTGCTCGCCCCTTTCTCTCTCTTCCTCTCTTGCTCTTAAAAAAAAATCATAAGAAGCCATTAATTATAAAAGGAGTGGGAGGGGCACAGGAGGAGTTAGAAGGGGAAAGAAGTAATTAGGTAAATATAGTATTCATATACAAAATCCTGTATGCATCATAATTTAAAAGAAAAAACATAGAATAAAGACAATCCTGGTAGGTCTGGGACTCACTTAGGACAGTAGCACTCCAGAGGCAGGGGCAGGCCCGTTTCTGTGATTCCAAGGCCAGCCTGATACTGTGTCTTCCCATAGAGTGAGATCTGCACAGGACGGGGCAAAGCAAGAGACTTAGGCTGTCTTTGGCCCTCCTACCTCTAAAAATTTCTGCTGTGGGGCGTGGTAATGTGGTAGTATCATAGGAGATATGAGAGCAAGACAAACCAGGCCAAAGAAGGGCTGTGCCTAGACTGGAGCAAACGTTGAATGAGATCCATTAAGAATGTCATGCCCCCAGAAGACGAACAGGCAGGTGTGTCATCCTGACTAGTGCCAAGAATCAATTTGAACACATGCAATCGGGATGTGAGAGAGAACATCAGTCCTAGTCAATCCCAGCCAGTACAAACTGGAGTAGCACTGCCCCTCACAGAAACCTAGAAAGCATCAACCTCACCATTTTCCCATTGTCCTCTTCCTCCCTACAGAAAATGTCCAAAGTTTTCCTTTCTTTGGAACAGAAAGTGCTCCTCAGCCGCTGAACAACTTCACACCCTCAGGAAGGGTGTGCAACATCTCTAGGGTTTCCACCCCTGCTGTGAGTTTAGCCTGGGTCCTGCCGCCAACCACCAGCACTTCTCTCCAGCTGATTGCGGGCAGAGCCTACCTCAACCCACAGGCCAGCACGACCATGCTGGTGGAGCTGACTGACCAGAGACAGAACTCAACCTCTGCACTCTTCTATCCAGGTGCTCTCAAGTGGGATCTCACAGAAAGTAAAGGCAATACGACTATCACTGACCAGGACACTACACTCTCCTCCCTGTCTGTGACAGCCCAATGGGATGAAAGTTTAGTTCCCAATACCACACTCCCTTTCTCTCCAACACTTTTCACCAACTTTGTCCAGGTCACACCACCTCAGGTGGCAAATCGGGAATACAGCCTGGCACTTCCCTACCAGGAGGGCAGCCAGACGTACTACTACAACTACAATAGCCTGGGCCCTCTGATGCCCGGAGAGCTAGGACAGTGTCTGCAGCCCTACGGCTCTGTGTCCTACCCTGCGAGTGAGGAGTGTGCCCCTCAACCAGAGGTGGGGGTGGTGGAAAAGGAGATTCAGCCACGGAATCTCCAAATACCACTCTCCACCTCTGACCTCTCCCGTTCCACATCTGTGCAAAATACGCCAGACACCAGTCTTCTGGGTGAGTACAAAGGCTGCATGATCACCAGGGCAAGGATACTCAGCTCTGACTCTCAGTAGTGGACCCTCCACACAGCTGGAGATTATCAGTCTTTCCAGGTTAAATAGAGCTCTGGCTTCCCATCCCCATCTTCGGACTGAATGGCGAGAGAATGCAAAGCCATGGCGAGTGGTATCCATCCTGCCTTCGGTGGTGTCCTGGCACACATTACACTCAAACATAGAGCAAGCGTTAATCAATACCAGGCACCAATACACAGCAACTGACTCCTTCCTCAACTACTGCTCTGGGGTATAGAAGACAAGGAGGACTTTTTGTCTGAGTAACATGGGATTTTTCTGTCAGGTGAAATCCCTCCCCAGAGCAATGGAGCTGAGACTCTGTCCTGGAGGAAGTCCACCCAGATCCCAGCACCTGTCCTGGCATTTGCTTACACCTAAACTTACAGAGGGAGTAGAGTGCAGACCACGTACCATTGCTAAGGCAGCCAAAGCTGCTTTTCCTTTTTCTTTCTTTTTTTTTTTTTTTTTTGATGCTGTGCTTCAGAGGTCACCCATTGCCAACAATATAAGATCGTGTATATGATTTCTCTAGTACAGAGTCATAGCCCAGCCCACATATTTCATTTTCTTAGATCATTTTGCATATAGGTTATAGGAAGTCTGTAAAACATGGGGCTGTGGGGGAAAGCTTCAGATGTTCAAATGCTTGTCTTGAGGGAGGGTCCAGCTGGGTTTGGATACCCAAACCCTCATAAAAAGCCAGGCTCTGGGGGCTCGAGTAACACTTTAAACTGAAAGAAGTTGACGGAGTCAGGTAATTTCTGAAAATTATGGGCCAGACAACCTACCTAATAGCAAAACCCCAAGGATGAGAATCACTTGTATCATGGGGGGAAGGGAAGGCAAGTGAGGAGCATATATCAAGGAAATTTTGTAGCCTAACCAAAGACTCTAAGCCTCAAAGTACCACACAAACCCAAAGAAACGCAAAAGTATCTGAGGAAACATGACATGGCGTGGCCGGCAGAAACAGAGCAGTCACCACCTGCCTTTCCGCAGAGTCTGTGATGCTCAAGCCCAGCTCACAGGACTACCCTACCTCCTGCAGGGGCTGAGTGCTATGGTGCTATGAAATGGGGCTGGCGGGTAGGGAGCATCTCACTCACCAGGCACTGACTTCTTCCCTCACTCTTTTCCAGTGGTGGACACGGAGACGTTCCCAGGATTGCCGCCTTCAGGCCAGACACTCTGTCTGTTGGAGAGTCCAGAACTCTGCACTATTTCCACCGAAGTTTTCCAGATGAGGACACCACCTGTCCATGGGCACGGGTCATTGGCAGGCCCCATCTGCTGTCCTTCAGAAATCCTGGCCTTGCCTCCCGCTCCAGGACCGGAACAAAGAGAGAACGGAAACATGCATGAGGTGAAAGCTGAACTGTCAAAGCCTCCGGATGCCTATGTGGGCACTAAAGAAAACCAAGACCCATCACACCTTCCTTTAGTGGACTACACTGATACAAGAAGACTGAGACAGAAGTCTGCTTCTGACAGTGCCAGCTTGGGAGGCATCGGCATGGGTCTGGAAGAGAGAGGGGAGCTGGAAAATGAGAGTGGATCCAGCATCAACTTTGAAGACATCGCTACACTCGAGGAAGATAATGACTTTCCCCAACTTTTCAAAACCCTCAACGACATAGACCAGGACCCTCTCCTTCAGAACTGGGGAGTCATGAGCAGCCCCTCTGAAAAGGTGAGGAAGAATGACCTAAACGCCTCAGACCAGCTTGATGGAGCTCCTCAGGCCAAAATCCAGTACCAGGACCTGGTAGAGGGAGAGAGGGCTATGGGCAGTACGGGGGACAAGGACGGGACTATTGACAAAATCACAAAGCATCTGGAGGGCAAAGCTCCCAAAGTGGCCCCTAGCAGGCACAGCAAAGGTAGAAAACTGGGGCAAGAAGGACCAAGTGGACCAGAGAACAACTCTAAGAAAACAGACGAGCTTAAGCAGTCCAGGAAAAGAGTCAAAGCAGAAGAGAAGCCCACCGTCCCCAAGACCAAGAGGAAGAGGAATCCACCTGAACTCAGTCAAACCAGCTTTAAGAAGCCTCGAACCCACCTTGGCATGCACATGCTGGAGTCCGTGCAGATCTTTCACCCACTGGGGAAGAAGAATGAGAAGAAAACTGGCATCTCCTCCTTCCGGGGTCTGCAAACCTTCACTAGCAACAAGCCAGGCCCAGCCACTCCAACACTGCTGGATATGCCACATGGGGGCCAGGGCTTTGACAGAAGCCCAGGCAAAGTTCCAAGATCAGAGACCAGTGCTCACAAGGAGTGTCCATCTCCATCCAAGAACAAGATGCCCACAGCTGGGAAGGTCAGATTAGTACCTCTGCCATTCCCAACCCTGGACCAGCCTCAAGCCAGACCTGTTTCTAGAAAGCCCCTCCCTCTGGCTTCGCACAGGCCCACTGCAGCTTACCCTGTGCAGCCTCACTCCCACTCAGCTCATCCATGCCAACTAGCTCCTGTTAACACATCTCTGATGTCCTCTGCCAAGCCAGCTCTGCCAATTTCCTCCAGTGCCACACGACCTAATGTAGGCAAAACCGTCCAGTCTAGGTCTGTGCCTCCGTTGGCCTACATGAGGCCTGTGCCTTACAGAGTACCATCTCATGCTTCCTTCCAGAGAGAGCTCGTTTCTGCTGCCAGGAACAAGGCACCATCACCACCCAAACCTCAGACCCAGTATCAACTGCAAGACTTCAGCTGCCAATCGATTCCATGGAGGGAAGTTGATATTCTGGGACCAGTCATCTCACAGCCCATCACGAAAGAGCAGAGGCCAGAGAGGGAGGCCATGAAGAGGCGGGCCCAACAGGAGCGTGAGAATGCTGCCAAGTACAGCTGTTCTGGGAAACTGCAGCTTTTCCTTCACAGGGAGAAGGATATGGAAATTTCTCAATATTATGGGTACGCAGTGTAAGAGCTGGCCATTGTAACATAGTGCTTTTGATGTGCACAGTAAGAGGTACAAACACAGATACAGATATAAACATAGGACTTTAAGGATCATATGAATGTGTAGATGCATAAGTAAATGTGTAGCTAAGTAGATGAATATGTAGGTGTTTAATATAAATGAACATATTCTTATAATACGTGTAAATATTCGAAGCCAGGAAAATTAACTGGAGTAACTGAAGTCAATTCTTTAATCCATAGCATATGCAGAGGCCTTTGTTGTTGTTCTTGTAACTTTGATATTGTTAATTTTGACTGACAACGTGTAGTATATGTTACATAACTACATCATATGATATAAAACTGATAATATATATTTACTATTAAAATAATTCATCCTTCATGCTGTTTGTATTAAAACTTTTGAGGACTGTCTTTTCTTTGCCCTTTACAAACGGGGTTGCCTTGTTACACGTGACTTAGATATTCTGTTTAATTAAAAATAATCTACATATTAATCTTCCTTCTGCCATAATAAAAGCAAAGACTGGCTCTTGTTCTCTACCACACCCTCACGTAACTGCTTCCTTTGCTGGGAAGGATCCCTGTGCTTACCTGAGAAACGGTTTGTCAACCTCTGCCAGGATGCCTTGCGTGGCGGTAGGTCCTTCTACATCTTTGTCTACCCCTGTACCTTGAACTCTGGCTCCCCGGTTCTCTGACAGCTTCAGGTTTGTGGACATATGGCATAGGTAAACCAAAATATACATTGTTTGCTTGAGTGTGTGTGTGTGTGTGTGTGTGTGTGTGTGTCCCTTAGTGTTTTGACACAGGGTTTCACGACATAACCCTGGCTATCCTGGATCTAACACTGTAGACTGCAATATCCTTGAACTCACAGGAATCTGCCTCCCTCTGCCTGCCTCCCTCTGCCCTCACCTCTGCCTCTGTGCCTCTCTCCCTCTCTGTTTCTGCCTCCCTGCCCCTCAGTCCCTCTGTCCCTCTGCTCCTCTGCCTCTCTGAGTACTGCCTCTGACTGTGCTTGTGCCTCTATCCCCAACAACCACCACCACCACCACCACCACCACCACCACCACCACCACCACCACTGCCACCACCACCGCCACCGTCTCCACCCCAGCCTCTGCCTGAGTTATGGGAGAACAAGCATATTCCACTACCCCAGGGGGAATCAGGTGTCTTTCTTACAGAGAGCTAGCTATCCAGGTTTCCCAGTATCATTTGATGAAGAGGCTGTGTTTTAGTGAGGATGCATTTTTGTTATCTTTCTAAAACCCAGTGGGATTTAACTGCATTTATTTTTAACTGGAACTCAACTCAGATTCAATTATCTAAAAGCCTGTTTAGTGACAGAAGTAGGCTATCCTAGGCTATACTAGGTTATATGGCTGTGAATCGCTGACCTCATATGAGGTGTGTTCAAGCTATCCAAAGTATTTGTGCCTCTTTTGTAATGGTAAGAGGTCTTCCCACAGACTGCCACACCTGGGGATCCATCCATATGCAGCCACCAAACCCAGTCACTATTGCTGATGCCAAGAAGTGCTTGAGGACAGGAGCCTGATATGGGTGTCTCTGAGAGGCTCCGCCAGAGCCTTACTGATACACATCCGGATGGTTGCAGCTAACCATTGAACTTTACAAAGGGACCCCAATGGAGGATTTAGAGAAAAGACTGAAGGAGCAGAAGGGGTTTGCAATACCATAGGAAGAACAACAATGTCAACCAACCAGACCTCACCAAAGCTCCCACCAAACCATGGACCCATGGTTCCAGCCACGTATATAGCAGAGGATGGCATTGTCTGGCATCAATATGAGCCAGACATCAATAGGAGGAAAAGCCCTTGGTCCTGTGAAGGCTCAATGTAAGGGAATGTCAGGGCGTTGAGGTGGGAGTGGGTGGGCGGGAGTGGGAGCATCCTCATAGAAGCAGGGGGGAGGGGATAACATTTGAAATGCAAATACATAAGATAGCCAAGGAAAATAAAATTTTAAAAAAGATGCCTCTCTACTTCTAAAAGGAATAAAAACGGGGTTTTATTGGGTGATTGAATCCAACATGCGGGAAGATATTCATGGCGCAGCTATTTTCAAAATATATTTCCGACGTCTGTCAAGAGTCAATAATCTCCAATCTAACATGGGCTATTTGCTGCCCAGGGTCACCCATGTAGGCAAAGTTAACAAGGCCAGCATGAGATATCCCACTGCCTGCATCAAATGAACCACACGAGGATGAGACCGGGCGTGAGGAAATGCTGTGAAGCAGCAGCTGACGGAGCTCTCTGGTCCATTGCTTACCACGCACTGCATTAACTCCTACTAGAAGCATGGGAACGGGACCACTGCATCACTTCATCCCGGGAGTGAAATGAAAGGGATGGATGCATAGCTTTTCATTTTGATATTCTTTTTTTAAGATTTATTTATTATATATAGGTACACTGTAGCTGTCTTCAGACACACCAGAAGAGGGCATCAGACCCCATTACAGATGGCTGTGAGCCACCATGTGGTTGCTGGGATTTGAACTCAGGACCTCAGGAAGAGCAGTCAGTGCTCTTAACTATCTCTCCAGCCCTCGTTTTGATATTCTTAATTTAATCTTTATGCTTCCGAATTAAGAACTAGGCACTGATATAAAATAAAGCTTAGGAAAAGAATTTTCAGTATTAAAGCAATTAACAAAATGTCATGCTTGTATTGAAATTATTCTCATATTAATTCTCATGGAACCATTCACTGAACTTGTTCTTTCTTCCTTGAAGGGTATATTGGATACTGACACACTAACTCTGTTGCCAAGGCCTGCCCATTCCTCACCTCTCACCACAACCCTGAGTCATCCTTTTTCTTCTACACAGTTGCCTACCATTCATGAATAGCTCTATATGTGTTATCGAGGCTCAACATATGAGAAAAAAACATAAGAGGCCTTTTTTTCTGGGCCTGCATACATTTGTCACACTATGATTGTCTCCAACATCCCGCGAACAGTGTGACTTCCTTCACCCTTTTAGCGGAAAATAACTCCCATGTTTGCAGACATCACATCTTCTTTTTCCATTCTTCTCTTGTTGGACACCAACGTCTGGCCCTAACAAGGATATTACTGACAATGTTACAGTCTACACTGGTGTGCCAATCACTAATTCACTCAATTAGAAAAGAATAGACGGGGGGTTGGGGATTTAGCTCAGTGGTAGAGCGCTTGCCTAGGAAGCTCAAGGCCCTGGGTTCGGTCCCTAGCTCCGAAAAAAAGAACCAAAAAAAAAAAAAAAGAAAAAAAAAAGAAAAGAAAAGAATAGACGGGATATATGATAGACATGGTTTTCTTATTTAAAGAAATTCCATGCTGAAGTACAGAGAGGGCCAAGTACTTCACCACCGTATAAAAGTGATACTTGGGAGTCCCTTACTTTCAGTTAAAGCTCCACTTGTATTCCCTAGCATCTAGAAAGATCATGTACTACGAGGGTCTAGAGTTCCATAGTGAGTAAAGGCTGGGTGCAAAGTCAAAGTATCAGGACTTTCCATGACTCCTTTGACTCCAAACTGTTCTAGCCACTGCCATAGACCTAGCTCTCACTGCACAGATCTGTTCAGTTACTTCTTACCGTCTCCATCCATCGGAGGTAACTGCTACTAAAATACGTCAGTGGGATGGCCATTGTATTATGGAGTAGGAAAGCTAGGCTACACTACTGTACCCCTTCTCTCCAACTCTCACACTCTTTGGCTCACTAGCTTGCCTGACAATCCCTGAGTCTTGCAAGAAGTGATCTGTGCATGATCTGTTTCTGGGTAGTGGGCTGCCTTCTCATCACCACAACAGCCACTGAGTCTTAGCAGCCCGAGCAATTGCAACTCTCTCCATCAGCAAAGAATACCATGTGGGAGGAGATATCCAGCAAATAGGCAGACTGTAGCAGTTACAGCAGCACTAACAACTGCACTAACATGGGCACAAACACATGTTTAGGTGGGAAATGGAAAGGCCCATTCCTTTCATTCCAAGAAGTTCGTTCTATGACATCTAAGTCTGTGGTATCCATTTCCCAACAGGACTGTCTTGTCTGCCTTCAGTGGGAGGGGATGCACCTAATTTGGTAGAGACTTGATGCACCAAGGTGGGGGGAAGCCTGGGGGACCACACCCTTTCTGAGGAGAAGTGGAATATTAATTTAAATTTAAATACATGACCATACCAGATCGATAGAATCAGCACAGACACGAAAGCCCCACGCCATTCCCAGGGTCCCTGTTGAATTAACTTCTTTTGTAAGAGTATTGTGAATACAGGACATCATAGACCACCTACAATGCACTCCTCCATCAATATCTCTAGCCTCTATTATTTTTCCAGTCCATGGAACTAATAAAAACTCCAAACATGAAGCATGGAAAATGAACAAGACCAGAAAACACCTTGCCAACCATGTTACTTTGAATCCTGCTGAGATACAACAAAGGAACCACTGACAGCTGCAGGAAAAAAAAAAAAAAAAAAACACCCATGCACACTGTGCTCTTATCAACATGGCAAAAACTAGTCCTGAACAAAGAGGGAACCTCAATGCAATCATTGCCTCCCTGGGATTAGCCTTTGCTGCTGTGTAGGAAACAACCCTTACTAATAATTTGACCCGTCCAGCGGGTCCAGTTATTCAGGGTTCCGAAGGGGCGCTACCCTTGGGCCAATGGGGGGCAAGAGAAGAAGGAGACCAAGCAAGATTCTATTGTCAAGGTCTCGTTTATTGAGAGAAATGTACAGCATTTAAAGCTCTGAGGCAGGAATAGAAGTGGGAACTGAAGCTTAGGGTGGGGGAGTATTGGGAAGTGCCCAAGGATATAAGGTGAATCACTAAACTGCAAGATATCCTCTTTAAACAAAGAGGCAACAGTCTTCCGGGGACATGTTCTTTGAAAAGGTGGAACCCTTCTCAGGAATCTGCTCAGGGACATTCGGTGTTTGCTCAGGCTGAAACATCCTGTGATTGCTCCCGGGGTCTTCCTGGGAGAGGCTTTTGTCCAACAATCTCATAATCTTACAGCAGCCACCTGAGCTTCTGTGGCCATGCAGCCCAGAGTCACGTAGCCACCTCGAACTATGCAGTCACAAAGCAGCCAGGCCCAAATCCAATACAGCTCCCTACAATAATTGATAGAGAAGGGCCCAGTCTACTCTGAGCAGTACTAGTCATAGGCCGGTGGACCTGGACTACACAAGAATGTTAGTTGAGCAAGGCACGGTAAGTACACTCTAAACAATATTCCTCTGTGGTCGCTGCTTCAGTTCTTCCCTTCCCTAGACAATGAGCTATAAAATATAAGATGAAAGATGGCGGGGTTGGGGATTTAGCTCAGTGGTAGAGCGCTTGCCTAGGAAGCGCAAGGCCCTGGGTTCGGTCCCCAGCTCCAAAAAAAAGAACCAAAAAAAAAAAAAAAAAAAAAAGAAAGATGGCATGCCGTAGCCTCAGCTCCATCATCCAGCCCACGAATCTGCCTGTCTTCCTGAGGAGGTGTGTCAGGCCCCAGGATATCCTGGTTAGACCACTCACTGGCAATCCCCTGCCTTTCAGGTATCCCTGGGTCACAGCCAGCAACAATGAACTTCAGTCTCTTCACTTGAGTTCCGTTATCAGGTCCGTGGCTCTGACCAATGGAGCAGGCCTGCAGGGTCCCAGAATCATTCGGGTCCACCTGGGGAGAAGAACGGAGGAGAGCAATGTGCCACCCCCCTGAGCTACATTGTCAAGCCCATGGCTCTACCTGCATCCCCAAGGAGTCCTGCCAGTACCAGCACCATGCAGCCAACCCCAGGAACAACCATACGGCTAATGTAAAAACACAATCAAATAGAGCCAGTACAGCATGGCACCACCGGAGCCCAGCTATCTTCCTACAGCAAGCCCTGGATATTCCAGCATAAAGGAATCATAAGAAAATGACCTCAAGTCCAATCTTATAAAGGACGATAGAGGCCTTTAAAGAGGAAATGAACAAAACCCTTAAAGAAAAACAGGTAATCCAACCAAAAAGGTGACAGAAATGTATATAACTAATCATTATGAAAATAAAAATAGCAGCAATAAAGGAAACGCAAACAAGAAAATCCTGGAGGTTGAAAACCTAGGGACAAGAGCAGGACCAACAGAAGCAAGCATCACCAACAGAAGATATGGTTGAAGAAACCGATATATGGATCAAAGAAAATGTTAAGCCTAAAAAGTTCCTGACATAAAAACATCCAAGGCATCTAGGACTCAATGAGAAGACCAAACAAAAGAATACTAGACATAGACGGGGAAGACTGTCATCTCCAAGGCCCAGAAAATATTTTCAACAAAATCAGAAGAATATTTTCCCAACATAAAGAAAGAGATGCCTATAAATACACAAGACGTTTACAGAACACCAACTAGATTAAACCAGTAAAGAGACTCCTCCCAGTAATAATCGAATAAGTAAATGTACAGGACAGAGAAAGACTATTAAAAGCTGCATGGGGAGGGGGCTGGAGAGAGAGCTCAATGGACAAACGTAGAGACGGCTCTTCTGGAGCTCCTGGGCAACCACATGGTGGCTCACAACCGTCTGTAAAGGCATCTGATGCCCTCTTCTGGTGTGTCTGAAGACAGCTCTAGTATATTCTATGACATACATAGAATAAATAGTTCTTTAAAAAGACAAAAAAAGCTGAAAGGGGGAAAGGCCAAGTAACAAAGGCAGACCTAGCAGAACTACATCCAAAATCTTAACAGTCTAAAAGCCAGAAGGGATATTGCTTGCGGACTCTGAGAGCACACAGAGGTCAGCTAGCCCACACTATTACATCAAGCAAAACTTACCATAGGTGGAGAAACCAAGATATTCTATGACAAAACCAAACTTGATACCTACTCACAAAGCAAGCCCTAATGAAGATACTAAAAGGAAAACTGGAATCCAAGGAGGTTAACTAAACGCTTGAAAACACAGGAAATAACTCTACACCAGCAAAGCAAAAAGAAATCTCTCTCTCTCTCTCTCTCTCTCTCTCTCTCTCTCTCTCTCTCTCTCTCTCTCTCCCTCTCTCCCTCTCTCCCTCTCTCCCTCTCCCTCTCTCCCTCTCTCCCCCTCCCTCTCCCTCCCCTTCCTCTCTCCCTCCCGTTTCCCGCCCCGTCTCTCCCTCTCCCTCCCCCTCCCCCTCTCCCTCCTTCTGTCTGTGTCTTTCCTTTGAGTCCCCTACATCTCCTCTCTCTTCTGCATGGAAGTCCTGCCCCTGTACCACCTGTCCCAGGTCCTGCTGTCAGATCTTTATTACAAAAAACAAAACAAAACAAAACAAAACCATATTTCAGTCTGAACCAATCAGCAGCAAGACTATCTCTTAGGGTTGCCTTTAGGCAATGAGGGTTGTCTGACCTGCATTGTTTGCACAGGTGAGGAAGGTCAAATATTTACACATAGAAAACCAGTGGTGAACCATAGAATGACAATATCCTGCCAACACTTAGCTATCTGCCAGTACAGAATTAACAATTAAAAACACAGAGACATACTTTCAAACAATGTAAAGACCCCAATATCTCCCCCCTTATAGTTCAAGATATGGCTTTATCGCCAACATCAGTAAGCTTTATGTAATAAGAACAATTATGAGAACTATCAGAGAAGAATTATATTGCTGGCGGATGCTGACCTGTTACTGAGTCCGGAGGAAAGAGCTGCGGCTACTGCGCTAGTCCTTCCCTCTCCGCCCCAATGCTGGCTCCCAGATAAAAATGGTGAAATAGAGGGTAGCTAGTGGGGAACCTGACCGGATGGGGCACAGCACTGTCGTGGGAGCCTGCTGAGTACAGTTGACCTGGCGACCTCTGGCCAGAGCCTGACAACGGACACTGACTCCGAGGGTTGCTTAGGGCCCCCGCCCAGAGCCAGAGGCAATGGATGAGCAGAGTGTGGGGAGCATTGCTGAGGTTTTCCGATGCCCGACCGCGTCCTCACTGCTCCAAGCTTTGTTGTTTCAGCTGTATTAGGCGCTGGCTGACAGAGCAGAGAGCTCAGTGTCCTTCCTCATTGTTGTGCTCCACTCCAGCTACTGGAACTCCTAAATTATTGTTGGGCGGAAGAAAATGAGAAAGACAAATGTGAATATCACCATGAAAAAACTTACTGTATTTTGCTGGACTTGTAAGAAGTGTATCTGCCATCGGTGTGCACTTTGGGGAGGAGTGCGTGGTTTAAACCGTTTGGCAGAAATTTATGAACAGCATGTCACTAAAGTGAACGAAGAGGTAGCCAAACTTCGTCAGCGGTCTCATGGAACGGATCAGCTTAGTTCAAGAAGTGGACAGAAATGCAGAAGCAGTGAGAAATGCAAAAGGACGAGTGTGTTCGCGAAATTAGGAACGCGATGGAGATGATGACTGCATGGTTGGACACACAGCTGAAAAACAAGCTCATAACCCTCATGGGTCAGAAGACGTCTCTTACTCACGAAACAGAGCTGTTGGAATCTTTAGTTCAGGAGGTCGAACATCAGGTGATAAAAATACATCCGTTTATGTGCTGCTGAGTGAGTATTAGTTACTAAATAGTATGAAATAGCCTTTTCTGGGAGGAAAAAAAAGAATTGCATTGACAATGGCCAGTTCATTTGTATGTGGTAACCTTGAAGAAAGTACTCCACTGTCTATCCTATCTTGGTGAGTTCAAAGTTCTGTATCTAAGTTATTTTCTTATACCCTAAACCACTTTCTTAGATCCTAAACAACTTAAGCTTCTATGTCTTTAATCTTCAAAAACTTTACCCCTCTTTTGTTAGATTTGTTTTTAAATCTGATAATAAGGAAAACTATCAAGTCTTCAAATCCCATCAGAGACCTGAGAAGGATAAGTTTTACCTCAGTAAATAGGAAGTGCAAGGCAAGCAACTTCCAAATCTAATAAAATGACAGAGACTGCTTGTCACCTGGACAGCCACCCAAGGTTCCTCTGTGTCGGTCGGATATCCACCTTTGGCCACCAGGCCCAGAAGATCTGACAGACTTTTCTGTGAAGCAGGAATTTTGAAGGACTATTTCACCATGTCTCAACCAAGTGGGAAAATTGATTTCCCAGTGTCCTGCTTGTCTACAGTTTGAGCAGCATGCTGTCAGCAGCTGAGGTAAACGGTAGGCTTTTCTTTTGTCCACTGTCCACACTTGACACATTTGAAGCAAACTCCAGGTGGAGGTTCTTGGGTGCCCATCGTCTTCTCCAAAGGCAAATGGGTGTTCTACAAGGAGCTGATGTGCCTCTCTGTCATGAAATGCCTTTTATTACTAAAACATCATAAATGCCACAGTCTGTAGATCTCTGAAGCATTTGAGGACCACCTATCTGAGTATATCTGAATAGACAAACATGGCTTGTTTTTAGCTATTAACTTTTTTGCTTGACCTTGAAAATATATAGAGGAAGCTAAGTAAAGCTTATTTCTATAATTAATTAAACTAGTATCTAACATGACTACAAATATAATTATTTATAGGTTACTGGCTTCTAACTGGTTGACAATAATAGCTTCGGTGGGATTAAAACCGTTCATTACATTGTAAATGAGTCGCATACACCCTTAAGTTTCTACCATCATACAAAAGTCCATACCAACCGTTCTGAAATATTTGAGAATCATTGTTGCTTTCTTAGTCTAAAGAAGATTGTCTTTTCATCCTTTTCCCCCTCACTGCTAACAATAGATAGTAGAAAAAGAAGACTAGAGGAGAGAAAGGAAAGAGAGGTCCCTGAATCTAACCCCCTTTCGAGTTTTGTGTTCCCTGACCATGACTGGTAATAACTTGGAACCAAATCCAATAAAAAACAACAAACATCCATAATCCACCAAATGACCAACACCCACCCATCCCTCCTCTAAGGAGTGAGGGCACCATATAATTTAAATTGCTTCCTTCTGTCTGAAGTGATATCATCTTTTGGGGACCATAAGAAAACTGGGATATTGGTTAAGTCCTGGCAAAGCTGACTGTCTCCCTCATGGTCCAGGCTCTGTGGGGTAAGAAAGTGTAGGGCTTAGCTGAGATATTGGCTAAGGTTACTTGTGAGACTGGACCACCTGAGGCTAACTGCTCTGAAGCTATCCCGGATGCAACTTTTTTTTTTTTTTTTTTTGGTTCTTTTTTTCGGAGCTGGGGACCGAACCCAGGGCCTTGTGCTTCCTAGGTAAGCGCTCTACCACTGAGCTAAATCCCCAGCCCCCTGGATGCAACTTTTAAGGAAACAGCAGCTGAGACAGTCTGTCAGACTGGATCGTTTTTGTCTTCATTGCTTTGTCTTCTTTGATGTCTGGCATCTTTGTTCCAAAAACACGCAAGCTTTTAAAGGTAACATCACAGGGACATTTCTGCTTTAACACGTGTATGGAATGTATGGTGTGCGCAAGTCATCGGAAGATGATTCTCCGTTCTATGTTAGAGCCGGTGAAAGGCTCTTATAAGTCTTATTAGTCTCTTTGGACCGGAAACCAGACTGCAATGGGGCACTACAAATCCCATCTGCCATCTGAAAGGATGGCACAGAATAAGTCATGAGTGCCGTGTGGCCAAAAGGATTCACTGGCTTCCAAGCAGAGATTCACGTCTCAGCAGTCTCTGAGCTGTTCCCACGTAGGAGGCCAGCCCCGCACCACCCGTTTTGTTGTCCTCTTCTTCCTCACTTTCCCTGTCAGCAGCCAAGATTTTCAGGAGGTCCTCCAAGATCAAATCTCTTTATTGTAAGGAATTCACAGCCTTTCATTTCCTGTAAGGGGTAAAACCATACCCTCTTCCCCAACACAACACATTTCCTGACTTCCATTCTGAGATTAACACATCCTTAAAGTAGGCAGACTGATTTAATTCAGCAGTCCTTTCTAAAGCCCAGTGTCTTTCATCAGCTGTGCTACCTGTCCCATTGACATTTTTAAAAAGGCAAGTTAATAAAGAATTATGTAATCTATCTCTGGGAGACTTCATAGCCCCCTTTTATTTTAGGAACGTTTACAGTACAGCTAAATCTTTCTGCAATTGCTTGGCCTTGAAAACGTAACACACTTTACGTTCAATATTTTTAAAAAATTGTTGCACTGTACTGGAGACATATGATGGACTATTATCAGTATTAATCTGTAGGGGTATCCTTAAGATGGCATCACTTTTTAAAATTTATTTATTTATTATGTATACATCATACAGCTTTCTGTCTGCATGTGTGCCTGCAGGCCAGAATATGACCTCAGGTCTCATTATAGATGGTTGTGAGCCACCATGTGGTTACTGGGAATTGAACTCAGGACCTTTGGAAGAGCAGTCAGTGCTCTTAACCACTGAGCCATCCCTCCAGCCCGATGGCATCACTTTTAATGAGTGTATAATTACAGGATCAGCCTTTTCAGAACTCGAGGCAAAAGTCCATTGAATTCCGAATAGATAACCAATTGGATGGTGGACATACTTTAATTCCAAACTCTGCAAAGTGAAACACTTCCATCTACCAGATCTCATCTCTTTGGAAACCATTAGGGGTTACTTCTAGCAGTAATGGTGCTTGATGATATAATGAGCCAGTAGGAAAACTCTCGTTGCCAGGTTATAGAAATTTTTTTCTTTAAATTTCTACTATTTACGTGGAACCTTTTATGAAAACTTGAAGCCTTTAATCTATTTCCTATTAATAATCAATCCATCTCCTCATTTATTAGTGCCAATGGTCCTAGAAAACCAGGAATATGGTTCATCTCTATTAGATGATCGCTGCTTCAAATTACATGTTGTAGTTGTATAAATATCAAAATTAGCTTTGCATCATCTGAAATAAGTTCAGCGGTTTCTATATGTAACATTACTCTTTCGCATATTGAGAGTTGGTAACTATATTAAGAGGTCCTGAAAAATCTAATAGAACTAGGAAAATGACATATAGTTCTGATTATTTTGACTGAAGCAGATGGACTTTGTTATTATTTTACTTAAACTTTCTGGCTAAGAACCCGCCATTTTCTTGGCAATAGAATCTCTTGGTCCAACTGTTCTAGAGCTTGTAGCTTTTATTTATTTAAGGGCCACTGATCTACTCAAACAGGCTTGTCAATTTACCATTTTAACAGTAGTGCAGTTGGTACTCTAACAGCAGCGGTCCCTCTGTATGAACTTGAAAAGCTAATTTCTGCTGTGTCCTGACTATGGACAGTCTGTAACTGTTTTTGATGTTTTTAAATACCTTTATCATGAACATCTCCTATTATATGGCTTGGCTCTGAAGTTAAAGGAATGCTAATCTGTGCTTCCCACCATTGCAATCTGCTCTCTTCTTCACAAATTCTGGTTATGTGTGATTTTGGGCATGTGGGGCCTAGCTAGCTGTGAGGGCAGGACTCAAGGGTTCTACATGCCAGGTTCCTGCCCAAGCACTCTTTCTTGGTTTGGACTGTATAAAAACACCAGCCAGACTCCCATAGCTACAGAGCTGCCTGCCTCCCTGCCTCCTTTCCAATGGTGGGCTGTAGTCCCCAGAACTGTGAGCCCAAACAACTCCTTTTCCCCCTTAAGTTACTTCTTTGTCACAACTGGTCCCCTGGTCACCCAGGCCTCCCTTAACCCAGGCAGGGTCACATTAAAGCCGTCAACAAGTGCAAGATGGTACCCACTTTCATCAGCCTCCTGTGTTTAAATAAGGCTAGTGTTGGGGGTATGTTCTACTGAGGTAACTTATTGTGTAGGGTCTTGTCCCCACAGGATGGATGACATTCAACTCTGCAAGGACATTGTGGACCTGAAGTAGGAGCTTCAGAACTTGGTAGCCATCCCAAGTAACACGTGTGATCACACCCTCTGTTAGCCACTGCCAGGGTTCTGTATCTGCCCTCTGTGCCTCTGGGGTTAGGAAGAGAGGCTTTGCCTCACTTCCTAGTGGGAATTCAGTCTTGCAACAAAGGCTCATACAGGGGGTGTGACCTGTACTTATAATCTAGACACTTGGCAAGCAGAGTCAGGAAAGTGACCCACACATTTGAAATCAGCCTCGGAGAGCATATCTCAGACCAACAACAAGGTAAGCACACATGTAGGTCAGGCAGGGCTACCTTGGAGCCTCAGGCGAGCCTCTTTATATCACAAGACCGAGTTTCTCTTTCTTTGAGAACGGAAGAGTAATAGACCTAACTTCAATCTCAGGATGGCCTGAGGGGAACGGTTGAGTGGCAGAACACTTTCCTAGTACGTGCAGAGACCTGGCTCTGAACCACAGCACCGCAAAGGTATGACAGAGCTGCCCAAGTATGATTAGTTCTGCAGTAAACGTACACTTTGGGTCAAGCATCACTTTGACTCAGAGTCCATTATTGCCATTTTTATCATGTGTGGAAACAGGGAGAGTAGACCAGTCACAGGCCATAATATTGGGGTCAAACCTACATCTATCAGTTATCAATGGTACTGATTATCTGACTCCTTTCCCCTTAAATGACTTTCCTCCCCAAACACTCTGAGTTACCTGTCCTATGGGCCTTGTGCTTATCAAAGGGCTAACCAGTCACGTGCCTGTTGTGTAAGTCAGGGCTTTCAGAGGAACAGAACCCATAGAATTTAAAGGGAATTTATTAAACTGACTTACTCTCAGGAGTCAAACAGTGGCCTCTGCATACTGGAGAGGCTAAGGACCCAGTGACTGCTCAGTCTATGAGGTTAGACACCTCGGCAGTCTCAGCCTGTCCTGAGGGCCTGGCAGATTCCTGTAGAACAGTTCATATTGGAAAACCAAAGAATGCTGCTCTAACATCTGCACAGGAATGCAACAGCCACAGAAGTAGCAACAAGGTAGCTAAAGTCACAAACGGTTGATAATAATAGGCCAAAACCAAAGCTTTACTCTTACATCTTTTACGTGTGCTGCAACCAGAAGGTGACAGTCACATTTGAGGTCAGTCTTCCCACTTCAGCTAGCCTGAGTAAGAAAAGCCCTCACATTGAGAAGTGGCTATTAGCCTAAGTGCTTGAATTACCCTAGATGCACAGAACACATGAAACTCAAGAAGGACGACCAAAATGCGGATGCTTCACTCCTTCTTTAAAAGGGGAACAAGAATACCCTTGGGAGGGAATAGGGAGGCAAAGTTTAGAACAGAGGCTGAAGGATCGCCCATTCAGAGCGTGCCCCACATGTGGCCCATACATATACAGCCATCCAATTAGACAAGATGGATGAAGCAAAGAAGTGCAGGGCGACAGGAACCGGATGTAGATCTCTCCTGAGAGACACATCCAGAATATAGCAAATACATAGGCGAATGCCAGCAGCAAACCACTGAACTGAGAACGGGACCCCCGTTGAAGGAATCAGAGAAAGAACTGGAAGAGCTTGAAGGGGCTCGAGACCCCATGTGAACAACAATGCCAAGCAACCAGAGCTTCCAGGGACTAAGCCACTACCCAAAGACTATTCCTGGACTGACTCTGGACTCTGACCTCATAGGTAGCAATGAATAGCCTAGTAAGAGCACCAGTGGAAGGGGAAGCCCTTGGTTCTGCTAAGACTGAACCCCCAGTGCACATGATTGTTGGGGGGAGGGTGGTAGTGGGGGGGAGGATCAGGAGGGGAAGCTCATACAGAAGGGGAGGAGGAGGGGTTAGGGGGATATTGGCCTGGAAACCGGGAAAGGGAATAACAGTCTAAATGTAAATAAGAAATACTCAAGTTAATAAAGATAAGAGAGAGAGAGAGAGAGAGAGAGAGAGAGAGAGAGAGAGAGAGAGAGATCCTTAAAACCTAGAGAATCAAGAGAGCATGCATGGACAAGATGGCTGAGTTATATAGGAAAAAGAGAATCTAGGAGAAGGGAAGCAGAGTCCACACCCTGGGCTCGAGAGGTTTAGGGTAGGGGTTGAGGTGGCACGGGCTAAGAGGAGCCAGGACTCTGTAATAGGTCCTTGTGCTGCTGGAAAGACCTGGCAGCCAGCATCTGCTTTGATCTCAGTTAGCCCTTCATCCTGAGTTTCTTTGGGACCTGACCCTGGGTAGGTGAGGCAACATTGCCGAGCTGAGGGTTGCAGCAGCGAATAGGCACAAGGTGCTAGGAGGTTGGTGGGAAATGTTAGTAAGAAGGGTATGCTTGATGGGTGAGGAACATTGGCCTCAGCTTGGAGACTTGAGGAGGTGCTGGTTAGTAAGGTTCCACAGAGTAAGTTTGAAGAGGTAGCTCCTCCCTTGGCCTGAAGTGCTGTGGCCGAGACTCCAGTAGAGCCCGGGGAGTGCTCAGCTAAAGGAGAACTGGAATAGGTAGGTCAGCAACCCCAGACAGCTATTCGTCAGAAACCTAGCACACCTAGAAACATCTGGTGGCTCTAGCTAAGGGCTGCAAAGGCCTCTTAAGAACATCAGAGTCCTGGGGGTGGGAAAGGAACTGCCAGACTCCTTGTGAGAGTCCGTGGGGGCCAGTGCTCCCCTGGAGAATAAGGCAGAGAGGACTCTGTAGTGCAGTCTGAAGTCTAGGGAGTCACGCCTGGGCTCCACCCACAGAAGCCATGTACCCTCACCCAATGGGTGACAGTCAGTGCCCAAGAGCTGCAGACCATCCATGCTTGACACACACAGTGGTGGCATTTCTGTCAGTGGGAAAGCTTTACCTTGCCTTCCCTTCCAGGAAGTTCCATGTGTCTTGTGGGTTATACATCCATAGATTCAGCCCCCTGGGAAAATAATATCCCCACTGAAATTTATACTGACCTTCTCTTGTCAAGACCCCTGGAAGATACCGATGACAACTGTCTACTTGGTATTTGTGTCCTGTTCCATTTAGGCGACCTTGAAGGGATTTAATGTATACAAGAGGATATGCAGGGCCACAGGTTGTACTGGCTGGTTTGTGCCAACCTTACATAAGCTAGAGTCAACCCGGAGGAAGGAGCGCCAGTTGAGGAAATGCCTCCACAAGATCCAGCTGTAAGACATTTCCTCAATAAGTGATCAATGAGGGAGGGCCCAGCCCATTGTGGGTGGGGCCATCCCTGGGCAGTTGGTCCTGGGTTCTGTAAGAAAGCAGGCTGAGCAAGCCCTGAGGAAGCCAGTAAGTAGCACCTTTCTATGGCCTCTGCATCAGCTCCTGCCTCCAGGATCCTGTCCCGTTTGAGTTCCTGTCCTGACTTCCTTTGGTAATAAACAGCAATGTGGAATTATAAGCTGAATAAACCCTTTCCTACCCAACTTGCTTTTTTGTTCATGGTGTTTTATCACAGCAATAGAAACCCTATGGAAGACATATGTAAACATGGTGTTGTGTGTGCCCATCTAATGTGTCAGATCTCCATGAACACTGTCTACCTTCCTTGACACAGGGTCTCTCAGTTGCCCATTAATTAGACCAGACTAGATGGCCATTGAAATCCAAGGATATGCTTGTCTCCACTTTACCAGCACAAAGATTTTAAGTAGGTACAACTATGCCTGGTTTTTTTTTTTTTTCTTCTGTGAGTCCTGGGGATTGAACTCAGGCCCTCAGACTCTAAAGGCAAGCAGCTTACCAACTGAGCCATCCCTTAGATCCTATATCATGACTATTCCAAACCTCTGTTCCTACACCTGTAAAATACATACAAGAAGGAGCACAGTGCAGTCACATTAGCAAAAGAAGACACCAACAGAACTGAATCCATACAATCTAGATTGCAGCTTAGTCTCAAGGCTCCCAAAGCATGACCCCAGCTTTTGTTGGCACAGGAAGTTGGAAGGACATTGCACTTACTGAATACCTATCAGATGTCTCTGTTGCAAACCTTGGAGCTTAGCCTTGGAGATAACTCAGAAAACAGTGATGACTCAGAAGAGGGTGTCCTAAGGTAGGAGGTGGCCAGGGTCTCAGGTTGTAAGAGATAATGGGGAGCTGTTCTATGTTGAGGGTTTATGGACTTATCTGCTAATGACAGCTTGTTGAAGATGGGGGGTGTAGAGAAAGGGACACACACACACACACACACACACACACACACACACAATTTCATTTTTATAGGGATTATACCTGGCTGTTGCTAGGTAACTTATGGGCAGAGCCTAGAGGAAATGCTAACAATGGTGGCCTTTAATACCAGCACTTAGGAGGCAGAGGCAGGTGGATATTTGTGAGTTCAAGGCCATCTTAGTCTTATATAGTAAGTTCCATGACAGCCAGGACCTTGTAGAGAAACCCTGTCTCTAAAATCAACAACAATAACGCCTACACCAAACAACAACAAGAGCAAACAAACAAAAGCTAGTAGATAGAACCTGAGGAACAAATCCTGCCCTAGCAAGCGTTACTATTGCTATAATGAAACACCATGAGCAAAGAAGCTTGAGGAGGAAAATGGCTTACACTTCCAAATCATCGTTCATCATCGAAGGAAGGCAGGACATGAACTCAAATAGGGCAGGAACCTGGAAGCAGGAGGTGATGCAGAGGCCACAGAGGAGTGCTGCTTACAGCCCTGCTCCTCGTGGCTTGCTCGACTTACTTTCTTATAGAACCGAGGACCACCAGCCTAGGGATGCCACCACCCACAGTGGGCTAGAAGGTCTTCCCTAGGCCTTCCCCCATCAATAATTAATTAAGAGGATGCCTTCCAGGCTTACCTACAGCCAGATCTTCTGGAGGCATATTCTTAACAGAGGCTTCCTCCTCTCGGTGACTTTCTTTCTTATCAATTTAATATGGAACTACCTAACACAACACCCAGAGTTGGCCACTAACCTCCACCTGCATCCACAGACATGAATGAGCACACAGACAAATATGTATTCTCATTTACACGCATAAACACACAAGAGGTCGTGTGCCTCTTCAAGCATACCCAGAGGATGAAGTAGTGTCCAATCTTGTCCCCTCGACTCCCTGTTTCCACTACTCACACTCTCCTGCCTCAACATCCTGAGTTCTGGGATTGCAAGCACGCACCAGCATAGCTGCCTCACTGTGTTCTCCCTCCCAGGAAAAGAAAAAACCAAGCTGCAGAAGCGGAGAGAGGATGAGCTAATCCAGAAGCTCCACAGACTGGTACAGAAGAGAGACTTCCTGGTGGATGATGCTGAGATGGAAGGTGGGCTCTAGGCCATCAGATCCCAAGCCGCTACTCCCTGTATGACCCCGCAAAACCACTGTCTGTTCCTGGGATTTACGGCTTTGCCTCTACCATTGCTCTGCATACACCGAACCCTTCTGACCTGAGAACCCATTTCATAGTCAAGAGAACAACAGTTTCATCCTCCAAAGTCTTGCCAAGTCCTGTATGTCTTAGCTGATTGCCATTTATGCAGGTGGGCAGGAAGGAATTCTATCGTGTGATAGAGAACAAAGTTACACATCATCTGGATGCATCAAAGCAACTCTCAAAACTTGTCAATATGTATAGAAACCTGTCCCCATGGCAACCTCCCCCACGTACCCAGGATTGGGCTTTCCTTCCCCTCTTGTAGTTTCCTGTCTTCTGTACCTGCCACTCTTGGGCTGGGAGCCCCTGGTCCTGGAGCTGCACCACAACTAGAGGCCCCCAGGATGCCAGGCCTGGGTGCAGCTGTGTCTTGGATATTTTCATCTCAGGACAAAGTCTTTGGAGTCTCTCTCCATGCAGGGGGCAACTTCCTCTTCATCACGTTTTCTCCGAGGACCTCACCAGAGTTAGCTGGGCTGCACAAAACCCATCTTATTCCTGGCAACCTTGAAGGCAGAGATGACTTTTTTGAGATGAACCCTGAATCTTGTGGGAGTCACAGTGTCTTGGCCAGCTTGAAGGCACAGAAATGCTTCCCAGTTCACTGAACCCCAGTAGGGAGCCTCGGTCCTAGAATATCCCTATTTCTGCCTTGAGGTGTCACTCTATGTCTGGGCCAACATTTATTTATACAGTGATGTGTGACTTCATTTAGACATAGGGTTCACCTAACACAGAATCATATACATGTATATGTGTATATATATATATATGTATGTATATATATATGCGTTGTGTGTGTGTGTGTGTGTGTGTGTGTGTGTGTGTGTGTGTGAGAGAGAGACATAATAACATTCACATCACTGTAAAAGCTCAACACAACTTTGAATAGGCCCGTGGTCCTGGACGCTATTCCCACATGTGGATTTCTGGTTGCAGCAAGATAACAAGCAAATCCTAGAGAAATTTCCTACTTCTCCTCTGGCTGAGCCCCACCCCCCATACACACACACACTTACACTTTGTTGAACATATTAGATCTACCTTGATTTTTTTTTTAAATTCCCATCTCCAAAGACTATACTGTTTCCTGGAAATTCAGAAAAAAATAAAGATGGCTTATGGGAAAAGATCTCTTTAGGGAACTAACATCAGATCAGGGTTACCGAAGAATTCAACTTTTTGGCCTGATAAAGACCAGTCCTGGTTTGGAATCTACACCTGCACACTTCTACTTCCTCCGTCCTTACCGCCTTCCAAAATAAAACCTTATTTTAGCAAAGGCAAAAAAGGAGATCTTCCCACAAGAGATGGCTCAGCGGTTAAGAGCACTGACTGCTCTTCCAAAGTCCTGAGTTCAATTCCCAGCAACCACATGGTGGCTCACAACCATCTGTAATGGGATCTGATGCCCACTTCTGGTGTGTCTGAAGATAGAAACAGTGTACTTATAACATAAAAAGAATAAATAAATAAATAAATAAATAAATAAATAAATAAATAAATAAATGGGGAAAAAAACCAACAACAACCCTCGCTTCCCCAGGCGGCTGCTGAAGATGTCAGAGGGGCAGGTATTGGAGGTATTGGAGGGTGAGGCCATCTTCTGGGCCGCCTGGTGGCCTTTGTGGCAAGCAGGTACTGCTGGGCAAGAAGGTGGTGGTTGTACGCTGTGAAGGCATCAACATTTCTAGAAATTTCTACAGAAACCGCTACCACTTCCAAGCCCCGAGCTGCATTTTTTGGTGCACTGTGCAAGGCATGCTGCCCCACAAGACCAAGAGAGACCGGGCTGCCCTGGAATGCCTCAAGGTGCTGGATGGGATCCTTCCACCTATTATGACATAAAAAACAGATGGTGGTCCCTGCTGCCCTCAAGGTTGTGAGACTGAAGCCTACCAGAAAGTTTGCTTACCTGAGACAGCTGACTCTTGAGGTTGGGGGAGTGGGGAGGGGGTACCAGACAGTGACAGCCACTCCAGAGGAGAAACAGAAGGAGAAGGCCAAGATCCACTATTGGAAGAAGAAGCAGCTCTTGAGGCTACAGAAACAGGCATAAAAGAATGTAGAGAAGAAAATCTGCAACTTCACAGAGGTCCTCAAGACCACTGGCCTCATGGTGTGAACCCAATAAAGATCTTTGACCCTCAGGAAAAAAAGAAAGAAAAAGAAAAGAAGAAGAAGAAGAAGAAGAAGAAGAAGAAGAAGAAGAAGAAGAAGAAGAAGAAGAAGAAGAAGAAGAAGAAGAAGAAGAAGAAGCAGCAGAAGCAGAAGCAGAAGCAGAAGAAGCAGCAGCAGCCTCACAGTTTGGGTTTTAGTTAATTCCAGATGTAGTCAAGTTGACATCCAAGAATAGCCATCACGCCTTGTGCCTAAATACATACATTTCAGGTGTAGACTGATCCTTTAGATTTTTTTTAATCTTGGGACTCCATTATCATCAAATCAGTGGTGGAAATCAGGCCACATATCAGGTCCCTTGCAAGAGGAGTACATTTGGTGTTTTGATTTTTTGTTAAAATAGTTACTTTATCCATGATGCTACGTAGAAGGAACACGTTTCTGCCCTCTCACTATGCTGCTAGGCAGAATCTTTCTACTTGACATTTTATAGAAGAGGCAGGCCTGTGAAGAAACTGACTTTAGGTGGGCTGTGTGCCATGTGGTTTTAGTGATAAGTAAGGAGAAGGAAGCCCTTCTGTATTCTCCACACTTAATATCCTTGTTTGCACAGGTCATTAAAAAACTGGATTTGCCGAAATTCTCAAAGGGGTGATCACATCTCATGCATACTGCAGCCTTCAATAGATATCAACCTCCAAGAAGATTATCTCACAGTAAAATTTTGAAACCCATGAAAACATGAATCACCGTGGTTGGAATCAATGAATACAACAAAGAAATGACTTTCTAAGAACCTGATATGAACTGTCAGGGGCCAGCGACATGGCTCAGAAAATAAAGATACTTGCTGGGCAAGCCAGACATCCTGAATTTGATCTCCAGAATCCATATAAATGTAAAGGGAGAGAACTCCACAGCTGTCCTCTGCCCTCCACAGACACTTGGTCCCCCACTCACATGTATGCACACATGGGCTTAGCACCACAGAAATCCAGCCCAATGGGGTCTCTACGGCTTTCACTGCTAAGGCTATGTATGTGCAGAAGCCCCTTTTCCTTCCTCTAGTTCCTAGAAATCCTGGACCTTGGTTGACTTCAATGTGCCCATCCCTACCTCTATCTCCAGGGATTCTCCTCTGTACGTCCCCTCTCATCATGTGAGACACCAGTGATGGAGTTTAGGGCCCCCTAACTAAGTCCGACCTTAGGATCTTATGTAAAGATCCTACGTCAGTTAAGACCATATTCTAAAATCTAGACTGCTTCAGTTAGACTTTATTGCTGTGACAGGATACCTGATACAAACAGCTTAGAGGAGGAAGACTTTGGGCTCATGGTTTCAGAGGGATCTGTTCGTCGTTTAGCTCCGTACACTTGAGCAGGACAGGATGGCAGTGTCAGCATGTTGGAAGAACACCACATTTCACAGTGGGTAGCAATGTCTGTCTCACCTCACTTCCCACTTCTAGTTCATTTGGGATCCCACAACTGTAAGTTGGGGGTTCTGCCACATTCAGGGTATGTCTCCTCTCTGAGAATACCTTGATAGACACACTTAGAGGTATGTCTTATTGGTCCCCCAGGTGCCTCTTCATCCAATCAAGCTGATATGATAAACCATCACAGGTAGACATGAAATTGGAGCAGATTTCTTATCCAACTTCTTAAACTCTTTCATACTCTAATTCAAAACACTAAGACCACACGGCGGGCTCTGTTGTCTCTTCCCCATGGAAAACATACTTACCCCACTAAGTTCCCAGCATCCAGTACTCCCACTGAGTTCCTAGCAGACCTGTATTATATTCCTGCAGTTGCTTTCTTTATTGGTTTTGAAAATGGGTATCTAGGACCAGCAGGATGGTTCCATGGGTAAAAGTACTTGTCACATAAGCCTAATAATCTAAAAGTTTCATGCCCATAGCCCACTGTATTAGTGACTTTCATAGTGTTGTGATAAAACACCTTGATCAAGGAAACTTTTTTTTTAAAACATTTAATTGGGCTTATGGTTCTAGAGTCCATGGTGGTGCAGTGATGCATTGTGACAGGAACAGATGAGAGCTCCTATCTTGAACCACAAGAGGGAACAAAAGACACACTAGGAATGGTAGGGGTCTTTTGGAACCTCAAAGCCCACGTCCAGTGACTTCCTCCAGCAAAGCCACACCTCCCAACCCTTTTCCCCCAAATGGCCACCAAATAGGAGCCAAGTATTCAAAGGCACAAGACTTATGGAGGACATCTCATTCAAACCACCACACCCACCTTAAAAAGTCAGATGAAATAGAAGGCATTTGCAATCCCAGCAGTCCTACAGGAGAGGAGAAGAAGGAACCAGATATCACCCAGAAGCTCGATGGTCAGCTGGCCTGAAATACACAGCACAGCAGACAAAAAAGAGAGAATTGCCTCTTGAAAGTTGTCCTTTGACCTCCAGTGGGCACCTTTGTATATGTGCATCCACACACACAGTGTATCTCATATAAAAAAACTACAAAGGCTGTAACACTAACATGTACTTGGGTTATCAGTGGGACAGGATCAGATGAAATTAAGAGATGATGGTCTCCAATCACCAGGGCTACCACAAAGCTGGGGGATCTTGAAGACCATGGGACTCTCCACAGCCAGACTTGATCCTTCTGGAAGGCATGTTTCTAGTTTCTTATTACATGGCCTCTTGTCATGTATCTCTGGTCAGTTGAACTGAGTTCCTAGACAAGCTTGACCAAGGGTTGTTTCAGACTTGTAACTGTTCTGTTCTCTCCCCTTTAATGCCAGGGTTATAGACTTTCTAGTCTCTGCTAAGCCTTCCTGATGCTTGGGGATCCTCCCCAGTCTGGTCTTTTCTCTCTTTCACTTTTCAAACATCTTAGATGGCCAACTACACTCCTAGACTTGTTTTTCAACCTGGATATCCCTCCAAAACTCAGATTTGCCCTGAATGAACACTGGAATACAATGTGCACATTAAAATAACATATCCTAAGACAAGGATTGGCAAGTTGCCATCTAAGGCCTGCCTGCCTTCTATCTTTGTAAATGAAGTTTTTTTAAACCTTTATTTTGATTTTATGTGTATGGATGTTTGTCCTGCATGTATATTTGTGCATGGTCTGCATGCAGTGCCAACAGAGACCAAAAGAAGGTATTAGATTTCTTCCCTGGGACTGGAGTTATGACAGCTGTTACCGCCATTTGAATTGATCCCAGGTCCTCTGGAAGAGCAGCCAGTGTTCCTCCTGACTATTGCAAAACCTTGCCCTCATAAAGTTTATTGGAAAAAAGTCAATTTCACTCAGTCACAGAACACCTTTGGGTGCTTCTTTGCTAAATGGTAGAGCTGATTGCTAAAGAGTACATGGTCCCCAAGTCCTGAAATAATTACTGTCTTGGTCTTAAGGTGAAATTAATCAGCTTCAGGCTGACAGGATGGCTCAGCAGGCCAAGTGCTTGCCACATAATCCTGATGACCTGAGTGGATCCTCCATAGAAGGAGAGAACTGATTTCTGAAAATGCTCCTTTGATCTTCACACCCACACTGCGTCATGAGGAGATTCCCAACTGTTCCCCTACACAGTAATAAATCTTTGGAAAAATGAACCAAGTTTTTAACTTGGTGTAACTTGGTACTAGGTGTCTTCAAAGTGTTTCCATGTTGGGGAAGAGCATCCTCTGTTCCCATCTGCCCAAGGACAAGTCCTCTTGTCCTTGACCTATTACTCATTTCTATTCAACTGCTATGTCTCTAACACCTACCTCATGAGTTACCTGTAGAGTGTGACCTCTCCTATGATAGCCACTGTCGCTGCTTTATCAACTTTTATCAACTACAACCACTCATTAAACCTTCATTACTCCTCATTCCACATCAGCCTTCAGATTCTTCCTAAGCTATTTTCATGGTAGAAAGAAACATCAGTAGCTTTCTGCAGCTTACCCCTCTTCCTGTGCCAGAGCCTTACCTCCGGATACCGAGACCACAGACTCCCTTCAGTTCCTTGGCTCCTCTTGCCACCCTCTCTGTTGTCATGTCTCCTAGCTCTTCACACACCATTTCCCCCATCAAGGACATCTCGAGTTCCTCACCAGCCAGCCCTTCTTCCCACATCTCTGCCTCTAGACAAATCATGCTGTGTTCTACAGCTGAAATGATCTTTGAAAAGCACCGATGTAACCAGGTCTGCTGTTTGATACCCTCCTATGCCTTCCCACAAGCGCAGTGGGAAAGTCCAGGGACCCAGGCTAGCTTTCTCACAATCTAATCCTTTTCCGCACCCTCTTCCCAGTCCTAGGTTCATGTCTTGGTTCATTCTGACTTAAGGGAATAGATATAAACTGAGCAGGAACTACCAGAGAAGGAAGAATGTGCAGAGTGAAGCCTAGGAGGGGACGCTGTACCACGCCCAGTAAAGCACTAGCCTGGAAGCCGGTGCATTAGACAGGCAAAAGCTTCCTCACTGTGATACTACAGGGCAGTAGGCTCATCATCCCCAGTGGGGGTAGATGGAGAAACTGAGGCTCAGAATGGAGAGGTGATGAACTCTAAGCCATATAACATGTGGGTTGGGTTTAGGCCCCAGAAGTCTTGAGCTGTCCTGCACAAGGCAGGAGGTAAGCATCATGGCTGGGCCAGAGTGCTGAGGCCTGCAGGCTTCAACAAACATCAGGCACATTTCAACTTGTGGATTTGTGAGGTAATTCCACTGGTCAATGCAGTCCTTGCCGGGTGCTGGGAAATAGATTATGTGAACCCTGTATCCTAGTGAGGGAGACAGAGGTCAGTGTGGACCTTGGAATGACTGAATCTCCTTGCATAGTAGGGTTAGCCAAAGAAAGGGGCTTCACGGCAGAGCTATATTGCTCAGATTAAAACTCCAGTGATACTCCCCTTGAGGGAACTCTGGTCTCCCTGTACTCATGCTCTACACCTCCAGTATCCACCCTGTAAGACATAGAAAAGCATAAGACAGCTAGGGGGAGCTTAGAGTCAAGCATGTGATAAATGAACCTGCCACCAGCCAAACCAGCAGACAGGAAACTACAAATAGGAAGGCTGCTGAGCTGTGCTATTGTTCTGACAGAGTAGGTGCTGCTCTCAAAAGGTAAGCAGGAGGGGTGTTGTATGGGACCACAGATAAGACACCTTTGTAAGACAAGGTCCAATGCCATGTACCCAAGATTCCTGTTCCTCCCCAGGCCTGGACCCATGATGAATGATCTCTGAGCCTTAGCATCTGCTAATATAGGATTTGCCACAGCTCTACATTCCCATCCTTTGTATGATAAGACACACAGTTCGGACCCCTTTTCTCCCTACACCCCAGGATCCAAAGTTGCATAGGGCCACAGGACACAAAGCAAATCTTCCAGCATGTATATGAAGGAGGAATTGAGTTTCTACCATGGGAGGAGACTGACCCATGAATTAGATGTCCTTTTTCCAGCAGTTCCGCCACCCTCTGTATCCCCACCACTCCACCAATTTCCTTCCTGCTTAACTAAAACACTAAACCAGGTCAGTGGTTCTCAACCGTCCTAATGTTACAAACCCTTTAATACAGTTGCTCATATTATGGCAATCCCCCCAAACACAAAATTATTTTGTTGCTACTTCATAGCTGTCTTAGTTTGGGTTTCCATTGCTATGAAGAGACACTATGACCAAGGCAACTCTTATAAAGGACATTTCCTTGGCAGGCAGAAAGCATGACAGCATGAAGACAGACATAGTGCTGGAGGAGCCATGAGTTCTGTATCTTCACTGAAAGGAGGCCAAGAGCAGACTGTATCCTGTGGCTAGGAGGTCTCAAAACCCACGCTCACAATGACACACTTCCCCCAACAAGGCCACACCTCCTAGTAGTGCCACTCCCTGGGCCGAGCATACTCAAGCCACAATTTTAATTGTGTTCATTATGAATCACCTGATAGGTAGTATATTTGGCATGTGACGCCTAAAGGGCTTATGACACACAGGTTGAGACACACGGGTTGAGAACTGCTGCTTTAGGTCCCTTCACACCTCAACAAATCTCCCTCTCATATTGAGAAGTTCCAAGGACAACCAACCAGTCAGCCTCAGGTCCCACCTGCTCCCACCCAGCAGGCTCTTTAGGAAAGGGTTCAGATTTCTCCCCACCTTCCTCCTCATGGACCATATATCTATGCAATGTTTGGGGTACCCTGAACAATTGTTTTCCCTAGTCCTGCTGTAGAATTAAAAGGTGCAAAGGCTGTGGGAAGGTGGAAGGAGAGTTTACATTCTAGAGTTCAGATTTTCTGAGGAAGGAATCATACATTCACACATGCACACACACGCACCCAGGTCAGAGATCAACTCTGGCTGTCTTACTACTTTTCACCTTGGTTTTTGAGCCAGGGTCTCTCAGTAAACCTGGCGCTTACACGGCTAGGCTAGCTGGCCGGTTGGCCGGCTAGTTGGCTCTAGTAATGTGCCTGTCTGCCCCCAGGACTAGCATGATAGGCCTGGCTACCATCCCTAGCATTTTAGATGTGTGCTGGAGAGTGAAACTGGGTTCTCATACTTGTGCAGTCAGCACCTGATCACTGAGCCATCTCTCCAACTCCAACATTTTGTGCAAAACTTTGCTGTGGTAAAAGTTGTTTTGAAGGCACTGTCCAGTGGTCATTGGAAGCGTGTAAACAGATTTTTCCCAAATCTTAAACCAAGAAGCAGCTTGTCGTGTCCTTTCCAAGGCAGTAGAGATTGGGTTGGGATAGGGACTTCGTAGCTAAGTCTGTGTCCGAAGCCTTTCCTTTCCAGACTTAATAGGAAAGCAAGCTTATCAAGGGGCGGAGACAAGACATACAGACAGTACACATGCATCAAAGAGAGAGCCTAGGATTCACCCTGGCTCTAACTGGGAGGTTCTCTTCCACTTGTGGAACAGGGTACAAGGCTGGAAAATCCACGTTGTATTCACATGGTACCAATAGCCTAGTCTCCTTCTTCAGCCTTCAGCATCCCTTAAATCCCATCCAACTTATCTGATGCACCCCAGACTGGCCTACAATTTTCTGTTGCTGACATGACTTTCGAGTCCTCTTGCCCCCACCTCCAGATGACTTATATGGTGCCAGGAATTGAACCAGGGCTGTGTGAATGCTAAGCAAACACTCCACCCACTCAACTACCCACATCTCCAGCTTAAATGCATAACATTTCAGGAGAGACGAAAAGGCCAGGCCACACGAAATGAGTCGATGAAACTGGTTAATAATTCCACCCTACGAACAAAAGCACTCATTACAGATGCTTGCTCATAAAGTTTATTGACAACTGTTTTGTACCAACACACAAACAGCACTAGAACCCCTCCCCCCAAAAAAAGTGTTCAAAGTAGACAGTTAAGAAAAACTTCCTGCTCCCCAAGCCTCATCAAAAGCAAATAGTGCAGGATGGGGAAGATGGGAAAGGGGATTCTGGTGATAACTTTTGCCTTTACAACAGATACATCTAATCGGGTACATCCTTCCACTCAGAAAAAGTGTCTCATTATCTCCGTGTACATACATGATAGCATCGTTACCTAAGCCTCTGGATAAAGAAATAGTGTTTGGACTGGCCTCTAGGGCACACCACACGCTGAGAGCTTCCGATTGAGTTGTGACATCTTGTAACAGCAATGGTGAGTCACTCCCCAGAACACACACCCATCTGCTGTATTCTTTGTTGCCCACAGAACCTGACCTTTGGAGATGACCCCGAGTAACTTTAGTGACATCTAGTGTTTTCAAAGTCCATAATCCCGGCTATGCTTGCAAACCTGAAGTCGGAGCAGGCAAGCGTAGCCTTAGGATGTCTGCAAACGAGACAAACAACACTCTTGACACCAACTTTATCACACTGCTTAAAAGCCTTAAAGAATTGCACATGTGCACTAATATTGCAGAGGAAGTGCCATGAGGCCTTAAAGAGGAAGTGCTATCCGGCCTCAGAAAAGGAGCGCAGCCAGGAAGTACCTTCAGGCATTTCACTAAAAGAGTGTCAGGCCCGCAGAGCATTTCTAGTGCAGCTCCTTCTGGGGCAGGTCATAGTGCTGAGAACTGGGAATCACTGGCTTCGTTTAAAAGATTTTGATTAAAAAAAATTCAACTGGCAAAAAAAAAAATCTCTCAGCCTTTAATTTTGTGACATTTTATCAAAATGCTGGCTATGAAATCAGAATCCATTTTCTGGCCTTCCAGAAAAAAAAAAAATAAACATTCCCCACCAAAGAAGTCATCTGACTAGTGGAAGATTGTGTGCCAACAGGGTCTTTCTGCTCTGACTGTATTTGCCTTTTTTGCCCAACAGATACAATCCGTTATAAATGTCAGGTCTCTCCAACAGGGGTGAGAGGCCACTGAGAAGAGAAGGCCATTCCACAAGGCAGTGCCCACAAAGGCTAGCTTTTCCCCAATGCCAACATCAGACACCACAATAAGAAAACAAAAACCCAACGTGCTTCCAACAGTGAGCAGTAACAGTAAAGCTAGACTCTGTTAAGACGTCAGGATGAACTAACATGGGCACACGCATCTTCACATGGAGGGCTTCCCAGATTTACAGCCAATTTTTAAATCACAAGAACAAGGATAGGCTGATCAACCTTGGCCTTCGAATTACAGATAAAAAAACTCTGGCCTCTTCTTAGTGGAAACAGTATTGGACACCAGGACCCTGAAGCACTTCACCACTCAGCTGACTTACATTTATGCATTTAATGCATAGCTTAAAAAAAATCAGACTCTAACCATTACCTCTCAATATACAATATGTCATTCAAATGCTGACTTTAAATGGATGACATCAAAGGTCATCTCCTTTCCTTAAACCTTATCCTTATCAAACTGGGACAGACAGAGAAGGGAAGCATGAAATAACTTTCTAGAAAGCTCTTTATTAAATGAGATCCCCAAATGGAAATGTTTAAAAAAAAATGGGATGAGGCCACATTGGTTAACCACAGACATAGTTACATAAAAAACAAGGCACATCAACAAGTCCCCTAGAAGCCAGGAACTTTCCTGCCAACCTGAAAATGGCTCTCTTGCCACTCACTCATGCCCCAGTGTGTGACCCACAGGCTTACGGACATGTTTGGCTTCTTGAACAACCTCAAGTCCATTTGCTTAAATGAATAATTGAGGCTGCTCAATGGGACTCAAGCCACTTCCTGCTGGGTGATCTCTCTTTCTTCCCAACCACCACCATTCACAATAGTCTAGAAAAATCTGGTAAATATATTACAGATTCCTTAATGGGGTTATTTCAAATAACCGGAAGAAAAGGAAGAAAACGTTCATCTGAAAGTTGGGAACAAACATTTCCCTATGGACCATTAATAAAAGTGGCTTCTGGGGTCAAGACATAAGATGGGGTTTTTACATCTATTTTTTGCGTGTAGACAGTTCCCCCACCCCATCCTAATTTTTTTGTTGTTGTTGTTGTTCTTTTTTTTGGAGCTGGGGACCGAACCCAGGGCCTTGCGCTTCCTAGGCAAGTGCTCTACCACTGAGCTAAATCCCCAACCCCCACCCCATCCTAATTTAATTCTGTCTTCAAAATAGGAGTTAGAGCTTGGTCATAGGTGCAAATGAAAAACTGGCTGCCAATTTGACTCTAATTGTGGGCTTCTTTTTTGCTGGGCTTTCCACTGCATCCTTGCTGATCAGTGGCCCAGGGGCTTCTGAGGAGGGTTTGGGAGGAGCAGAAACAGATGCTGGGCTATTGGATGAGGAGTCACAGGACAGGTTCCCCTTCCTTACTGGTATTGGAATTTCTGTTTTTTCTTCTTGGTTTAAAAATAAAACTCCTAGAAAGACAGAAAAATAAATAGGTTTATTTAGTTCTAGGCCTCATAAGAAGTACTGGTTTTCACTTCATCTGTATTTAAAAAACAAAAACAAGCTTATAAAACCCCACCAGGGCCAGGTGTGGTAGGTGGCTTGTAAATCCAGCTCTCAGGAAGCTGAGGCAAGATTACCATAGCGACAGGCCAGCCTTGGCTACAAGTCAATGTCTCATAAACAAGCAAACAAACAAACAAACAAACAGAACCCCAACAAACAGCACCTAGTGGGTGGAGGCGGAGGCAGAAGCCGTCAGATCTCTGTGAGTTTAAGGCCAGCATGGTCAACAGAGCCAGTTCCAGGACAGCCGCTGGGGCTGTTATACTGAGAAACGAAACCCCCAAACCAAACAACCAAAGCACCAAATGTCACACTTATGTCACAGTTTAGGTATCGGCTACATGGTGAATGTTATATGTCACAAAAATGAAAGATTTATAAATGATCCACCACTTTTCTTTAAATTGCAAATTTTTAGACATGTCTTGTTGGCTACCTATAAAGGCCAGTTTTTCTTCCTCAGATTCTGCTCCTTCATTCCTTGGTCTTGTGACCAAGACTCAGAAATCTGTGAATGTTCTGAGGCAACAGGGAGGAGGACTTTAGTGCTTGCTAGTGAATACCTGCCCATTCTTTTTACAGAGGCCACATGGTGTTGACGCCAAAGACAAGGGAAGAGTCACTTGGAACCACGATAGAAGGTCAGCTGGTTTTCCTCAGAGTTTAGACCACACGTAACTCACGTGTGTTCGAGAAAGACACACACTGTGTCTCAGATGCCTTCTGTGTATACAAGAAACCCCTGATGCCAAAGTGATAGTGACAGAGGGAGGACACAGCCCCAGCTTCTCCTCAGATGGGCGGGGACCTGTGTTCCTCAGGTTCTTGTTCTCCTCTGTCACAAGCATTTGGAAGAATTCTTGTGTACAGGTGCATAAAGGTGAGCACCCCGTGAAGAGGCAGCTCTCCAGCTCTACAGAGTACACGGTGAGCCTGTGGTCTTACGGGCTCTTTCCATGTCATAAGCAACGTCAAACTCTCCTGGCTCTGTCTGGGGCCAGTTGTGTCAAACACTGCCTTACAAAGACTGTAGACAGTGGAAGTGCGCCAACAGCGGAGACCAAAGTACAGGCAGAAAAGAGTCAAGCGACAGAAGAGGAAAGTGGAGGCTTCCCTCAGAGCATCTGGGACTCCTCAAAGGCAGAACGACAGACTAACCATCAAAAGGCCTTAGTCACCTAACCTGTGGAGCAGAGGTGGTGGCCCCACTAGTAGTATGGTCCATCAGCCCCAGCACAGGGTAAGAAATTGAATGGACTTCACCTCAGGCTAACATTAAGTTTGTATGTTAAGAAATCAGCATTTCATTCTAGCATTCAGGAGGCAGAAACATATGGATCTCCGTGAGTTAGAGGCTAGCCTGATCTACAAGGCAAATTTCAGTCCAGCCAAAGCTATATAGTAAGACCCTGACCTAAAACGAAAACAACCAAAGAGGTCACTTTCTTGGTTTTTAGGTCACAGGACTCCAGGACCTCAAACCAAAAGTACCTTGCTCAAACCAGCTTCCTAAAGCTCCAGAATCCACTGGGACCTAAGTAAATGTCATGTAGCAAGTAACAAGTATTACCTAAGGAGCAGCTGAACCTCAGACATGGTAGGAAGGCCAAAAGTTCCAGAGGACTTGGGACAGGACTTAATTACTCAAGGGCTCTTCCACAGCCCAGCGCCAGATTTATAAATCCTATTAGCAGCAAACCCAGCAAGGAAGGGAAGGGCTGAATAATCGGCACAGGTACTTTTATGCCTGAAACAGTATTGCATTCCCTATGTTCATCAGACACCTCCTACACTGGCATCATGGGTCATCTGCAAACCTGCAGACAAGTGCCCAAGCATACGGGGTGCAACCTACCCAAAGGCTCCTGAGGGTGTTCCTCAAACTGAATGAGATCAGTGGGCTGCAGGATGACAGGATCTGGTCTTAGCTGAGGGGATGGCAGGCATGAAGGAACAGGAGTACAGAGGAGGTCAACAGGGGAGCTGTTGGCCAAGTGCAGAAGCTCCTGCTCCATCTGGCTGAGTCCTGCAGAGAGAAGGCAGGCAGCTATGTTCAAACAGGCACAAAGGTCTGCTCCTGAGGGCTTTCCTCGGCCTCATCAAGCGCTCTCTCTCTCTCTCTCTCTCTCTCTCTCTCTCTCTCTCTCTCTCACACACACACACACACACACACACACACACACACACACACCAAAAACCAACCAAACAATAACGCCATTATCACAAGACCCCTGGCAAACAATACATCAAACTGCACTGGGGGGGAAATGAATATTTAGGTCTAGAGAGATGGCTCATACAGTTAAGAACATTCGTTGCTCTTGTAGAAGACTTGAACTTGGTTCCCAGCACCCACATAGTAGCTCACAGCCATCCATTAACTCCCATTCCAGGGGACCCAATGACCTCTTGCCATCTCCTAAGCACCAAGTGCACACATACATGCAGGCAAAATACTCATACACATAAAAATAAAATACATCTAAAATATTTAATATCTATTTAACTGTGATGAAATTGCCCACTGTTCTGTTTCCCCCACATGTCCCACCCCAAGCACCTCCTGACCTTTAAGGCTCTGTCTATGTCCTTGCTTTTCCTCTAGCACCTAGTACCTGTTCCAAGATGGAGTTCTGAGGCTAGATGGGATTCTGGCACCTCCAGGATCTGCCTGCTAACTGCAGGCTGGTGTTCATGATTGACAGGGAAAAGGTCAAATGAACTTAGCTGATCTAGAAGGCAAGAGTGCCCATCAGAGAGAAAGGTCAGTGAGAGAACCACAAGGGAGTCAGGGGAGGGGATGGGAGCTTACTTACTTTTCATGTCGTTTTTTAACACTACAATTCTCTTATGACCGTGTCCTTTTATCCACACCACCTGCACACAAGACGTACTCTGGTTAAGCAGTGGAAAAGGAGAGGAAAGAACCCTAACATTCAAGAAAGTGGGGCCTCTTGCGCCTGCCTCTCACATACCAGAGTGAGAACTCAATAAATGTCCTCAGGTTTCCTATGCTTTCTCTTAGCTTCTAAAGCAACGCTCCTCCTATTCAGCCAAGTCAGGGTGGAAGTCGGCCTTGTCTCCTAGGGCTCTCCACCTAACGCCTGCCCTCAGATTCCAGGAATTCTTCCACTCCTTCATCGGAGGCTGAGCACCTTCTGTCCCAAATGCTTGGACTCAAGAGGATTTTGGATCTGGGAATATCTGACTATATCTAGTGAGGTACCTTCCGGATCTGGGAGCACTTAGACTAGAAATTCAACTATAACTGAAAAACATATGACATAGCTTGAAGGCGCTTTAAATGAGTTTTTCCTTTTATTAATAGTGAAAAAGTGTTTTCACTGCAATCCATCGCAGGAGGTCAGGTGTGGGCTGTCTGCCCAGTGTGGTGTCAGGTTGCCTTAGAAGGTTTTAAAGTATTTTGGGTTTTAGAATTTGTTTTACCCCAGCTCAACTCCTTTACCAATACGTCATGGAGCCTGGGCAGCAGTCAGGATCCTGCATTAGCTTCTTCCCCTACTCTGCTCTCCCTCGGTTCTTCTGTGGACAGCAGTGATGCTTTCCAAAGGTAAAGCTGGGCTCCTCTGCCTTCTCCACAGTACAGGGAAGCCCATGCTGGAGGAGCAAGGCCTCGGAACAACTCCCACTCTGGGCCCTTGCACACTTGCACTTTTCACTTTTATTCTTTCACAGCAATCTCCCAGAGCGATTTCCTTGCCTCTCACTGCTGCTGGCTGTTCTTCATCGCGCGTGCCACATTATCTACCATGAAAACCTACGCCTCCCTGCTCTACAGTGACTCACAGACATCTGTGATGCTGCCCCTCCAGGGCTGCTATATGCTCAGGACGTGGGCCTTGCCTGGGCCATTCTCTATATCAACTGGGCTCAGGGGTCACAGCTCTGCTGCTCTAGCCACATCCCACTCAGGACATGGGCTTAGGGGTCCTGCCTGGTTAGGTGACCACTGAGCACATTTCTAAAAGGAAGGCCTGAAACTCACTCACTTGGCACACAGGAATAAAGGTTGATAAAAGTTACTGAGAAACACTAAACTCACCCATCTTATCTGGCAGCACTCAGGTAACACCTTACATCTCTGATCAGGAATCAGCAATGGCTCTTCAGGAAGACACTTTCCCAGAAGCTGAGGAAAACACCTACCTGTGGAATGGCTCCCAGTAGCTCCTCCACACTGCTGTAGCCATAAGTTTTGGGCTGCAGCGTTTCTCCGATATATTTGGTATAAGCCATGGCAAATTCATGAAGTAAAATCTGCTGGTAGTGATAGGTATGAAGCAAGGACCTCACATTCTTTGCAAACAAGAATAGGCTTGTGAGCGTCACACACTCTTCTGCCTTATCATTAGTAAAAACCTGGCCCAGAAGAAAGAGGAAGATTAGACACTTCCTGAGAGACTGGCCCTATCTGCTCTGGAGTGAGGCCTCCTGCCAAGAATACTCAGAAGGCCCCAAATCACCTTGGCTTCTAAAAGAACTTTAAAAGGGGCTCCCAGAAGAGTCCCCCAGGGGCTGGAGAATGGCTGTTCTTTCAGAGGTCCTGAGTTCAAATCCCAGCAACCACATGGTGATTTACAACCACCTGTAATGGGATCTGATGTCCTCTTCTGGTGTTGTCTGAAGACAGCTACAGTGTACCTATATATAATAAATAAATAAATCTTTTAAGAAAAAAAAAAAGGTCTCCCAGGAGACCCTCACGGCAAGGCTTAACAAGCCTAGGGAAATTTTGATTTCTCTGCAGGTGTAATGCTGTTGAAGCTTAAAGAAACTGGAAGAGCAGGGAAGAAAAGTAGGGAATCTGTAATCCCAATACAAGCAGACAGGAAAGGTGAGGCAAACCAGAGAGACACACACACAGCGGCTGTGGGTACTAGACTTCATCTCCCAGAGCATATGTGTGAGGCAGCAAACACACACACACACACACACACACACACACACAGAGACACACACAGACACACACACAGACACACACACAGACACACACACACACACACACACACTGTATATTTTGGTACTCAGCTTTTGAAACTGCACATGAGGACCGCAAAAAAACTGGCACTATAAAAATGTTTCTGAGGGCTGAAGAAATGGCTCAGTAGTTACAAGCACTAGCCACTCTTCCACAGGTCCTGAGTTCAATTCCTAGCAACCACATGGTAGCTTATAACTATCTATAAGGGATCTGATGCCTTCTTCTGTCATGCAGACGCACATGCAGAAAGAACACTCACACGCATAAATAAATAAATCTTTAAAATGATGTTTCTGAATCCCAACAATTAAAAAAGTACTTCGAGAGCAGGATTGGTCATGAATCCGAGGTGTTTGCAGCAGCCCTGCACCCTGCATTGCACACTCAGTGCCACCCACGCCACTCCAACAAGGGCTGCCCAGAAGCCCTAGCTAGGATTGCATCTGAGGTATGCTGTTAATAGCTGTGCTCTTCTGCTCATATCAGTTATTCAACTCTGAAAAACATTGAAGATGCTTTACATCCTAGAGTCTCGATGTCCAGCCGAGATTCCTTTACACGAAAACAAGCACATCCATCTCGATATACAAAACAAAATACCATTTTGTAAATGGTAAGGCACGCATACCAGTCATTTAAAAACAAGTTTTCTTATCATTTATGATCAAACAAATATTTGCTTTGTATAGCTGTCTTACATAGTTCCATACCAAGGGTTGAACTGCCAAAACTTAACCAGCTCTGTTTAGGCAGCGGATATGCTGACATTACCAGAAGGAGGGGCATCGCTAGTGTCACCAGGCCATGACAAGCTCTTTATCTTGATTCTCAGAACTCACATTTGGTAGAATGTGATTCACAGTTTTTAAAGTGTCTTGGGGCTGGGGTAAAGCTCAGCATAATGCCTACTTAGAACATCATTTAGAAAGCAAGAAGGACTTGGTTTCCTTTAATTCTTGACCTACCACATAGTCATGCGGGTTTGATTCCCAGCACAATAAACAAGAGCGATTTAAAAAAAAAAAAAGTAAACTATACCTTCTACCACATTTCTTTTTATGCCCTAAAACGTTTTGTTTGGTTTTCTAAAGCTGAAGTTGGGGCTGCAGGTTCAACAGGCAGGAGTAATATTCCGCTCGCAGAGGCCCTGGGTTTGGTTCCCAGCACCCACATGGCAGTTCACAACCACCTGAATCTCCAGTTCCAGAGCACACAAAACCTTCTTCCAGCCTCTATGGGCACCAGCTATACGTACAGTGTGCAAACAAACACTTATACACATAAGATTTAAACTGAAGGATCGCCCATTCAGAGCCGGCCCCACGTGTGGCCCACACATATACAGCCACCAAACTAGATAAGATGGATGAAGCAAAGAAGCGCAGGCCGATAGGAGCCGGATGTAGATCTCTCCTGAGAGACACAGTCAGAATACAGCAAACATAGAGGCGAATGCCAGCAGCAAACCACTGAACTGAGAATAGGACCCCCGTTGAAGGAATCAGAGAAAGAACTGGAAGAGCTTGAAGGGGCTCAAGACCCCATATGTACAACAATGCCAAGCAACCAGAGCTTCCAGGGACTAAGCCACTACCTAAAGACTATACATGGACTGACCCTGGACTCTGACCTCATAGGTAGCAATGAATATCCTAGTAAGAGCACCAGTGGAAGGGGAAGCCCTGGGTCCTGCTAAGACTGAACCCCCAGTGAACGTGATTGTTGGGGGGAGGGTGGTAATGGGGGGGAGGATGGGGAGGGGAACACCCATATAGAATTGGAGGGGGAGGGGTTGGGGGATGTTGGCATGGAAACCAGGAAAGGGAATAGCATTTGAAATGTAAATAAGAAATATCCAATTTAATAGAGATGGGAGGGAAAAGCAATAATCTTTAAAAATCTGCAGTTATCTCCTTTTTCAGGGTTAATTGACACCTAAAATTTTTTATCTTTTAATATTGTGTGTGCATGTGTGCTATGTATATACAGCTTCAAATGCCTCAGCAAGTGTACAAAGACAGCCACTCCTGGAAACTGATTTCCACGCACTTGCTACTGTGTGCGCGTTCGCAGGCACACGCACACAAACACACACCAGCACTTAAAGGAAAAGGGGAATGGAGAGAGATAGCTCAGCAGTTAACACTTGCTGCTCTTGAAAAGAACCTGGGTTCAATTCCCAGCACCTAAGTGATGAACCACCATTTGTAACGTAGCTCCAGTTCCCTGAGCTCTAAAGCCTTCTTTCCTTCTCAGTTCTGAGGGCACTAGGCACACATTTGATGCATGTATATGAATGCAAACAAGACACTTATACACATAAAATAATCTAACAGTAAATAATACATTTTTTTAAAAAAGAAAAAAAGGAGATTATGAATTTGAGAGAGAGCACATGGGAGGGGTTAAGGAGAGGAAATGGGAGAGAGATCGTATTTTAATTCAAAAAGATAAAAGCAAAAGAGGAAGAAAAACAGCCAGCCATTTGTAAGAGCTCTGGTGCCGCTCCAGCTCTGCACACACTAAGGTAGACCTAACCGAACTCGGGGCTGAGAAGCTTCTGATATGGACTCACACACATACCTCTACTAAAGAAGGCAGACTCTTCAGTAGCTCAGTCAAAGCCATGAATCCATAGTCACAGGGGTTGAGAGGAGTACTGTGAGTGGCTTCATAATGTCTCTTGAGCTCATCTACGGGAAGATAAGCATCTCCTTCCCAAGACATCAACAACAACAGCAACTGAACAGTGAGAGGCCGCAAAGACTTCCGGTTGACCAGTTGGATTTGTTTGCCAGACTCCGTATCAGCGACCTACAGAAAGGAGAATTCAAATCCAATTCAGATCGTCTCATTCAGGCTAAGGAGACCAATAGAGGAACTCACGCACACGCAGCAGTGCGTTTCTTGTTGATAGCAGACCAACACGTGGAAAGACACTAGAGCAGAAATTGTTTTCACCCTCCCTACAGCCCATAAGCCCAGACTCCACCTACTCATCTTAAAGAAATTTGGAAGACACTGCCATGGTTCTCTCTACTTCTGTGTTCTCCCTTCCTTGCTGCTTTCCCCGAAGGCAGAGGGACAGCAGGCCAGCTGGTGTGTCGTGGCTAAGCTAGTGGACACAGGGAAAGTTGCATTTTGTCTAGGTAGCCAAGAATAACCCTGAACTCAAGATCCTCCTTGTTTCTACCTCCCATGTGCCAGAACCACAGATGTGCACCACCACATCTGATTTGTGCAGCACAGGGAATTGAGCCGAAGGCTTAGTGTATGCTGAGCAAGCATTCAACCAACTGATCCACATCCCTCCCTAGTCCTGGCTTACCACCTTCCTGTCTACCTGAAATTCCCCCACCTGCACCACTAACGTCTTGGCCTGTGGATACTGGGGAGACCTGAACCTGTTATATATACCATGGCCTTTCAATCCCTCAACTTCTAATTGATTACACTACAGACACTTCTCCAGAGAGACACATTCCAGGCTCTGTCTTTACCCACTTCTTTTTTTTTTTTTTTTAACGGTTATAATAGGCATTTATTTAAAGTGAGGCATGTGTAGAGCAAATGATTCTTAAGTTGTGATTCAGGTTGAAACAATGTCATAAAATAGGGTGAGACCAGGCGCACCCACAGATCTTAACTACAGGATCACTTCTTCGCCCACTCTTCTCTCTCCTTTCTTTCCCGAATAACCTCTTTCAGATAGGGTTCAAGGTAGAATTTGTCCTCCTCATATTTTGTCCACTGATCCTTAGGCAAGATCTGATGCCTCATAGACAGGTCTAGGGCTCTCTTAATTCGAAACATTCTGTCATTATAAAGGTTCTCAGGCAGCCTTCTTATGGCTTCTTTTACATCTTCAGTTTCATGCATTGTGTCATCTCGCATTAACCCCAGTTTATTGAAGCCCGCTGCATTATAATACCACTTCCGGAAACCATCCAGCCACTTGCTTGATGCTGCAACTGCAGGTCGGCCCGCCATTTTGACCTAAGAGTCCTTTACCCACTTCTAAAGTGCACATTCTCACACATCATAGGGTGTCTGGGGTAGACATGGAATGGAAGACAGAAGCGATTCACTAATCATCCCTTCTCACTCTTTGTTAAGGAATGTAATCCACTGCCCTTAATTTCTCCCTTATTGTTAAGAAAAGGGCTGGAGAGATGGTTCGTTGGTTAGGAGCACTGGCTACTCTCCAGAGGATCAGGGTTCAATTCCCAGCATGGCAGATCACAATCATTTGTAACTCCAGTCCCAAAGGACCCAATGCCCTCTCTTCTGGCTTCCATGTGTTGTGGTTTGCCTTGGAGTTCTCTCTGAATTTGTAAAATAAAGGCAAGAGCTCGAGATTTGGGCAGAGGGAGGTGTCGGGAGCCAGAGGGGAGGAGTCATGAGGGGGAGGAGTCATGAGGGGGAGGAGTCATTAGGGGGAGGAGTCAGGAGGGGGAGGGGTCAGGGGAGGAGAAAGGAAAGAATCGAGGAGAGAGTCGTCGTGGGAGAAGGAGAAGCTGGAGACCTGGCAAATAAAAGGTGCAAGGGATGAGGGATTTGGGAGCTAGGAATAGGACAGTGTAGGGTGGATCTGCCCAATCTAGACGCTAGATTGTTTTCATATTAATTGAGTTGCGTTTTCTTTGTACGGGCCGATTCCGGTTGGAGAGGAAACTGCAACAAACTGCAACACCATGGGTACTGCATACATGTGGTGCACAGAAATACATGCAAGAAAAACACCCATATACATTAAAAAGTAATAAATAAATAAATAAATAAATAAATAACTATTCTTTGAAAACAGTTAATTCCGCTGGGCAGGATGAAGACCTAGCTAAGTGATAGGTGGGTTTATCATAAAACAATGTACTTTTCCTTTCCAGAATTTCCAACCCCAACCCATAAGCCAACAATGAGGCTCAGTTGCGTCTGCCCATCCTTCGGAGTCCTGATTTGGAAAATCCTAACTATTCCTTTTTCTTCTGTCTTTTCTTCCAGATAGGCCCGAGCCTAAGCATGTGCTCCCTCGTACTTTGTGCTTCCTTACATTTTCTGTAAAACTTCCCTCCCCACCAAGTGGCTTACCTCTGTGCCAGCTTCCCAAATGGCATGGCCGGCCCCCAACTCCTCCGTCATCCCCTTTCTCCAATCAGTGCTCTTCAAGGCACTGGAAGATGTACAGTCCGCCAGTCTGGGGACTTTTTCTTTAAAACTCTAAGTGACCTCCAGCTTCTATTTTGAATCTATTCTTGTTTTTGTCCATGAGACTGAGAACCCCAAGAGGCAACTCAGACTTCCCATTTCTCGCATAGCAATGAGGGCTCGGCCAGGACTCCTTAGGACACCTGGTGACACTCCTTGCTGCCTTTTGATTACATAAAGAGAGGAGAGGATGGATCTGTTCCTGCACCCCCTAGACAAGAGCTACTGTCTCCCCATCTTCTTCCAGGTGTCACACAACTCCTTTCCTCATGAACTTCTGCTTCTCCCCACACCCAGTACTGAGGACTGAAAGCTGGGCTTTGCAAGCTGGGCGAACTCTCTACTATTGAGCTTAACCCTAGTCTTTCTATTTTTATTTTTTTAAAGTTGGAGATAGGGTCTTGTTCAGTTGCTCAGGCTGGCCTTAAATTTCAAGTTTTCCTGCTTCAGCCTCCTTAGGCCCTGGGATTATAGGCCAGCCCTCTGTTACTCACTTTTCTGCCCATCTTAGCACTAAGGGGACACTAGTTCACTGGCACTCCTGTCAATAATTTAAGTTCTTCTGCCCCTTACGTCCCTTCCACTGTAGTCATCTGGCCAGCTGCCACCATGAACCCAGCCATCAGCTTCTGGACCTACAGCCAGATGACACACTCCTCCCTACCATTCATTTGTGGTGAGCACCAGCTTCCCAAGCGCACAGTGTCTTCCACGTCCCTGACTCCACAGTGTCACACTTTCTCTGGGCTCTCCTAGCCTAAGTTCTGATCCCTCTCCTCTTTTAACAGTCACCTTCCCTCGCTGAGGTCTTGTCTTTTACTGACTGTTGTAAAGAGTCTGCAGTAGCCCTGTGACCTGGTCCCAGGTTGACGGTGATTGGTAAATAAAGATGCCAATAGCTGGGCAGAAGAGGCACAAGTGGGGTTTGGGTTTCACGGGCTTGGAGAGAGAGGACCAGGAGGAGGGAGAGGGAGAGCTCTCATGGAAAAGGAAAACATGCAGGAGGGAGAAAGTGAGCTGCCGTGGGCTGAGGGCTGCCCAACCGGAGTTAAGAGCAGCCCAGGTGGAACACGGTGAACAGTGAGTGATAACCTGGGGTTATTGACAGGAAGGGAGATTCTAACAACAAGGAGGGGAGGCAGCTGCACAGCTGTTGGGCTGCCTAAGGCTATTGAAAAGTCCAAAGGCTGGGTGTTTCATCCAGGAACATAAATGGTATAAGGGAGATAAGAAATCCAGTACCAGGATTTACTACTTTTTCTACTACATTAACCTTCCACTTGATGGTAACGCAGCATCCTTTTCCTGGTGACCATTTAGTTCCTGGAGCCAGATTTCTTTTTATCAGATCCCATCCAACAGTCCCAGTTCCTGTGAAAGATTAAGGCAGTCCCTCCTCATGGCTCACCTCCCATCTCCTCCTCAGACTACTCCACAAGTGCTTCTTGCCTGTGTCTGCTCACGGCTCAAGTCATTGTTCTTTGGAACTTGTAAACCTACCCAATTGCAGTACCTGGACACCATCCCCCCGTGATTAGCTGTGGCTCTCTCCCACTTCCCCTCGCAAGCAAGCGAGCCAAAAGCTGCGGCAAATCCTGCTGCCGCTTTGCCTTGACTCTTCCTTGTTCGGTCTCCTCTAAGTGCTGTTCTCAGCAGCAAGACAGTCCCCTCCAGCTACCTAAGTCTCATGGAATGCCCCTGGTCACTCCCTTCCTATCTCCTGTAATGGTTCCCCCTCTAACCTGTCAGATTCCTTCCGTGCCTCTGACTGATGATGCACCACTTCCTGCTTCTCCCTTTCCAGTTTTTCCTCCTGGCAGTTTTTCCCCAGTCCTGTGCTGTAGACCTGCAGATGTTCTGGAAACCATGCAGCTGTCCTACCTATACGTGGGAGGGTCAGATTGGCATGGAAGGGCAGAGATGAGGAAGGTGCCCTCTAAAGGGGCTTTGCCAGGCTGGAGAGATGGCTCAGTGGTTAGAGCACTGACTGATCTTCCAGAGGTCCTGAGTTCAAATCCCAGCAACCACATGGTGGCTCACAACCATCTGTAATGAGACCTGATGCCCTCTTCTAGTGTGTCTGAAGACAGCTACAGTGTACTCACATACATAAAATAAAAAAGTAAATCTTTAAAGGGGCTTTGCCAACCACAAGGCCAATTTTGAGCTTGTGCTTGTTCTCGAGATGACTTCTAAATGAGTCAGGAAGCATGGAAGATACATGATAAAACCTCCCCAGGACCTTGTAGACAAAGAACTCTCTGGAAGGCTTACACTTCAGGCCAGCATGGCAGAGGTTATTCTACCCGAGTCTATGTTCCTAGGATAAAATGCAGATCAGAAAGATACAAAGGAAGACTATAGATCTAAAGTGCCAAAACTAAGCCACTTCCTAGTACCTATTAAGGTTTCAATGACGCCCGGCTATGAAGTATCAGCAAGCCCCACAGGGTACACACATCCGAAATGCTGTAGAGTACACACAGCACCTCCCACACACCATGCCACAGCCGTATCCATAAAAGGACACTGGCTTACCTTTACGACATGGCAGAGCTTCTGTGTCAAAGCTGAGACTGAACTGACATCATAGTCTTGGAGACGAAACGTATAACCAAAAGTTTTCGCATATTCTGTGAACAGGTCTGTCATCATGAGGCAGTTACCCTTTTGGGACCGCAAAAGCTTAACAAACTGGGCGGCTAGAGCTTTGAATCGCTCCCCTTCAGTCAAAGTCAGGATTTTCTCTTCTCCACATTCCAACACCTTAGAAACACAGAGGGCAGAAAGAGAGGTTTAAACACACGATTGCATGTAGAGTTAGGTGATGTGGAACACTGCACATTGCTCGCTTAAGACAGGAATGTGTTATAAAGCCACACTTTGGCAAAATCAAAGAGCTCTTCCTTCAGAATTCAAACACACATGTAAGACATTCTTTTTCCTGGCAGTAAACTCTGTTATGTATGTTGTATAACAACAAAAAGGTTTTAACATTTTTGGAGTCGAAGATAATGTTAATAAAACTAATAGAAATCCAGCCCTGCTTGGGGAAGAGCTCAGTATGAACATTCCCACTCCACTCTAAGGCAGTTTGGGAAGCACAGTGCTGCTAGAAAATATCCAGTTTAGTATTTAAACCGTCTCATCCTATTTTCGGTAATTACTCTCACACAAGCTGAAGATTAATTTTGATTATTCTTGCCGTTTAACCTAGGCTAGCTTCAATCACAGAATTCCCCAGGCTCTACCTCATGAATTCTGAGATTATAGAACAAATTGCACATTTACCTAAATTTACGAATTAGTTCAACAATACAGTTTTTCTGATGAGGCTATTTCTGATTCATAACTAAAAACAGTTAACATCTCCCTATAGACTGCTCAGAAAAACAGTTAAAGGATTGGACTCTCTTCACTTACTTGTAAAATCTCAGGTATGGCTTCCAAAAGTTCAAGCAACTTGGTAAATCCATAATATGCGAGTTTGCACTGCCGGCCAAAGTGGTGGTGGTAAGAGGGAATGAACTTGTTAAAGGGCATCCGGAAATGGGGCTGGTGACGCAGCAAGTCCACAACGTCTTTGGAGAACTGCTTTGTCCTTTCTATTTCATCCTGAGTTCGTTCTTTAAAAAACAAAGCACCTTATAAATCAGGCACCCACCCGCTCTGTTTAGTACCAACCCTGCAGGGGCTCTATCCGAGTCACAAGAGATCAGCTTTGCCTTGCCCAGTCACACAGCCCACAATAAACTTGGAACTCGCTTCTTGGAGCCAGTGCTCCTCATCCAGGCTAAGGCACAACCCTGGGAAACAAAGGTGCTACTGTGGAAGGTGCAAGACACCCTTGTCATCACCTTCAAGACAGAGACAATTTCTGTAAATCCTGTCCACTACACCTGTGTGAAGAAGATAGACACAGAAGCCTGGGTACCCCAACCAATAAGTGTTATTTCTGTGAAATCAGTAAGTGTTATTTCTGAACACTCACGTATTTTTTTGTTTATTCATTTGATCTCCAGTCAAAGGTTGTCAGCAGAAAGGAGTCATTAGGCATAAAAATTGTAACAAAACAAAAAAGTACTTAAATATTGATCTTCCTATCTGTTAATTTTTAAATTGATTGGAAAAGGACACTATTGTCTGTTTTAACTCTGGAAGCTTGTGACCTTAGGGACACAGAGACCCTCTCCCTGGGAATGGGCAGAATAAGGTGTCTCCCAGACTTAGCTGAACCATAACAAGTAGGAAGACAAATGCCACGTTCCTCTGTGTTTGTTTTCTTCCAAAATATGCACAGTGAAATAATACTCAGAGCTAATAGCTAATCTAATCAGCTCTCATAGACTCTAGAAACATGCACAGAGTTGAGAAGCATTTAACAAAATACTGGTTATGGCTTCTCTCCTTTGAGTAGATTCTTTGCCTGTCTGCCTGCCTGCCTTTTTTTTCTTCGAGACAGGGTTTCTCTGTGTATCCCTGGCTGTCCTGGAACTCACTCTGTAGACTAGACTGGCCTTGAACTCACAGAAATCAGCCTGCCTCTGCCTCCCAAGTGCTGGGTTAAAGACACCCCATAACCAGTGTGCTTTCTTACAGGGCACATGACTTCCCCTCTTCCAAAGAGCACAGGTTTTGTGCACCAGGTAATGTTACAAGCTGCACTTTCAAAGGAACCATTAAGAGCCACGGAAAGAGAGAGAAGAGTGCACCCCACCACCACCAACACACACACACACACACACACACACACACACACACACACACACACAATTAAAACAACTATTCCGTTTAAAAGTAAACGATGACTAAGCTCATGCCACAATCCCAGCACTTAGGAGACAGGTCAGAGTGTTACTACAAGCCTGGGCTACACTGTGAAGTCAGGTCTTAAAAGTACAAACAAGGGGTTGGGGATTTAGCTCAGTGGTAGAGCACTTGCCTAGCAAGCGCAAGGCCCTGGGTTCAGTCCCCAGCTCCGAAAAAAAGAATAAAAAAAAAAAAAAAGTACAAACAATAGCACCACTAAGATAGACAACACTCCTCTATATACCTCTTTTTCGGATACAAATGACCATGTTATCATCTTGTTGGGACAAGCAAATAGTTGTGTCTGGGATCTCTGATATTATATCAATCAAGTCACAAACACCATATTCCGTGACATCCCAGTCCTTTGAGAAACACCTATGTTTTAACATGGGAAATGGGCAAAGAATGAGTAAGTACAATCATTGCCACAGTAACAAGCTTTACAAAAAAACGGCTTTTTTTTTTTTTTAAAGCTTCCCATCAACTCACCAGTGATAAGCCTGTGAGAAATCTCTCACAGTGACCTGCTTGCTGGCCTGGGACTTGAGGAGTTTTAGTAAATCCTGAGTGAAGCGTTTCACCTGGGCCCTGTGAGTGAGGGTCAGCAGACGCTTGGAGCCCATTCCAAGGATCTGAAAATGAAATTTCTAATTACTTATACTATAAAGAACTCAAAAGATACATCAACCTTGTCTCCGTCTTTCTTGCTCTTATCACCTCAGGTCTATCTACCTCAAATATAATGCCTGCAATGTGAAATGGACACAATTTTAGTAAGTGCAGTTAGAAAGAACAATGACCCTGTCTGGTACCAAGATCATTTGTTTGCTTGTTTTCAAAGTGCCTCAAAAGGTCATGAGCACAAAGAGGAAGAGCACATGTTCGGTCTGGATAACTAATTTCATCTCTAAAAGACAGATGAAGTTTCAGGCTTTTTTAAACAAGTAGGAAATTATTAAAACACTGTATTCAGGGAAGTCATAGACAGTCTAGATAGGATCCAATAGACCGTAGCACAGTGACTAATGTCCAACTCCTGAAAGGTAGAGCACTTAACACCCTGGTAGGTACCAACTTTGTAAGTGTGTTATGCTCATAGCAGCCCTGTACACTAATGAGCATCATAAAGAACGCTGCTGGAAGCTTCCAGGGACTAAGCCACTACCCGAAGACTATACATGGACTGACCCCGGGCTCCAACCTCATGGGTAGCAATGAATATCCTAGTATCCAGTGGAAGGGGAAGCCCTTGGTCCTGCTAAGACTGAACCCCCAGTGAACGTGATTGTTGGGGGGAGGGCGGTAATGGGGGGAGGATGGGGAGGGGAACACCCATAGAGAAGGGGAGGGGGGTTAGGGGGATGTTTGCTTGGAAATTGGGAAAGGTAATAACAATTGAAATGTAAATAAGAAATAACCAATTTAATAAAGATGGAGAAAAGGGGGGGGGGAGGACGCTGCTGGAAAGTAGATGTCAGCCCCTAAAGACTAGAAGGAAAATGCCCATGGGCCTCTAAGGAATTCTTTTAGGATGGAAATTTGTAGTCTCTTGAAAACTTGAGTAGGCTCTTGCATTTTGAAACAAGCTCTTACAGGCTGTTTAGCATCAGACTTTCTGAGAGATGAGAACTATTTTGTTTGAGTCTTTAGTTGTAGAGCTGAAGTCACAGAAGAACCCTCCTTTCTTTAAATAGGTAACCCCTTGTATCCTTTACCTGCAACACATGAGGCACAGCTTCTAGTAGTTCAATCAGCTTGGAATAGCCATAGTCTGAAACCCGGCACTGCTTTCCGAAATGGTGATGGTACGAAGGGATGAAGTTACTGATCGGTAGCATGCAGGATGGTTGGTTCTTTAGTAAATCAATGACTTCTCTGCTGAACTGAATCAGCTGAGGATTTGTCACAGGGCTTTTAGAACGAAGAAGCCAGGGGTCTAGGAAAGAAAAGCACCCTGAGGCCTTAGGCACGATTTCCCTCGCTCAAGGACTGTTTCATACACTTAGCTCAGGATCCCTGTGCAGCTGTTTCAAGTTTCAGCTTCTACAGGCAGGCACCACAGAATCACATGACCAGACCCTCTTACTACGGGCAGGCAAACCATTTGCCTTAATTCTCAAAAGGTGTCAAAAAAATAGAAGACCACAGAGCACTCTGGGGTTATGTGAAGGTGAACAAGGGCTCCCCAGACTACACTGGCAATATTTCAAGAATCCATTTGTAATTTACTCATCATATTTCTCCCACAGACACCATATAGATAGGCACCAGGAAGGCGGCCCATGAATTATCCAATAGTGGAGCTGAAATTTTACCCAGAAAGCTATGGGAAACAGTAATCTGGTAACAGGATGGGAAACGGAGGCGGAACCAGATCGATCCACCTACCTCATTACAGCCCTAGAAGGACTGGACCATCCTATGAAGACACATTCACAGCAATATTCCTGCCTGTCTCTTAAATGCTAAAAAAAAGAGGTCTGCACCATCAAGTTTTTAAACACCTGAAAAAAAGCTCTATCAAAAAAAAAAAAAAAAAAAAAAAAAAAAAAAAAGGTGTTGCAGAGATGGCTCAGTGGTTAAGAGCACAGGCTGCGGGGTTGGGGATTTAGCTCAGTGGTAGAGCACTTGCCTAGCAAGCGCAAAGCCCTGGGTTCGGTCCCCAGCTCCGAAAAAAAGAAAAGAAAAAAAAAAAAAAAAGAGCACAGGCTGCTCTTCCAGAGGACCCAGGTTCACTTCTCAGTACCCACATGGCAGCTCACAACTGTCTGTAACTCCAGTTTCAGAGCTTCTGACGCCCTCACACGGACATTCATGGAGGCAAAACACCAATGAACATAAAATACAAATAAATTATTTTTTTAAAAAAATCCTAAGTAGTGCTAGCATAGTGATAAATGTCCTTAATCTCTGCACTGGGGCAGGGGAGGCTTTCAGCCTTTCAGGATTATGAGTTTAAGACAAGCCTTGATTACATAAGTAAGATACCATCTCTGGTAATAATGATAATGAAGATGATAAAAAAAGCTAAAAAAAAAAATCAGATGAAAATCTTTATGGAGAAGTAGAAGGAAGAAGTTTGTGGACTCAGCACAAGAGGGAGGTTGGGAGCCTCCCGTGGACCTGTGCAGCCTAAGACAGAGAGGAGAAGTCAGGTTTAGGAAGGAGCTTCTGTCCAGGGCTCCCCCGGAGCTGCTGACACAGGCCAGGCTTCCAGTCACCCTTCTACCTTTAAACAGAGGTGCAAGCCTAAGAAGGAAGACACATTGGGGCCAAAGAAAAGGAAGAGAGAGTGAGTGTGTGTGTGTGTGTGTGTGTGTGTGTGTGTGTGTGTGTGTGTGTGTGTGTGTATACACTCATGTATGTGGGAGCTGTTGATCCTGGTATTCAAACTCAGGTTTTCAGACTTCATGGTGGGTGCCTTTACTCTCTGAGCCATCTTGCTGGCCCAATTTTGGCATCTTCAGAAGTCAGGTTCTACCAAGTCCTTAACACATCTGGGAAGTTTTAAGATTAAAGGGGACACTTCGGTGAAAATGGTGCTACTGCTTGAAATCAAAGCCAGAGAGAGCTTCCTCCTGTCCTCCCTGTAGACAGGTGGGAGCTTAGGGCTCAACCTCTGACACTGGCCCACCTACCAGTGTTGGGAGATGGGGGCTTGTTGTGAATCCACTTCACTACTTTGACGCCATTCGGAGCAGTGGCAATGTTCACTCCTGGAATGCAGGTGATGAAGTGCTCTAAGGGGACACCCTTGTGGCTGTCTTGTGTAAATTCTAGGTCACCAAACTCCGCGGCATAGCAATCTGGAAAGCTGAAGGGATGAACGGTTATGTGAGAATAAGGAAAAGGGCAGTGCAGGCAGCTGCAGCAGGCTTTAACCAGTGTATCTGGTGAGAAGTAGCTGCTGTACACATTCTAAGAGCTGTAGACATCCCTGGGCAGTGTTCAGTAGGGAATTAGATAAAGCACTGTGGGTTGTCAAGGCCACCAAATCTCAAAGTTGGCCTTTGTCTGTGGCCCAGAGTGGTTCAATATACTCTAACGATAGAACTCCTTTCCAGCCTTGGCACCTGAACACAGGTGAAATGGTGCACTCTCGGGGCACTTGTGCAGCTTTCAAATTGGAAGCATCTCTCTCCTGCAATGAAGAAACCGTTCTCACTTTGATGTTTGTGAAATCCAACATAAACCCAGGTTCTTGTTGAGATACTAAGTGCATGATCCATTTCTCAAAGGCTCAACCCTAGGACAGAGCCCTCCTTCTACTCCTGGCTTCCATCAGTAGGCAGACTTCAGGAATGACCCTACGAGCACTCTACTCCCAGTGGCTAATGTGGCTCACCTCAGCAAAGGCACAGTGCCCTCGTGGGTCTGCAGGAGACTATGAACTTGAGGTGCGAACACTTTCAAAGAGAGAACCACAAAAGGAACCTTGTAAGAGTCTGGGTCAAACACAAGTTCACTGCAGGAAAGACAGCAAACGGTGAGCGGACTTCTCAGGCGTGGAAAGCATTCCCTGCTCAGACTTTTTGGAGGGCCTTGATGTACCTGAAGTCCTTGTTCGAGCAGTGCTGCTTGCAGACAGGTTCGTGATACTCCAATTGTTCAAAGACAACTAGGCTGCAGTTTGTAGAGGAGCCATCATGAGACTGGGAAGAGCCCAGTGGGTTCTGGTGGGCCTGGCTACTGGGTAAGAGACACACAAGCCGCCCATTTCCCTGTTGACGGATTGCAATCGTGTCTGTTAATTTGTATAAATCAGACACATTTAACTTGTGTCCATACCTAAGAACAGGAAAGAGATCTTGGTTTAGAATGCTTTCCTTTGATTATGTAGGAATACCTGACCAGCTTAAGAAAACACAGAATGGCTTTCCCATCTCTCCAAGAGTAAAATGAAACTATTGACTGAGTTCGCTCACTCACTCTTGAAGCCACATGGCTCCCTGCCAGCTACAACAGTACTACCATTTCATAGCTCCTTCCCATGCCAGTGTCCAAGATGCTCTCAACATGTGTCACCTCCAACCACTGCCCCCTGAAATGTACTCCCTTAGAAACCTGTTCGCACCACACTGACCTCAACTTTGGACCACTGTCCTCTGTACCTGGACTCAAGCCTGACCTGGACCTGCTATAGCTGGAGCATAATGGCCCAGGATGCAGAGAGATTTGAATTCACATGCTGCCTCTACTTCAGCCTTTTATAAACTTAGTTAAGATACACAACCAGCTTGAGTCTCAATTTTGCCAACTTTGAATATTGTGATAACTTGCATCCCATCTGCTAAGTGAAGGCTGAGTATGACTAGGCCTGGGTATTAGTAATTCCTTCCTACCTCTCCAGGTTCTATTCCCAGTGTCCTACAACCATCAAGCTTTTTCTCTACCAACACCAGTCCCCAGAGTCTCCCCACATAGGGAGATATGCGTTCTCCCTGTGCTCTCTTATTCTTAGTCCTAAACTCCTTTAGAGTGAAACTAACTAACCTCTGAGGATTGACATCTATTCAGGCTCTAGCCCCTTCCTCCTTCCAGGCTCTAAGTCCTCAAACCTCACCCCACCATTCCCCAGTGTCTGGCATGTTCTCTTTCCACATACTTTCCTTCTTTACCCTTACCCTCTGGGACCTTGCCAGATTCTTTGGCCTTCCGTCCAGTTCTCCCTCCCTTCCACCTCTTCTGGTTCTACCTGATTCCCTGCCCATCATAAACAATGCCTCTTCATCAAATAGCAGCTTTTACTTTCAGAGTCAACATCTTTCACACGGAGCCTACAAAATAGCACTCCAACTCTCTATATCAAGACTCCAAGGACGCCCTGGAACTTTTATGTCCAAAACCAAGACCGAACACAACCTTCTACTCAACAAACTGCTTCCTGTTTAACTGTCCCACGTTTTACCCTGCCATCTTGCTTCCTACCCAGCACCAGTACTTTAAAAGAAGGACTGTCTTTAAAAATTATTTTTAATGTGTATACATGTTTTGCTTACATGTATGTCTGTGCACCACATGTCTACCTTGAGACCCTAGGAGGTCAGAAAAGGGCATCAGATCCACTGGAGATAGTTATAAGTAGCTGTGAGCCACCATGTGGGTGCTGGGAATTGAATCTGGGTCTACTGCAAGAGCAGCCAGTGCTCCTCCTAACTGCTGAGCCATCTCTCTAGTTTAGTGGTTCTCAACCTTAATGCTGTGACCCTTTAATACATACATTCCTCATGTTGTAGTGACCCCAACCCGTAAGATTATTTTTGTTACTACTTCATAACTGTAATCTCGCTACTGTTATGAATTGCAATGTAAATATCTGATATGCAGGATATCTGGTATGTTACCCCTGTGAAAGGGTCATTCAACCCCCAAAGAGGTCACTACATACAGGTTGAGAAGAAATTTTTGAGAGATGGCTCAGCAGTTAGGAGTATAGAGCAAGCTCACAAATGCCATTGGAAGAGTAATAAACTACTATGCAAAACAAAATAAGGAAGACTTAGCTTTGGAAGCTATGGTGATCTGAGAGAAAACGGTCCCCATAAGCTCTTACCAAGTGGTACTATTCAGAAGTGTGGCCCTGTTGAAGGAGGTGTAGCCTTGTGAGAGTAAGTACATCAGTGGGGCTAGGCTTTGAGGTTTCAGATGCTCAAACCAGACACACACACACACACACACACACACACTCTCTCTCTCTCTCTCTCTCTCTCTCTCTCTCTCTCTCTCTCTCTGTGTGTGTGTGTGTGTGTGTGTGTGTGTGTGTCTTCTTGTAATCTGGATGTAAAACTCTCAATGACAACAATGAACAAAACAAGCTCCAATTAAATGTTTTCTTTTTTAAGAGCCGCCATAGTCACGGTATCTCTTCACAGTAATAGAAACCCTACCTAGACAGAAGTTGCTAAGCAGAATAAAGGGATTGGTGACCTCAGGGCAAGACCCTCACCCAGTTAAACTTCCACTTTGTGAAAAGAAACTAAAAGGTAAAAAGGAACTAAAGAAAACTTACAGACTGGCATTTAATCCCAGCACTCAAGGCAGAGGCTGGTTGATCTTTGAGTTGGAGGTTAGCTTGGTCTACAGAGTGAGTTCCCGGAAGCTAGGCTTAGGAAGAAAGAAATCATTGAAAACTGAAAGCTGGTGAAAATGTAATTGAATAAGGGGACCATATTCCAGGCCCAAGAAGCAGCAGAATTTGGCAGCTTTGGCCACATGGTTCTGAGTTAGACTCAAGGATAGAAGAAAGTTCTTGCCAAGACTAAGGAACACAACAAAAGCCAAGCATATGTCAGAGGAGTGTCTCTGCATGAAGGCATAAAAATGCCATTGTATGAAGCTGACACCCGGATTGCATGGAGACCCCAAAATATTGGAGATGCCAAAGCCATGAGATACTTTCTGAGGAAACCTGCTAAGAGTGGGTGGAACCAGCCCAAGAGAAAGAAGTGTACTGCAGTCAACAAAGCTGAAAGAAGTTGGAGATCTGAAGAATGTTTTGACATCAGACGTGGGTCAGGGGAGTTTGGAGTTTGCCTGGCTGGTTTTCAGTCTTGCCTTGGTGCAGTATTTCCTCATTATATCCTATTCCTCCCTTTTGGAATAGCAAGGTATAGTCTGTGCCACTGTATGTTAGAAGCATGTGACCTGCCTTTTAACTTGATTTTCCAGATTACAGTTAAAAGAGATTGCCATGAGTATCAGAGACTTTGAACAGTGGAGTATTGAGATTGTGAAAGACTGGGGACTTTTGAGGTTGGAGTAAATGCATTTTGCATTACAATATGGCTACAAGTCTATGGGGTGGGCAGGGAGTAGAATGTAGTGGTTTAAATGAAAATGGCCCTTATATATGTCCTTGTTGGAATAGGTGTGGCCTTGTCAGAAAGAGGTGTGTCAACTAAGGGTAGACTTCAAGGTTTCAGAATCTCAAGCCATGTCCAATGTCTATCTTCCTGCGGCCCAGGTACTCAGATGTAGAACTCTCAGCTACCTCTCTCTAGCATCATGTCTGCCTGCATGCAACCATGATGACAAGAGACTAAACTTCTGAAACTGTAAGCCAGCCCTAATTTAATGTTTTCCTTTAGAAGATCGGCCATTGTCACGGTGTCTCCTCTCAGCAAGAACACCCTAACCACAACAGGAACTTAAGTCTAAATTTTCTTAAAAAAAAAAAAAAGTTGTTAAAAAAATGTTAGATTCAAATTTCCAGTCTAAACAGCACAATCTGCTTTTCATTCCCTAGTGAGAAGCGCCCGCCTTAAGGGCGAGCATGGCAGCTTTTTTGCACGGAAGTTACCGGTCACTCGTGCATCAGCAGAACAATAAGTGGAACTTACTTACTTCTTTTCATAGATGTCTATGAATTTAAAGAGATTCAAACAACAGGCAGGAGCGTCCTGAAGAATAGATATTGTTTCTGTACTGTGGGACAAAATCCATGAGTTAGAGAACAGGCCACTCCCAGATATTACAAAGTATATTTTTTAAAGATTCATGAAATTAACACAATGCCAAGCAAAGTAAACTTACTAGTTCCTAGATGTTACAGTTTACTTTTCAGAAAAGTTAAAAGGAAAACCAAGAGGATTTTTGGGACAAGCCATGGAAAATGATCAATTCGTTCCCTGGGATTCCCTGGGACTCAGGAACGCCATGTCCCACATCTGTGTAGCAGAAAACCGTGGGCTGCCCTAAGGACAGGGGACATACACACTGGGTTTTTAACTCAAAGCGAAGGTAGAATAGCTTGAATTATCTCTTGCCGTGTGTGGCTTATGTGTTAGATGGATGGGACGGGAATTTCTGCGTGTGAGTAGACGTGCAACTGGACATAGTGTCATCTCCATGACCCTTTACAAAAAAGGTACTAAAAAGACTCAAAGACAAACAAAAAGCCCAACCCATAAAGGTGATTAGCCAGGAACCACAGAATTAGCGGTTTTGCTCCATTTCTCTTCTTTCCCCAAACACTGCAAAAACCTGATTACTTTTATTCTAAGAAACAATAACAACAAACAAAAAATACCCACGACTTTAAATACTAGCCACGTCCAAATCACAGCGAAGACCCCTGATCTTCCAAAGCTCAGAGTGAATCTTCTTTCACTCGCTCCTCAAAGCAGCATGAGGACCTGCTATTCAGAGTTGCAAGAGCTTTCCCTGACTCGGCCAGCAGAAAGACTCTGCACTGGGATTCCGAGGCCGGACTGTTGTATACCTTTCAGGACTCTGTGCTTTACTGTAGAGGTCTGCGAGTCTTAGAACCTGTTCTGGGTATGCAGCCTGCTACTTCACTCCCAAGGGCCCGCCAAGTGCGAGCTGTGTTTGGCTTTTGCTTAACGACTGGAACAGGAGCCGGGGGGCAGATTTCAAACCCTATCAATTCACAGTAACCATACATTGCATATTGCAATCTAGGAGGAATGGAAATGTGATTTAAAAAATCTATTTTTATTATTTTCAAACCATCTGAAGGTCAAGTTGTTATGTCCTGAAGTGTGTGACTAGGGTGTTGGTTTTTACCGGAGTAAAGCGAGTGACTTGTTGGCAGCTCCTGTGGAGAGAGAGACCAGGATCTTCTTGCTGCCGATTTTGTGCCTGTGAAGGCTGTTCATGGCGCAGATTGCATCATGCAGGCTTCTCATCTGCACGAAGGCCTTGAGCTGGTAATCAGTGTGGGGACTGAGCTCAACACTCTTCACCTGCAGCAGGACAAAATAGAACAGCACTGCCAGTATCTACCTCGAGCCTGTCGACTTCGAAAGTTAAAGTGAACTGTTGGGAAATGTGTTAGCAGACGTCAAGGCTTGCACAAGGTTAACTTGTCTGAATGAGATATTGCAGGTGACAAAATGAAAGAGGTCTTCAAAGAAGCTCTCCTGGCCAGTTTGCCTTTTTGCTCTGGTACATACCGTTCTCAGAGGCAGACTCAGGGAGTTTCTCCAACGCTGCAAAACATCAGGTCTATAAAAGGGGTTTGTTTGCTTGTTTGCTTGTTTGTTTTGTAAGTAAGCTGGATACATTGAGATGTAGCCAACAGTATTTTAGACCGGTGGATCTCCACCTGCAGGTCAAGACTCCTTTGGTAGTTAAACAACCCTGTCACAGGAGTGTCATATCAGATGTTCTACAGATCAGATATTTACATTATGATTCATAACAGTAGCAAAATTAGTTACAAAGTAGCAATGAAATGATTTTAGGGTTGGGAATCACCACAACATGAGGAACTGCATTAAAGGGCCAGCCTTAAGAAGATTGAGAACCACTTTAGGCTTTCTGTATTTCTGTATGTAGCTCGAAGTAAGCCCCTCTACCTATGACAGGCCCTTCTCATGGCTAGTTTTACTTTCTGTGGGGTGATGTCATAAAGACTATGTGTTCTATATTTCTTTTTTGTTTAAAGATAGGAGTACACTGTCGCTGTCTTCAGACACACCAGAAGAGGGCATCAGATCCCATTACGGAAGGTTGTGAGCCACCATGTGGGTGCTGGGAATTGAACTCAGGACCTCTGGAAGAGCAATCAGTGCCCTTAACCACTGAGCCATCTCTCCAGCCCCCTCTATATTTCTTCTAACACATAGAAGGGCAAAGAAGTTCAAACCTGCCCAGTCATACCCATGTCCCAGTTATGGCTTTATGTCCAATTAGACCCTCTGGCATTGAGCTCCACCAGTTCAATAAAACCAGCAAGGACAGGAAGGGGGACAGGAGGGGTTGTGCAGCTGGAGAAACAGCTCAACAGTTAAGAGCTTACACCACTCTTTCCCTGGTCTTCCAGAGGACCAGAGTTCAGTCAAAGCATCAATATAGGGCAGCTTAAAACCTCCTGAAACTTTGGCTCCAAGAGATCTGAAACCTCTAGCCTCCAAGGGCACCCATATATGTGTGCACATACCCCACACAAATGCATCCACAGAACTAATTTAAAAATAAATCTTTTTCAAAAAACCAAAGAGTAAAGCTGTGTATTGTGGATTATGCCTTTCATCATATCAACTGGGAGGTTGAGGCAGAAAGACTCACAGGTTTGAAGCCAGTCTGAGCTCAGAGTTGAGATTCAGTCTTGAAAATCCGACCCACTCCCAAAACTCCAAACCAATTACCCAAATAACAAGACTTAAGTTACCTGGCCATGCTTGGAGAAGGCTTCCTGGAGAAGCTGCTGCAGCTCCTTCCGGGACAGCCTGTAGTCCACATTGCTGACCTGGATGTCAACACCGTTTGCAAATGGGTCTGAGCAGTCAGCAGCGCTGCTGGGATTGGCAGTGTTGAAAGCGAGTGGCGAGGCGGTGTTCAAAAGGTTTGGAGACATACTCCTGGAGAGAACACATAAGATAGAAATCATCCTGTGGTCTGGGGTTCTGCTACTCTGGCTTTGTCTGAAGCTACTGATGAAGAGACTTCCTATTTGATGTTGCAACGTGTTTTCCCTTAAACCTTATGCTGATTTAGGCTTAACGTCTAAAGTGCGAGTGAACCTCAATAAAAAAATTATTCGATATCAAGTGTTATGTCACAGAAATATTTAAAGCAAAAAGGAATAAATATTCCTTAGGAAGCCTTGCTGAATTGAAATTCTACTCCAAGCATTTTAGTCTTACAAATAAAGCCTCTAATGCTTAATTTAAACCTCCTCGGACTGAAGGCAGGCTCTAGTGTCAACGGTTACATGAGAAATTATACATTTCCTTTCTGCAGTATTTTTTAAAAAATAAAAACTGTTGGAGACAGAGACTCACTATATAGCTTTTGCTGTCCTGAAATTCACTATGTAGACCAGGCTGGACTCGATCTCCCAGAGATCTAAGATCACTATCTCTCAAGCGCTAGGATCAACAATGTGCGACACTGTACTTGGCTTTTGCAGTGATTCTTAACTAGCTTTCTACAGAAAATGGAGTCTGAGAACTGGTCTTTATAGCAGCCCCGTCTGCCAATTCTCACAAAGTGGATTTCCAGCAGCCTTCTACGAAGTACCATATCAAGAGCTGCCAATGTACATCTCATTTTGGCTTCCCTGGACAAAAACAATGTAAGGTATTATTTGCCTAGTTGGTAGTTTTTATTCAAGGTCTTGATCAGTTACCCAGGCTGGCCTTCAACCCATCAGGCTTGTGAGCCTCCTGCCTCAGCCTCCCAAATTCTGAAAAATACAGGCATGCACACCACAGCTGAGCACGAGGACATCCTAATGCTCTTCCCTGTTCACATGGACTCACCTAGCTTTCCAAATGGAAAATACAATGGAGGTAAGCACTGCCCCGGAATACAGCTATGGTGGCCTGAAGGGGAGGGCCTGGGAATATCAGCTATGGTGGTCTGAAGGGAGGGGCTGGCAGTGAGAGTCTCTAACTCAGTGATCTAGAACCTTCCTGTTGCATAGCCATCCCATGGGTGAGAAAGCTGGACTTACCTCGGAGACCAAGACTGAGGGGTGAGCAGAGGACTGACTTGCCTTGAGGTGATAAGCTGGCTGAACGCAGATGGGTAGCTCACTTGGAAGACAGTCCCCTCTCTCTTTTTCTTCTCTACGGGAGAGCTGGCAATGCTCTGGGGACTGAGATTCTCTTTTCTAACAGGAAGGAGAATTTAAGAGTAATGTCACAGGTCTCCATAATTTCACAGAAGCAACTCCCACAAAAGAAAAACTGGACATACTTCTGACTGCTTCTTTGAAGTGGCTCCGTCACACCTGTGTTATTCAGTGTGGGCACTGAAGCGGTTGGGCCACCGTTAGGCAGTGTGGCCAGCCTCCCATGGCCTTGCTGATGATGGTCATGGTTTCTATGGCCAGGCTTTGGTTCCATTCGGCAGAGCTCCTGTCAAGACCCAAGTATGGCAGCCTTAAACCTCGGTACCTCAGATGGGTGAGATTCTACACAGAGTAAAACGACAAGTAAGAGGGTACAACAGGAGCCAGCAGGCCCAGAGCACACAGAAAGAAACCAAACCTGCCATAAACTTCAGAAAGCGAGAGATGTCAAAATTATCTGTAAACTTTTAAAAGTTTTTTTTTTTTTTTTATTTTTGTAGCAGATCCAAAATTTGCCTGCAACCCTTTCCCAGGCCTGGCTTTGGCACCGGGTGACCAATTACTTGTGTCTTTGATGAGGCACAATTTTGTGTTCTTAACTTTTTGGGGAGACTTGGCTTTATTGGCAATAGCATTTGAACTCTTGGCTTCAAAGAATTCTCTATGTTTTGGAGTGAAGGATACAAATGATCCTGTTGCCAAAGACATCTTCTTTTTTTTTTTTTTTTTATTAACTTGAGTATTTCTTATATACATTTTGAGTGTTATTCCCTTTCCAGGTTTCCGGGCAAACATCCCCCTCCCCCCTCCCCTTCCTTATGGGTGTTCCCCTCCCCATCCTCCCCCCATTGCCGCCCTCCCCCCAACAATCATGTTCACTGGGGGTTCAGTCTTGGCAGGACCCAGGGCTTCTCCTTCCACTGGTGCTCTTACTAGGATATTCATTGCTACCTATGAGGTCAGAGTCCAGGGTCAGTCCATGTATAGTCTTTAGGTAGTGGCTTAGTCCCTGGAAGCTCTGGTTGCTTGGCATTGTTGTACATATGGGGTCTCGAGCCCCTTCAAGCTCTTCCAGTTCTTTCTCTGATTCCTTCAACGGGGGTCTCGTTCTCAGTTCAGTGGTTTGCTGCTGGCATTCGCCTCTGTGTTTGCTGTATTCTGACTGTGTCTCTCAGGAGAGATCTACATCCGGCTCCTGTCGGCCTGCACTTCTTTGCTTCATCCATCTTGTCTAATTGGATGGCTGTATATGCATGGGCCACATGTGGGGCAGGCTCTGAATGGGTGTTCCTTCTGTGTCTGTTTTAATCTTTGCCTCTCTATTCCCTGACAAGGATATTCTTATTCCCCTTTTAAAGAAGGAGTGAAGCATTCACATTTTGATCATCCGTCTTGAGTTTCATTTGTTCTAGGCATCTAGGGTAATTCAAGCATTTGGGCTAATAGCCACTTATCAATGAGTGCATACCATGTGTGTTTTTCTGTGATTGGGTTACCTCACTCAGGATGATATTTTCCAGTTCCAACCATTTGCCTACGAATTTCATAAAGGCATTGTTTTTGATAGCTGAGTAATATTCCATTGTGTAGATGTACCACATTTTCTGTATCCATTCCTCTGTTGAAGGGCATCTGGGTTCTTTCCAGTTTCTGGCTATTATAAATAAGGCTGCGATGAACATAGTGGAGCACGCAAAGACATCTTTTTTTTCCATTCACTTCTGGGCCCGCTCGGCGCCATCTTGGTTTATGAAGCGGAGAATGGCGCGGCAGCCTGTGGTACTTAGCTCCTTGCCACCACAGTTACTGAGAGGCACCTGAGCCTGCTGCTGCTGCTCCTGCCATCTTTATTTGCTGGCAGGTTGTAAACATAGAGTAGAGTGTGGCACTTTGAGCATTGGAAGAAAAGTGTTAGATCACGTTTGACCTAAAGTATACATTCAAGTTCAAAACCAGAACAAGTGCCGTTCCCACTGCAGCTAATACACAAGGGGAAAGAACACAACTTTGACGGGAGAGGGGAAACCTATTTAGTATAATGTCATTCCCAATAATCAGCTAGGCACAGCTATAGTGAGACATTCCGTTTCTATACAATGTCCAGAAAAATGTCAACCTAGAGCTGGGTGACTAGCTGCCTGGGGTGACGAGGGGTCACCACTGGCTGGCCGACATCACATGGAAACCATTGAAAACTGAAGGTACAACCAGTGAATGTTAAAAACCAATGGAATGTCCTTGTTGGTCAATAGCCTGGAACTTCTGTGATTAGAACGCTTCCAGATAACCTGGAATGCATGCATCAAGAAACAAAACAGGGGCTGGGGATTTAGCTCAGTGGTAGAGCACTTACCTAGGAAGCACAAGGCCCTGGGTTCGGTCCCCAGCTCCGAAAAAAAAGAACAAAAAAAAAAAACAGCTCGGATGCTCGGAAAATGAAGACAACTGTGCAGAGACTAAAACTGGGAGCCACAGAAAAATATTCAAGGGCAACAGCAGCAAAAGAAAAGGAGATTTGCTTTTAAAAAAATAAGATTTAGTAAGGTCAACTACATATGCAGATAGTACTTTTTAACCTGTCACATATCTCAAGGGATATTTGCACTCCTCAATGATAAGACTAGGAATCAATACTACTTTCTTGGATGGCAAGAAAGACTTTGCCAGTGACTTCTTCTTTTTTTTTTTTTTTTTTTTTTTGGTTCTTTTTTTCGGAGCTGGGGACCGAACCCAGGGCCTTGCGCTTCCTAGGTAAGCGCTCTACCACTGAGCTAAATCCCCAGCCCCTGCCAGTGACTTCTAACCCAGAGCTACCACAGCTGAGAATGGAGGCTCCAAAGACTCCCTGGATGAGCTCCTCTGTAGAAACATGTCCGGTAACAGGTAGACTGCTTAAACAAACCAATGGCCAGACACGCATGCTTATCAGTCTGTGTTCATTTTTGTTTACTTTGGTTTTCAAGACAGACAGGGTTTCTCTGTGGTTGCCCTGGCTGTCCTGAAAGTAGCTCTGTAGACCAGGCTAGCCCCAAGCTCAACAGATCTGCCTGCCTCTGCTTGCTGAGTCCCGGGATTAAAGGCATGCACCACCACCACCCAGCTTGTCAACCAGCATTCTAATGGGAGATTCATACCAATATTTTATGTGGACACAGAAATGCACCCGTTATGATATTAAGTTGGAAAAAAAAAGACATGTGACTTAAACTTTTTTAACATTTGGAGAACAGCACTAACTTATAAACAATGGTCCCCTCAAGGTAGGCCTGTGAGGTTCTGTGCTCTAAATGTTGTTTTTGTTTTTATATGAACATTACTTTTGTATTGGGAACTTCCTTTTCACGTGGGTTATGTCAACCAGTCATCCATAAAACCTCACCCTTCCTGTGACACCTGCAACTCAAAGCCCAGGCAAAGCTACCACAGCTTATTAAAGGGCTGGGCTGAAACCCAGGAAAGAAACGCTGCGCCACTCTGGTGAATGAGAAAGCATCCCACGTGACTGAATATTCTGGATAGCTGGTCTTTTTAAATCATAAGACCTCCCACGTGGTCAAGCTCTCTGCCAAAATACAACTGAGTTAATGGCCATGTGCAGTTAGAGAGCACAGGGCAGATTAGAAGGCAGGTAATGCAGCTCTGGTCACAGGTCCCCGAAACGAAAATGATGAGATAAGAAAGAGGCTCAAAAGGCCGCAGTAGGCTGCACTGCTGTCCCTTAGACTAGAGTCTGCAACCTCCAATGTGAATCATCCCTCACGTGGTTTTGATTAGGATAGACCCTGGGCTTGCTGGCATCAGGTACTAGCAGGGAACACTAACTTCTACCTCCTCCTGTGATGACACTGGATGCCATCCTTTCTTCTTGTTTTTGAGATTAAGGTCTCGCTATGCAGCCCAGGTTGGCCTGGAACTTGTGAGACACTGCTTCTAACTTGTAACTGTTGAGATTACAAGATTACAATTACATGTCCCAAGTACTGGGTTGGACATGATCTTTTATAAAACACATCTGCAACCATAGTTATCTTATTAAATTATATATTAAAACCGCATTTAATGTCTGGGGCAGTCATTCTCCTGGTGCTCCTACATGGAAGTCTTCTTCATCAGTGTTAGGACTTCTTTCCGATGTTATACATGCATTTCCCCAACAGTATACACATGGCTCAGCACTGAGGCAATCATCCTTGTCCCAAATCGATTCTAGCAGAAATGTTGAGCCTGGGAATGCCCAATGGCACCCATGCATGACAAGAAACACACAGGGGAAAAAAAGGCAGTTTCTGGCAGCTGAGAGAAAAAAATTGCCGAGATGCACATTGCTCTGTTGTCTGAAGGCTGCCACACAAGTGTGTGAGCTCTTGCCATGTTCTTTACTCTTAATGCCTGGAGCAAATGATGCTTCTTCCACTGTCTCATGCACTTGACGCTAAGTGCCTCAAGGCTTGGGGACAATGACAAGTGCCTATCTCTGAAGTAAAGTTGGCTCTCTAGGCAAGTCTGAAAGGCATTACAAGAAAACTCATCTGTACCTGTTCAAGACAAGAGTTTGTGGTTGTTAAGCTTATTTCAAACTCTAATCAACCTCTCACAAAAACCAACACCCCTGGGCTTGGTGACCCCTTACCAAGCAAGGGCAGTCTCTCTCAGCCTCCAAAACCTATCACTAGGAAACAGCAAAAGCAACAGAAACCCACTCACAGGAATCTTCAGCGATAACCTGGGGGATAGATCGGAAGTGAACTCTTCAAATCTGATCAGCTGGTTAGCATGATGTAACAAGGCTTCAGAGGCCTGGTCTTTATGGACCAAAATGATGTGGAAACCATGCCGGTGCCTGAGATCACTGAGTTCTAATGCAAACTTGACATCAGCTGAAAGAAGAAACAAACAGTATTAGAAACCTTCAACAGAGACAGCCCTGAATGGCTAACGCCGTGTCCAAGACAGGCAGGCCTGGCTCAGGGTCAGTCACTCTCCCATTTTTGAACAGGAGCACATTTTCTCATGAAGGGTTAAACATGACAGGGCAATCATATCACACAGCGAAGACTTGGCTACCTTCTAATATTAACAGGGAGCAGGTATTAACATGTTGGGGAGATGCAAATCTGAAAATTATTCATCTTGCACTTTTTAAGTTATAATACTGGGGGAGGGGAAGCACTCACTTCCATATACACAAAATAAAACAATTTTCTTTCTTTTTTTCAGTGGGGAGCACCATTTATTTTTATTTTTGATCTCCACAGTGATTTAGCTTGTATGTATTCTTTTTTTCCCCCATCTTTATTAAATTGGGTATTTCTTATTTACATTTCAAATGTTATTCCCTTTCCTGGTTTCCAAGTCAACATCCCCCTAGCCCCTACCCCTCCCCTTATCTATGGGTGTTCCCCTCTCCATCCTCCCCCCATTACCGCCCTCCTTCCAACAATCCCATTCATTGGGGGTCCAGCCTTGACAGGACCAAGGGCTTCCCCTTCCACCAGTGCCCCTACTAGGCTATTCATTGCTACCTATGCAGTTGGAGCCCAGGGTCAGTCAAACCATTTTCTTGAATAAACTGGCCCTGCGATAACTCATGGAGAACAACTAAAAACTTAGATTCTTTGTTTTCTCTCTTAAGTTTTTCAGTTAAGTGTTCTCTATGTAGCGCAGGCCGGCCCTGCATGCTCGATCCTCCTGCCTTAGCCTCCTACATACTGAGATTATAGTGGTAAAGCCCCAGCAGGCTGCAGATTCAGCTGTTTCTCAAAACAGCTGCAAGCAATCATCATCGAACACCCTGTGTTCGCATCTCTGTGGTCCTTTCTGGTAATTCCCATGCAGTCAGTGTGGCTAGAACCAATAAATGCTTCAACACTTACTTGACACAAGAACCACAGTAGCCGGAGCAGTGTGCGTATTTGCAAACCTTCGCAGGCTCTGGCGGAGTTTGTCAACAGCAGCATTCTTGGCAGTAGCGTTTATGTGAGCAACAGTGACCTGTGATCATTTATCAAAAGGGCCATTGAACAAGAGCCAGGGTTGGAAACTGACACACATTTGGTCCACATTTTTTTAAAAGCAAAGATCTCACTGTGCAGTCCAGACTAGCCTTACATTCTTGATCCTCCTGCCTTAGCCTCCAGAGTTCTGGGTTTATAGAAATGCCATTAACACCTACCCCCAGTAGATAACACACAAAGAAAGAAGCTTTTCCATGATTAGTGTTGGCAATGGGAAACTTACAACTGGAT